>NW_020173666.1:10007805-10021617 GCF_003031525.2 Neophocaena asiaeorientalis asiaeorientalis | reverse complement strand
CCAAAAAAAAAAAAAAAAAAAAAAAAGAATTCTATCACACAGGTGACAAGGCTAAGAAGGTGGATTGGGGATGGGGTGTAAAGGGAAAAATAAGTCACAAATGTATTTTGCTTTTGTAGGTGATGGAGATGTTCATTATCTTGATTGTGGTGATAGTGTCACCATGTATACGTATGTCAAAACCTACTGTATATTTTAAGTGTATATACTATATTGTACATCAACTGTGCCTTGATGAAGCTATTTTTAAAAGTTAAAAAAAAGAAATGTGCCTTCCAACATCAAAAAAATAGTAAAATCAAAATAAATGTGATTCCTACTTGTAAAGTCTTTCCAACATCACTTGCTTCGAGTACCTGACACAAGATAGCTCAGGGCAAGAGGAACACCAAGCAGTAGGCCAGAGACTTTTGCCAGCAAATGCCTGGGACTCCTCATTCCAAGAGCAACTTAGAATGAAGGAAACAAAGGGAGTAAAAGACATGCCTGGCCCGCAACCTCTGAGTTTCTTTAGTATCTCGTTTCTAAGAAATGAAGAAATAAGAAAACCATGCAAGATAGAAATAGGTAGGTGGACAGTTGGAGGCAAGTGCAAGGAAAAGGTACAGTCAGATCTGGTAGGTTCCGCAGGCTATGCTGTTTCTGTGAAATTTGTTTGGCAATAGGTTCTTCTACAGACCTGTTGAATCTTTATTTTGGGCCCATTAAAAAAAAAAATTGTAAGCCATGATGTGAATAAAGAATGAATGTTGCTCTAAAGCCAAACAGAATATTGTTAATCAGCTCACTCTCCAGGCTTTTACAAATTCAGCAGTGATATGCCTACTTAAGACAGGAAGAGGGTCCAGGGCTGATTTGTGGTGGTTAAATTTTCTGATGAACCTATTTCATCTCTTTCATGAACTCAAGTAATTAATTAATTAATTAGCATGGTATTTTTCATTTGATTATCTATAATACATATATGCTGTCTCTTGAGAAATATATACAAGCAAAAGACAGAGAAAGCTTCTAACTGATCTGTCCTATGAGAAGTCTCTTCAGAGATTTATATCACATTTTCTTTTAAGTGAAGTTGAATTCCATGAGGGAAGAAATTATGCATTCTCCTATATCTAATGTTTTTTTCCTTTCATTTTTCTTCTCGAGTGAAAAGGCAATGATAGAAAATAAAGAGTAAGGTTCAGAATTATATTAAACTTGTGTAATGTAAGCTGTTAGGTTAGTGATGAAATTGTATCAGTATATATCCTCAGCGCAATGGATAGAGTTCTGATCCATGACTCACATTAACATTAATAAGAGCTGAGCTGCTAAATTTCACAAATCACATGACAAATAACCTACACTGGATGTTAAACCCTGCGAAAAGATAGCAAATATGAGGGGACTGGATAGGTCAACTCGTAGGTAATAGAACATATTGAAGTGAAACTGCTAGGAAGGGAACGCTGGTCAAACAATTGCATTTATAGGTGTAGAGCAGATTGACTGAAAGCACAGGCTGTAGAGTCAGGCAGAACTGTTTGACCCTGGATCCTCCACTTACACATTGTAATCTTGGAAAGGTCATTAACTTCTCTAAGTCATGTCTCATGATGTAAACTAAGTACAGTGCTTGGTATTTAATAAACATACAGCAAAAAGTAGCTGATGTTATTACAAAGTCATAGGAAAGATCCTTAAATATCAGCTCATCCTACCAACCCATTTTACAGAAAAGTATATTGACTCAACATATAATATTGATATTACTTGCCTAAATTCACATAACTAGTCATAGACAGCTAGAAATGGAACAGGAAACAATAAACCTATTTTATTTTATTTTACAGATTATATCTGTCTTCATTTTGTTACAGCTTTATTGAAGTACAAAAATATAGTTGATTCTATATAGCAATTCAGTTGATACTTGTGTGTTGACTCTATAGAATGCAACTTTATTAAAGTCACGTATTAGTTCCAGAAGCCTTTTTGTAGATTTCTTAAGATTTTCTACATGAATAATCATATTATCTGAAAAGAAAGCTTTACTTCTTACTTTCCAATATGGATACCTTTCATTTCTTTTTCTTGCCTTATTGCACTGGATAGGCTCAGCAGTACATTATGGAATAGAAATGGTCAGAACACACATCATTAACTGATTCCCAATCTTATAGGGAAAGCACCTAGGCTTTCATCATTAAGTGTAATGTAGCTGTAGATTTTTCCTAGATGTCCTTTATCAGACTGAGGAAATTCCCATTTCTTTTTTGCTGAAAGGTTTTTTTTCAAATCATAAATCAACACTGGATTTCATCAAATGTTTTTTCTACATCTATCGTGATGACCATATGATTTTTTTCTTCCTTCAATTCTTGATATGGTGAGTTACATAGTTTCAGATTGTTATTGTGATGTATTACATGTTAAATCAACCTTATATTCCTGGAATAATCTACATGGTCATGATATATTATGCTCTATATTGTTGCAAGTTTTTCATTAAAATCTTAAAAAAGCATATGTTTAATGTTCACAGGAGATATAGAGGTCATTGATTTAAGATGTTTCTTCATTTCTAATATAAGCATTTAATGTTATAAAATTCCTTAAGCACTAAATAACTTCATCCCTCATAATTTTTGGTAACATTTCAATTTTCATTTAATTAAAATACTTTCTCATTTCCTTTGAACCCTGGATTATTTAGGAGTGTGTTGTTTATTTTGAAAATTTTGGAGAAATTTCCAAATATTTTCCTGTTACTAATTTTTAATTTAATTCCATTTTGGTCAGAAAACATCCTTTTTATAATTTCAATACTTTAAAATTTATTGGGAGATTTTATGGTTCAGAATATGGCCTATCTTGGTAATGTTCTGTGTACACTTGATAATAGTGTGTATTCTGCTATTGGTGGTGATAGAGTTCTATAGATATCAATTAAGTCAAGTTGTTTGCTAATATTGCTAAAGTCTTCTGTATCCTTGTTTTTCTGTCCACTTGGCTAATGAATTATTGAGGAAAAATGCTGAAATCTTTGGCTATAATTGCAGATTCGTTTATTTCTCCTTTCAGTCCCATCAGTTTTGCTTCACATGCTTGGAAGCTCTGATACTAGGTGCATAAGCATGTACGTCTTAATGAATCAATCTCTTTCTTGCCATGAAATGATCTTCTTTGTTTTTGGTAGTATTCTTTGCTCTGAAATTTACTTTCCCTGATATTAGCATAGCTACTTCAGCTTTTTTGTTGTTGTTCTTAATATTAGTATGGTATATCAATTTCTATCCATTGCTTTTAATCTATTTATTTCTTTATAATTAAAATGGGAATCTTACAGGCATTCTTTTAAAAATCCAATCTGATAACCTCTACCTTTTAATTGAGGCATTTAAAGTTATACCTTGAATGTGAACATTAATTTAAGTATTCATCCACCATCCCGCTAGTTTCTATTTATTCTATCAATTATTTGTTCCGTTTTTTCCTTCTGCCTTCTTTCAAATGAATATCTTTAGTGATTCCATTTTATCACTGTTGTTAGATGTTAACCCCATCCAATGTATTTTTCATCTCGGACATAGTATTTTCTACTTTAGAAGTTCAATTTGGATCTTTTTTTATCTTACATTTCTCCCTAACGTGCCTATACTTTCCTCTATTTTTGTGAATGTTATTGAACATATTTGCAATTAAAAAAAATGTCTTTGTGTACTAATCCTACCATGTTTTCCCTTTCTGTGTCTTTTATAATAGTTGAGTTTTATGCTCATTACAGATCTTTTATCTTTTCTGCTTCTTTGCTAGCTTTGCCATTTCTGAAGAGATGGTAGACATTGTGATTTACTCTACTGAATACTGAATTCTTTTAAATACTTTTGAGCTTTGTTTTGGGATGTAGTTACCTAGAAGCAGATTGATCTTTCTGAATCTTGCTTTTACGTTTTGATAGGCAGGATGAGCGCAGTCTTTAATCTGGGGTTAATCTGGCCCCACTACCGAGACAATATCTTTTTGAGTTCTAAAACCAATACCTGTACATTATGGAATTTTTTCCCTATAGTTGTTGAGAACAAGAACAATCTCCATCTTGGTGTGACTTTTCTCCTTTCTTGTGATCATTTTCCTGACTTCAAGTAGTTTCCTCACAGCATGTGCTTACTAGTACTGAGCTGAAGACTCCAGAAGAATCTCCTGCAGATTTCTGGAGCTCGCATTCAGTGCTATTCTCTTGTCTCAGTACTCTTCCCTGCTTGTTCTAGCCACCCTGCCCTCCCCAATTCTCAACTCTGTCTCCTCAACTCAAGGGTATAACCTCAGTTTGGGTTTCTCTTCCCTGTTCTGCAGTCTAGAAACACACTCCAGGCATTCAGCTGAGACTTTGTCAAACTCACTTCATGTGTTTTCCCCCTCTCAAGGATTGCTGTACTGCACTGCCTATTGTTGAATGCCTGAAACAACTGTTTCATATATTTTATCTAGTTTCTCAGCTCTTTGAAGTTGGAGGGTAATTCTGGCCCCTGTTTCTCCATCTCTACCATGGCTGGAAGCAGAAGAATATGTGTTCATTTTTAATAAAAAATAAAAATCAATAATTCAGAAAAATAAAATAAAATTACTTGAAATTGTCTAACCTATAAATAATCACCATTAATAATTTCTCTTAATTTTTTATAAATACACAGCAAACAAAATATTCTCTGATTTGCTTTTCAAGTCAATAAAAATAGGTTTTTATCATCAGTTTTAATGATCACAGCATTCCAGTGAATGGATACATTATGATCTATTTAACTCATCCCCAGTTGCTGGACAGTTAGGTTTTTCCAATTTATTGACATTTTAAGAAGTGCTCTGATAAACCCCAGTAACTCAAACCCATAGTCCATTGTTTTTTGCCAAGGTGGCTTTAAAACTCTAAAATTTTCTAGGCTACCATGTTTATTCTGTGGTTTCATGTATTTTTTGCAGGAATCCTTAATAAGGAGAAAGGTTACAAGAAAGACAATTGATTTTGACAAATGTTTTGACCTGAGGTTGATAAAATGTGAAATTTTTGTCTTTAGCTCAGTATGGACCCTCTTTGGGGAAATAGAGTTTTGTAAAACTTCATTTGGATGAAAATATACAGGAGAAGACCTAGACTGCTAGCTTATTGACTAACTAAAAATGCACAGTACCTTGGAGAGTTAATTTGAGTTGGTGCTAGAGGCAATCAGAAACAACTACAGAAATTTTAAATCATGGACTGTAGCTAGAATAGGCACTGGTGAGAGCCTCACGCCCTGATTGAGTGGCAGTTGGTTTAGCCTGCTGAAATAACTTGATGATCTAATCCATGTCCCAGATGATGGATATCCCTGAGTTTGGACCTAATAGTTGTGTTTTATCACGTGTCGGGAGAAAGCCCTGGATTATGGGATAATGAAAACTGAATAATAGAGGTAGAAATGCCATTGAGTTAGAGTTGAGATATGTTAATAGACAGTGAGGTGAATTTGTAATAGACTAAGGTAACCTACATTAATTATTTTACATTTGCAAAGCTTAAAAAGACAAATAGCTTGGAATATCATCTGCAGCACAAAAAGAAATGTAGACTAATGTTTACACACCAATCAGAAGAATTAATTTTCTATTTATTTTACTAAAAGATTATACCTTTATGGCTGGACAGTATAAGGTGTGAAAAAGCTTTTCATTTTGTAATTGGGATTGAATGTCATAAGTCTTCAGATAATATACCCAAATTGAAGTCTATTTTTTCTACTTCTTAGATTTTTTTAGTTTTGAAAAATTAATGTCTTCCTTTGGATATTTAAAACTTTAATGATCGACAAGGAAGGAAAGACAAGCTCTTCACAAAGAAAAATAAAATTTTAATGGAGATTTATGACTATGATTGATAAAGATGTGTCAGGCTATTAAGAAAGAGTTGTGTTGAGGAAACTTCTAGAGAAAGGAGAGGCTATGGAAAGACTCAGAGATGTATGAAAGAAGAAAATCTGTACCAAATTATCAGACAAAGAAAGTCAGCCACTTTGGGGGTGAGTAGTTAAGATTTGACTTTGAAACTTGTCATGTTCCAAATTTGGACTAGAGAAAATGAAAAGGATTCAGAAATAAAATTGGGGACAAAAGTTCATGTTCCATTTAAAGAGATTATAATTTTTTTTTGGTTTTTTGTTTTTTGGAAAACATCTTTCCATTTTTATGGTTTAAAATCAAGATCTTTAATGGTAGTTCAGAGTGAGAAATTCATTTCCTCATTTATTCAGTCAAACATTTATTGAACACAGACTATGAACCTGATAATGTACTAACTTGAGGATACAGTGAGGAGACACCATCGGGAGAAAACGTGTTTTTAAAATCACACAAAAACTTAAAAATCACAAATGAGGTAGTGTTGCTTTAAAAAAATGTGCTATTTTATAACCTCCTATATTATTTGTTTTGTTTCCCTTGACTATTCCCAAAGAGGACAGAACCACCGTCATCTTCTCAGGGCAAAACAGCTCATTTGCTGCCTAGTCTAGTAGTGGCCTGGAATACTCCTGTGTGAGGTAATCAGAAAAGAGAACTCTCCTCTCCTTGGGCTGAAATTGCAAAGATCAAGGTGTATACAGGTCAGCTGACAAACTATGGCACATTTCATATCATTCTTTCAGACCTTTCAGACCTCAAGCACCATCATCCTAATTAATTGCTTTCTGCCAAAAGCAGGAGGCCTTACTTAAATATTAACCCTTGATAATAGAAACTTTCACATGGTACAGTTAACTAATTTCCTAATTATTCACCCTTCACTTCCCATATTGACTGGTCTTCAGGCTTTAACCTTAAAATTTATAATGCAGCCAAGGATTTCCTACATGCTCCAGCGACTCACAGTGCTTCCATGTTTCTAAATGTTTCTAAAACTTCTATAAACTTAGCTGTAGGTACACTTTTGATAGTCTAAAATACTTTAAACAAGGCAAGGTATGGAATATTTTTTGAAGGAGATGTTTACTTTCAAAATAGAGGTAAGAAAGGGAGAATGGGTGAGGATTGTGATCTGACAAATAATTCAGTAAACAATTGGAGAGCATCTGTAAATATCAAGAACTGTGCTATATGTACCTACCTGTAAGCCACAGTGCCTTCCTTCAAAGAGTGCATGGGCAAGGTCTAAATAAATCCTGTATTGCAACGCAACATGTGTCATAATATAATCCAGTTTCTGAAAAAGCCCGGAAGAGGAAAATAACAAGGGAAATTACACTTAAACTGAGACTTTAAATTTAAAAATCAGTAAGGATTCACCAATTGAAAAAGAGTATGACATTCAAGTAATAGAGAACAAAAAGTGAAAAACATGGAAATGTGAAAAACTGGTATATTTAGGAGATCCAAGTAGTTCCATGTGGCTGAGTCATGGGCTGTCATGTGAAGGGCTCTCTCCTGCTCTCATATCGTTTCAATCTCACTCTGGCTTTTGAAAAGAATACATTTGTCAATATAGTATTTTTTACATGCTTATTCTATCATTTACTCAAAAAGACCTGTTAAAAATCTCTCACTGTGGTGGGGAATTGATTTGTTTCTCCTTTAATTCTGTTAATTTTTGCTTTATATGTTTTGTGCCTTCTTTTATACATGCACTGTATGTACACCCAAAACTTAGGGTTGTTAAAACTTCTTGGTGAATTAAATATTTTATTATTAAATTTCCCCCTTTATCTATACTAATGATCTTTTCCTTAAAGTCTACATTGATATTAGTGCTTCTAAATCTGCTGTATTTTAGTGAGTGTTTGCACAGGCTATCTTTTCCTATCTTTTTACTTTCATTATTTCTGTATCCTAATATATTGTATATCTCTTTTTTTTAAGCATGTGCTTGTTTTATTTGGTTGATTTAGTCATTCATCTTTGTATTTTAACTGCATCATTTAGTCTCCATTTATATTTAATGTGATGGTTGATATTTTTATTTAAATCTACCATCTTACTATTTGCTTTCTATTTGCATCCAATTGTATATTTTTCCCTCTTTCTTATATTTTGGGAGATTTCTTTTTATTATTCTGTTTTCTCCCTCTATTTGTTTAGTCATTATATATACTTTTATTATTATTTAGGGAGTTAAGCCAGAGATAAAAACATTGACATATAAAAATCTAGTGGTACTTGGTATTTTTACCTGCTTTCCAGACAAGGTGTTCATTTTCTTCCTTCCCAACTTATACATTGTAGTTTTGTATATTAATTATGATTTTTATTCAGTCACATATTTACCCTCTTCATTCTTTCCCTCATCCTTGAGTTTCCATTTCTAATCATTTACGTTCTGTCTGAAAAACAACTTTTGGTGTTTACTTTACTGTAAATCTGCTGATGGTTAATACCTCTGTTTTTGTTACCTGAAACTGTTTATATTTAACCTTCATTCTTCAAGGATATTTTCATTGGTGGTAGAATTTTAGGTACTATCTGAAAATAGTCTTTGGCTTGAATTGTTTCTGTTGAAAAGTCATCTCTCAATTGAATAATTGATCCTTTCAAGATAATTTGATATTTTCCCTTCTAACTGTAGTAATATTTTGGTCTTTTTTTTGTGTGTGTGTGGTACGCGGGCCTCTCACTGTTGTGGCCTCTCCCATTGCAGACCACAGGCTCTGGACATGCAGGCTCAGCAGCCATGGTTCACGGGCCCAGCCGCTCCATGGCATGTGGAATCCTCCCGGACTGGGGCACGAACCCACGTCCCCTGCATCGGCAGGCGGACTCTCAACAACTGCATCACCAGGGAAGCCCCTGGTCTTTAAATTTACTCTGATGTGTGTAGATGTGGTATTTTTGCATTTATTCTCCTCAAGACTTGTAAGAATTCTTGACTCTATGGCTTGATAGCTTATGTTAATTTTGGAAAATTCTCAAATAATGCTTCTAAGCCATATTCTTCTTTATTTCTGAGACTTCAGTGCCATTTATATTAAACTTTCTTATTTATATCTTAGATGTTTTTTGCCTCTTCTCTGTATTTCTGATCCCTTTGTTTCTCCATGTTTCATTTTGGATATTTTCTTATACCTATTTTCTAATTTGCTCATTTTCTCTTCAGCTGCATCTAAAATGCTGTTAAACCATTCACTAAGGTCTTAACTATTATTATTGTATTTTTCAGCTTTGAAATTTTTATTTTTGATTTCCTGTTTTCTGCCATAATTCTCAATCCCAATTATCTTTCTTATTTGTTATCTCCTTGAAATATTGAGAAAGTTATCTAAAAGTCTATTTCTGATTATTCCATTATCTGATTTTCATTTAATCTCTTTCCCTTGTCTGTTTCTCTTGGATTTTGTTCATATTGTCATGTCTCCTTTATTGTCTTCTTATTTTGACTGAATGCTTGACATTTTATTCTAAAATTAATAGAAATAATTTAAGGCCTAGGATGATGTTTCTCCAGAGAATTTAAGTTTATTTCTGGAAGGTAGTTTTGAGCACTAGCAATTGGGGATAACTTCATATAGTGAGGGCAGAATATCTCTTACTCCTAAGATGCTGTCCTTCTAGTTCCCTACCCTAAGCCTCAGGAGTTACCAGATACCCTGGACTTCAGTAGTACCTGGACTCTATTTTATGTCACCCTACTTGTTAAAGTCTAGCAAATGTCTGCTCAGCTTCTCAACCTCTCAAACTCCTAGAATCAATGGACATCTGTAGTGGAAAAGCTATGATCATCTTTCTGGGTTTCCATCTTCTATCAGATCTTGGCCTCATAATTCTTCTTTGTTTTGCTAGCTCTTTAAGCAGATTACTTTACGTTCAACTTTTCTAATCCTTATAGAGAGGTCAATCCAAATTACCTCCATTACCAAAAGCTGAAAGTTTGGTTAATGGAGGTAATTAACCAAATTAATTGGATCTTAATTAAGATCTCTCCTAGCTCTTGGATCTTAGTTTACAAACATGTTTGTGTCTCTCTAGTCTTAAATTTTTAAAGGAAAAAAATCACTCCTTTGTCTCTGTACTTTCTTTAAACCTGTTCTACTGCTTACCTTCTCTTCACAGCCAGATTCCTCAAAGAGGTTGCAACTCTCTGTCCACATCTTTATTTTTCACTCATCCTTTGACCCTCTGTGCTTTTCCAGCCATCACAGCTCAGAAACTGCTGTAACTGAAGCCAGCAGTGACCACCCAATTGCCAAGTCCAACAAACTCATGTTAGCCCATATCTTATTCTTTCATATTTGAAATTCTTGAAACACCCCAGCCAGGAAATCAAGGTAGTTTTAATTCTTGTTTTCTTATCATTGAAGTTGAACCTCCTTCCATATATTTGAAGGTTATCTGTATTCATTTTGCTGTAAACTCTGTTCATGTTTTTGCCCATTTTTATGGAAGCTATTTGTATATTAAGGATTTAATCTTTTGTTTTTGATATGAAATGCAATGCTTTTCTTAGTATGTCTTTTGGCATTATTTTTTTCACCATGCAGATTTTTCTTTTAATGTAGCAAAACTTGTTAATATTGGGGGATTTTGATTCATACATAGAAAGACAATTTTGGAATTTCTCATGGTGATTTGTGGTAAACCAGACTCAGAGGAGCCAGAAGCATCTTTTGGTAGTATCTTAAAATCTAAAACACCCTAAATTCCCTACCAATCATCTTAAGTTATGAACCCTGGGACTTTTGATGCCATTCTCACTTAAAATCAGACATATGGAGGGGCTTCTATCAGAACTGTGTTTTAACTTTATCCCCCAGTAGAACATAAGGATTCTGTTAGAATTATCTCAGAATTCAGGGTTACATGTAAAACCGGTCAAAACATGATAACTGTCTGATATCCTGCTAGCACACAGCTTGTCCTTTGAAAGATATCTGACTTTATCTCAAAGGTAATCAAGCTTCAGCCTATTTATGACCTTTGGAACTAAGTGTAATTGAGCTACAGTGTGCTTTTAAGAACCAGCAACCAGGAGATGTGGAATCTATTTGTCCACAGAAAAAGTTGATGCACTCTAGAAGGACCATATTTTAGAAGATTTCATTTTATATCTCTATGCTGTCATTTATTAGTTGCATGATTTTATCAAGCTCTTTTACCTTTCCAAGCCTTTAAAAAAATATCTATAATATGAGGAATAATCATTTGTGTCCAAAATGGGTGGTTGTAGGTATTAAAAAACAAAAACAAAAAACTCTCAAATTCTTTTCCTTCCCCCATGTCCAATACCCTGTTCACCTCTTTTTTTCATATTTGGCAAAACATTTTATGCTCTATCCTTCCCCATGACATTTACGCATAGTATCTTATAAAGAAAAGATACTACATGTGTAAAAGAGAATTGAAAAGATCTTAATGATGGAAGTGCATGATTACATATAAAATGGGTAGAAGAGGTTGAATGCCTCAAATAAATGATAACATATGAAGTTTGAGAGATAGGAGGAAACAGATACTGAATATTTATGGAAAATAATTGAATCCGGGGAGTATCAGAGTTATCTCAGATTCACTTAACATAAGAAAGTTCAGGTAAAGAAAACATTAATTCTTTGAGTGGGGCATTGGAAGGAAGAATAAAGGGTCAATCATGAGCCAAGACTAGTGGAAGAAATTAAATGACAAATAGGCCAAGCCAAATGCTAGGTACTTCACAGTGAAATCCTTAGGAAATTGCTATAACACAGGGGAACTATATATTGAGGTCTTGTTTATAAAAACTGGGTGAATAGGAACGATTTCATGGACACTGAAGAATTACTAAAACATTAAAATAGTGAATTTTGAGGGCTTCCCTGGTGGCGCAGTTGTTGAGAGTCCGCCTGCCAATGCAGGGGAAACGGGTTCGAGCCCTGGTCCGGGAAGATCCCACATGCCACAGAGCACCTGGGCCCGTGAGCCACAATTACTGAGCCTGCGCATCTGGAGCCTGTGCTCCGCAACAAGAGAGGCTGCGATAGTGAGAGGCCTTCGCACCACAATGAAGAGTGGCCCCTGCTCGCCGCAACTAGAGAAAGCCCGCGCACAGAAACGAAGACCCAACACAGCCATAAATAAAAATAAATAAATAAAATTTTAAAAAATAGTGAATTTTGAGATAATGAAACAAGGTATTAAACTAATTAGGAAATCATTTAATAAAATAAATTTGATAGAAAGTATAGAAGATGGTAAAATAGAAATATTTGTTATTATAACTACATTTTACCTTACAGAAATTTCATCTTATAAAAATTAACTAAATATGCTTTAAAATAAAAATAGTTAATAGTCAAGTAATAAAGAGAAAAATCAATTATAGTATGAATTTAAATATTTTTATACTGCCCCAACCTACTTTTTGGTTCATATATTTCTTTTTAATGAAAAGGATTTTAAAGAAAAATATCCTTTAGCAAACAGTACTATTTATAGCCTTTGAAATGCTATAAATCTCTTTATTTGTGTAAGGGTGGAGTTTCTTTAATGGATACACTTAATTTTTTTCAGTCTCTGTAGATATTCCTTTAAAGGCATATTCCTTGAAGTCATTTCACTCCCTTTGAGCTGCACTTTGAAATGTATCATGTACAAATGCTTTCAATAATTATAATGGAGGGGGATAGTGGTGGTGAATAATTGTTTGATGCTCCATGTACATTTGCTTTAAATAGTATTTCAGTATTAATAGCTATTCTCAGATACCTGTATTCTCAGATAGACTATATCAAGTGGAAATAGTAGAGAAAAATATGTCATAATGACTTAAATATTACTTTCAGTTAAAAAACCCTTAAAATATTTAGTTTATCAGAAAACATACTTAATTCAAGGCCCTCAGTTCCACTGGAGATCAGACACATCAGCTCCATGGGCTAGTCTTCTTTCTGAACTGACAGTTCACACCTGATATAACACTCATTCCCTAAATACATTCATGAATATCCCTCAAATCCCCAAGTCCCCACAAGCAACTTCCCTCCTGGGAGGCCTGAGGAAAGTTTTATTGCTTTCTGGCTTACGCCAGATATCATTATCACTGAATATTTCAAAACCTTCTCTTTTCAAGTTAGACCTAGTTAATTCCAACTGTCTTCAGCAATCATGTGTATTCTGATATGCTTTCCTTTTTGCTAGGCGGTGTACAGTCCATTCTAGCTTCCTTTATCCATATATAAAAAAGTGAATTGTCATAGTTCCAGTATGATATAAGGCAATTCTCCCTCTGACATTGTAAAACATTATCCCTAGATGAAAATAGATTCATTGTCCAAATTTCTTAAAACTATGATTAAATACTCTTAAATAAGCTAGTTCCCTTTGAAATATGAAAACCTGTTGTACTTCTTCTGTTAATAGTAATTTAGAGCAACTCAGAATTTCAGTTGCTTCTATAGTCTAGTGTTATAAATAAAAATCTGATTCATGATCCAACATCATGCAGAAATAAAAGGTATTCAATTTGGTAATATACATCTAATCCAAATTGATTGTGCTCTACCCCAGCATTCCAACCTCTAAATTATCATTTACCTTTGTCTGTTAACAAACATTACAGATTCTGTCACTGTGCTTTTAAGCCTTTTGAGATTGCTGAGGTTACTGAACCACATGCATCTTCAAATGATGATGCTGAGTAAATAATAATATTACTTCTTAATATTGCTTCTCTGTTTTTACTATCCCAGGGGAGCTCTGTCATTCTGCCATGTTGGGTGACAATGTTTGAGGCAGGAAGTAATGTAGCCAAATATTCAAGGCTCATATCCTATGAATATTTTGCAGACCATCTGAAGCAAACATGGAGGGAAGGACACACCATAAAATGAAATGAAA
>NW_020173666.1:9827952-10007756 GCF_003031525.2 Neophocaena asiaeorientalis asiaeorientalis | reverse complement strand
AGCCTTTAAAAAAATATCTATAATATGAGGAATAATCATTTGTGTCCAAAATGGGTGGTTGTAGGTATTAAAAAACAAAAACAAAAAACTCTCAAATTCTTTTCCTTCCCCCATGTCCAATACCCTGTTCACCTCTTTTTTTCATATTTGGCAAAACATTTTATGCTCTATCCTTCCCCATGACATTTACGCATAGTATCTTATAAAGAAAAGATACTACATGTGTAAAAGAGAATTGAAAAGATCTTAATGATGGAAGTGCATGATTACATATAAAATGGGTAGAAGAGGTTGAATGCCTCAAATAAATGATAACATATGAAGTTTGAGAGATAGGAGGAAACAGATACTGAATATTTATGGAAAATAATTGAATCCGGGGAGTATCAGAGTTATCTCAGATTCACTTAAGAAAGTTCAGGTAAAGAAAACATTAATTCTTTGAGTGGGGCATTGGAAGGAAGAATAAAGGGTCAATCATGAGCCAAGACTAGTGGAAGAAATTAAATGACAAATAGGCCAAGCCAAATGCTAGGTACTTCACAGTGAAATCCTTAGGAAATTGCTATAACACAGGGGAACTATATATTGAGGTCTTGTTTATAAAAACTGGGTGAATAGGAACGATTTCATGGACACTGAAGAATTACTAAAACATTAAAATAGTGAATTTTGAGGGCTTCCCTGGTGGCGCAGTTGTTGAGAGTCCGCCTGCCAATGCAGGGGAAACGGGTTCGAGCCCTGGTCCGGGAAGATCCCACATGCCACAGAGCACCTGGGCCCGTGAGCCACAATTACTGAGCCTGCGCATCTGGAGCCTGTGCTCCGCAACAAGAGAGGCTGCGATAGTGAGAGGCCTTCGCACCACAATGAAGAGTGGCCCCTGCTCGCCGCAACTAGAGAAAGCCCGCGCACAGAAACGAAGACCCAACACAGCCATAAATAAAAATAAATAAATAAAATTTTAAAAAATAGTGAATTTTGAGATAATGAAACAAGGTATTAAACTAATTAGGAAATCATTTAATAAAATAAATTTGATA
Source organism: Neophocaena asiaeorientalis asiaeorientalis (assembly GCF_003031525.2). Taxonomy (NCBI): domain Eukaryota; kingdom Metazoa; phylum Chordata; class Mammalia; order Artiodactyla; family Phocoenidae; genus Neophocaena; species Neophocaena asiaeorientalis. The sequence goes on along the minus strand of NW_020173666.1, from coordinate 10,006,713 downwards.
GAAAGTATAGAAGATGGTAAAATAGAAATATTTGTTATTATAACTACATTTTACCTTACAGAAATTTCATCTTATAAAAATTAACTAAATATGCTTTAAAATAAAAATAGTTAATAGTCAAGTAATAAAGAGAAAAATCAATTATAGTATGAATTTAAATATTTTTATACTGCCCCAACCTACTTTTTGGTTCATATATTTCTTTTTAATGAAAAGGATTTTAAAGAAAAATATCCTTTAGCAAACAGTACTATTTATAGCCTTTGAAATGCTATAAATCTCTTTATTTGTGTAAGGGTGGAGTTTCTTTAATGGATACACTTAATTTTTTTCAGTCTCTGTAGATATTCCTTTAAAGGCATATTCCTTGAAGTCATTTCACTCCCTTTGAGCTGCACTTTGAAATGTATCATGTACAAATGCTTTCAATAATTATAATGGAGGGGGATAGTGGTGGTGAATAATTGTTTGATGCTCCATGTACATTTGCTTTAAATAGTATTTCAGTATTAATAGCTATTCTCAGATACCTGTATTCTCAGATAGACTATATCAAGTGGAAATAGTAGAGAAAAATATGTCATAATGACTTAAATATTACTTTCAGTTAAAAAACCCTTAAAATATTTAGTTTATCAGAAAACATACTTAATTCAAGGCCCTCAGTTCCACTGGAGATCAGACACATCAGCTCCATGGGCTAGTCTTCTTTCTGAACTGACAGTTCACACCTGATATAACACTCATTCCCTAAATACATTCATGAATATCCCTCAAATCCCCAAGTCCCCACAAGCAACTTCCCTCCTGGGAGGCCTGAGGAAAGTTTTATTGCTTTCTGGCTTACGCCAGATATCATTATCACTGAATATTTCAAAACCTTCTCTTTTCAAGTTAGACCTAGTTAATTCCAACTGTCTTCAGCAATCATGTGTATTCTTATATGCTTTCCTTTTTGCTAGGCGGTGTACAGTCCATTCTAGCTTCCTTTATCCATATATAAAAAAGTGAATTGTCATAGTTCCAGTATGATATAAGGCAATTCTCCCTCTGACATTGTAAAACATTATCCCTAGATGAAAATAGATTCATTGTCCAAATTTCTTAAAACTATGATTAAATACTCTTAAATAAGCTAGTTCCCTTTGAAATATGAAAACCTGTTGTACTTCTTCTGTTAATAGTAATTTAGAGCAACTCAGAATTTCAGTTGCTTCTATAGTCTAGTGTTATAAATAAAAATCTGATTCATGATCCAACATCATGCAGAAATAAAAGGTATTCAATTTGGTAATATACATCTAATCCAAATTGATTGTGCTCTACCCCAGCATTCCAACCTCTAAATTATCATTTACCTTTGTCTGTTAACAAACATTACAGATTCTGTCACTGTGCTTTTAAGCCTTTTGAGATTGCTGAGGTTACTGAACCACATGCATCTTCAAATGATGATGCTGAGTAAATAATAATATTACTTCTTAATATTGCTTCTCTGTTTTTACTATCCCAGGGGAGCTCTGTCATTCTGCCATGTTGGGTGACAATGTTTGAGGCAGGAAGTAATGTAGCCAAATATTCAAGGCTCATATCCTATGAATATTTTGCAGACCATCTGAAGCAAACATGGAGGGAAGGACACACCATAAAATGAAATGAAATTCTGCCAATGTAGCACTATTATCCAATAGCAAATCACCCCAACAATTCACGGAGAAAATTACATTAGTAACTAAAAATATTTTGTCTGATATAAGCCAATCACTGTAGCAGGGCAGCACAAAGAATTCATCAGACTGTAAAAATGAGAACATATATAACAGGCTACTCATTAAAGTAAAACAAAAATTTCATAATAAAATCTAAAAAAATTATAATAATGTTTGTGAAAGAAGTGGGCCAAAACTTGATCACCCAATGTCCCACGGTGACTAGATTTAGTTAACTAGTTAATTAAATTAAGTTAAAAGGTCAAAGAGGGCCAGTGTGAAAGAAAACCTGAAAAAAATTTTTTAAAGGCTGAAATAAGTACCAACCCACACGAGATATTAGAACTGAGACTTGATGAAGATGATGTTGAACTCTAAAGCAGAAAGTAGAGTAACAGTGGAAGAGGAAGTAGAGACAAGAGATGGGAACTAAAGATCTGGAGATGTTCCACACCACAGAAAACAATTTTAATGCTGCAGTTACTGAATTTTGAGAAACTAACCATGGGGGTGCTCATATTCTTTGATCATTTGTTGTGGGTCTCGCACTGCCCTGCTGACCAAAGCAGACACACACAAAAGCAGAAAACCTAATCTTGCCCTAAACATGCTGAAAATCTAATCACATGAAAAATGGAGACAGAGCTCCTTTATCTTTTTCCAAGACATGCAAGAGACAAAATATCCTGGTGATAGGAGATTGGGCTAGGGAACAACTGGTGGAAAACTCATCACGTCATACTTTGAATCAAGGCTGCAATTCACAGCAGATCATAACTGGCTTTGTAGTAAGCGTGAACCTGTCATCTAAACCAAGACACTCTGGATCATGGGAGGAGGTGCTTAATAATCCTGCTGGAAAAGCAGGCATAAACTGGGCTGTACCCAACAAACTGGAGCCAAAGTTGAGCCTTCCTGTGTTCATTGCCACCACACGAATCCCTGGGAGGCAAGCCCAGCCAGCTTCTGGGGCTGAGCTGAGCAGCCAAGGGGGGGTCTCCAAGCGCTTCAGCAATCTTGAGTTGCTGTTCCAGCAAAACTGGTACAGGGACCCAGACAATCCGTGAATTTAAAAGATGAAAAGGAGGGATGAACACATTAGAACTAGAGTAGTGAGATTACCCTGGAGATCAGGGATCCTGGCACTGGCCTAAAATTCAAGAAGTGGAAACATTACCAAAAGGCAGGTTTTTAGTCCCATCAGTGGGACTGAAGGAGGAACTTTGAATTGGAGTCAAAGTCTCAGTGCAGGTGTTTGGGGGAAAGGCACCCAACCCCAGGGTAGCCAGTGGGAAGGCAGAGAGCCTTAGGTGTTGGGGATCTAGGACTGGATGTGGAGGATCTTGGCTCAAGATGGGAGGCTGGAAACATCAGAGAAGGAGAAGAGAGATAGTACCTGACATAGTTAACTTAAAGCAGACATCTGACATATTGACAGTTTCCTGTCTTAGAACAATGATCAGAAACAGTGGCTGCATGTCAGAATCATTTGGCAAGTTTAAAAGTAATAGTGATGACTGACCCCCACCAAGGCCACTTATATCAGAAACTCTGAGGGTAAAATCTGGGCATTGACATGTATTAAAACACCCTAGAATTTCCTATATTGAAGTTAGAGGTGAAAGATAACAAAATTAAGGAGAGAAACCACTCTTTTGAGTGATTCATCTCAAGTAAGAAAAGCCAGTTAATTATGTGGAAGGAACTTAAGGCCTGGTGACAAAGTGACCAGTAGCTGTGTAGTTCCTGAAAAAAGGAAAAGAAAACTGAACCTTGTCAAACTCCTATTCTGGCGTTCTGAACGTGTGCTTCCAAAGAGAGGCTGTGATACCAAGCTAAGAGATAAACATGGAAGATGACATAAGAGAGATGAAAACCTCTGTCAAACCCACCAACCAAAGACCATCCAAACACATCTACAGTCCAACAAAATTTGGTTTATATACCAACACCATGGGGAGCCAGGGGGCATTTAGAGATGTTCTCTTTAGGATTTGGGTTTGTTTTAGGAGGTTTCAGGGCTCAAGGAAATAGGAGTTTGCTCTGGAATGGGTAGTGTCAGGAAGTGGGGTTAATTCTACGATTGGCTATTTTCACAATTTCTATCCAGGAGGTGGGAAGAATGGAGCAAGACTAAAGCCACAACTGATAAAGAAGCAACAGAGGCCCATGTTAGCCAAAAGAGGGGATTCTTGGTCATTTTGGTGATTTGCACAGTGTTCTTATTCTTGATCTGTGCTTAGGCATGATTGTAGAGGGTCTCGTTTTTGCCTTAGCCTGTTGGGGTCTGATTGTGGTGTTTGTGAAATTAGTGAAGTGGAGAATGCCATGTTGTAGCAGCAGCAGGTCAGGGACCAGCAGACAACTGTCCGTCAGAGCTGCTTTTTCTTTCTGTCCTCTTAAAGGGTGGGATTCTGATGAGACAGCCCGAGGAGAGCACTGACACCAGGGTGGATTCACAATGATTTCTCAGAAGAGCTAGAAGGTAGGCGTGCCATAGTCTCAGAAATATGGAAGTTTATTGCTGAGGGACCTTTGAGATATTCTAGTCCACCTGCGTGCTTGATAATGTGGATGGTGAGTCTTACAAGGCCAGGCTGGCTGGAGTCAGGTTGCACTGTTCTGTTCTCAGACCTCATCATTGCTGGTGTAGATGGTGCTCATTCCACAGGCCTATGCTAAAGCCCATAATAAATGCAAGAAGACTCAGTCCAAAAGGAGCTGGGCTTTTTATGGGGTGAAAAGCATTTTCCAAAGCTGTCTTTTAGAGCTTTTCCTAGCAGCCCAGTCAATGACTGTCTCCACTGCTGAGGTGAACATGAGAATGTTAATAAAGGGAAGGCAGATTGATTCAACACATAATTTGCTTCTTTCATGCCAATATTTCTTTATTTGTTCAATATTAGTTGGCTTTCTCTTTCATCAAGCATGCTTTGCATCCAGAAAAGGTAAAATAAGTACGTACACCAGGGAGGTAAGCCCTAGATTAAGAGACCAGAAAGCATGAGGTAGGGAGGACCTGACTGTGACCTCTGCTACCTGTTGGCAACCTATGGTTGATTTTCTGGACTGGATGGCTAAGGGGTGCTCCCTTGGACCTCGCCACTCTAGTTTACCACTTCTACCATGGAATGTTCAGTCAAGGAGGAGGCCTTTTACAGGGAGGGGAAGATCATTCTCCAATCAAGAATATGGGAAGCTCAGGGCTACAGGTCTGATAAACGATACTGCATGCTACGTAAAGAAGTGCCAGTTACAATCATACAACCTCTGAGGGGAAACTTTCAAGGGAGTCCTTCTGTGAGAAACCTTCTGAGAGGAAACTTCCTATAGGAACTTTTCAAGTTGAACCTTCTGAAGGGAACCATGTGGGGGAAACTTCTGAGGGAATCTTCTGAGGGTTACCTTCTGGGGGAAAGTTCTTGGGAATCTTCTGAGGGGAAACTTCCAAGAGGAACCTCCTTTGGGAAAATTTTTAAGGGAAACTTACTGTGGGAAACATATTAGAATCAGAGAGTGAGATATGCACTGAAGAGTGGTGGTGAAAGGGAATGGTGGACATTTGTAAGGGTTTCCTGGTCAGCATCTAGTCCCCTTTTCTGATAACAGCACCCTGATCTTCCTTGGGAAACCATCCCCTCTCATCTCTAATCCATATGGTTCAGATGAAGCTGCCTTGAAATTGAGCCTCTAGGGGTGGACCTAGGGCCTCTAGCTCAGGCCTGGCCAAGAAAGGTCTTCCATCCCACTAACCAGAGCAATTGTGTCAGAGGTGGGCAAGTGATCCCAGACATGCCAACAAAACTCACTTCTGGGACATTTATTTAGTTATTGGCATAAAAACATCATTTTTGCACTGGCCTTCAAGCTGATAGAATATGATTGACCTAGAACTTCTAGAGGTTCCCACATAGAGACAGCCAGTCTGGGCTTGAGGCCTTATAGAGGCAAAGTAAAGCTAAAAGACAGAATGAATAAATACCGAGCATTTATACACTATAGATCCAGCTATATCTGAAATAAATCCCTAGAATCCAAAAATTACATTTCTGTTTCTGTTTGTTTAAGCCAGTTTGAGTTGTGTTTCTAGCTTAAGTAAAGCAACAAAATAAAAGAGAAGTAAATTGAAAATAAGAGGTAAAAATGGACATTATTAAGGGTGAGCTTTTCATCTATACTTAACAAAAATCTAGCATTTTGCATTTAGGCCACGTCTGTTCAACATTTTTAAAAAATTTGCTCTTGAAGAAAGATGGAAATGTGGGAAATTAACATTTACTAAATGTCTGCTGAATAGGGATTAAAAAAAAAAACTACACCGTGGTTGTACAAAGATAAAAAGTTTATCTTATTTGTAGCTGTTCTCTATGAGATTCCATCTACTGGTAAGTAGGGGAACATTTAACTAGGAGTCCAATTCTGTCTGAACCTAGTCTGTTATGTTCATATAAGCAGACCCTTCTTAAGGAAATGCTCTTCCATTTTGAAACAGTCCCTCATTCTTCTCTCCCTAAGCTCTGAGTGTGGAGGGTGTGGAGGGCTTTTGCCACCCTCTTGGCGACAGAGTAGAGTCGATCTCTCAGAGGAGGTGACTTCTGTCTTCTCTGGACTGATACTGGGAGTTTAAATATGAAGCTGAAATGACTTTTGAGTTGGCCACCCTTGGACTGGTCAGCTCAGGGCTACCTGGCCATCCATTCACTCCCAGCCTGAGTGGTCTATTCTGGAGCCCGAGTGACAGCCACTATGCATGCCTCAGCTCTGGCGACCCCCACGGAGAAGCTCCCCAGCCAGACTTTCAGGGTGACTGCTGGGTCATGTCCATGTCCATCCAGAAGCAAGGACAACGTGGGGATGATAAATACAAGGACCTTCTTTTGCCTGAGCACACAAATCTGCATTGCTGTAACTCTGTTCCACATTGGTGTAGGGCAATCTGCATGTTAGCCTCCTCCCAGCATCCCAAATGAGAAGGGCAAGATCCCCTGCCTTCTGGGCTCCCTCATTTTATTTAAACCACCTGCTCCCCTCTGGGACAAAGGTCCAAGAGGAAAACAAGGAATTATGTAACTGACAGTTGCACTGTTTTCACTTCTTCCCATAAAAACCTAGGGCTGGAAAGCAGGCAGGCTTTTGTTTGTTTAAACTTTACCTAGGTCATATTTTCCCTTTAATTCCAGGTAAGCCTGATGGTGGACAAGATCTCTCTCCTAAAGTACAGGAGAATGCTGTGGACTGAGTCTTCTAGCTAGCTAAAGAAGGAGAAAAAGGAATGTGGGAGAACAAATCATTTTCTCTAGGCCAAATGACTGGGAAAATGACTGTCTGGCTGCAGAATCTTATTTTGACTGGCTTTCTTCTCTGCCTTTCAGCTGTAACAAATCCCCAGTATCACTTTAGGCAGATGGGTGCTGAGGTGAGGTAGGGCAAAGGTCTCACACTCAGTAAGACACAAAAGGAAAGCACACTCGGTGTTTTAAATTATGTCTCCGTTACACTACAGAGTTTCTCTTGTTAAGGTGTTGTCACATATGTTATCTTAATTAATTCTCTCTATGCTTAAAGTTTTTTGAAAATAATGAACAATAGCCCTACAAGACCGATATGACTGCTTTTCTATTAATGAGAAGACGAATCTTGGAAAAGATAAGAAACTTGTACAAAGTCACATTGTAAGCCAAATTTGAATGTGACTTTATTTGAATCAAAATCCACATTAATAAAGATTGTATGTGACACAAGGCCAGGAAAGGAGACTGCTACATTTAAGCAAAGAATCAAATTCACACAGTTTCCAACAGGAAGGCATGTCTAAGATTTGAGTCAAACAAGATAAAATATAGCAAGTAGAATTGTAGAGTGAGAATTTAGGTTTAAAAGTCATTTGTGTATGAATAGGATGGGGGCGACCTGGCTTGATAGCAATTCATGTGAAATGGGGGTGGTCAGTAGTGGTTAGTGGGCTACAAACTCCATGGGGACCATCGATCTGATATGGGTGGCAAAAAAGGGAGGGAGAGGACCACTGAGGAAAGAAAGAGGTCATGAGAGGTTTCAGGAAGGTGAATTTTGACTCAGTGCAAAGAGAAATTTCACACTAAATATGAAATGGGTATTTGTAAATCAGTGAGATTCTCACACAGAAATAGGTCAGGCAGAGGATAAAGAATCATCTGTGTATGTAAAACACCTACAAATCACTAAGGTAAGCTCAACCAATTCGGTAGAGAAGTTGACTGGAGACTTTCCATGTTGCCCCTCCAGGCCTGTTCTCCAAGGTCTCCTTCCTGCCCTGGGCCCGTATGACCACAGCAATAGGCTCCCAGCTTCCCGTGCTCACTGCGGGGCTCAAACATGGAAGTCCTGGCAGGAGATGGGAGGAGCGAAGAGACTTACATCAGCCAATTTATCTCCCCTCCCACCACCTCTTTCCACCTGAGACCACCAGAGGCCTTCACCCTCCACCGAAGGTCACATTCCTGTCTCTGATTGATTCCTCCCATCCATCCTCAGGCCTAAGAGTGTAACTAGTAACAACACTGTCACCTGCTTTGGGGTCCTGCCCACATATTTGTAAATCATCCTTTTATTAAAATTTTCTTGAATTGCCCAGGATGGGCGCGCCATCTGCTTCCTTCTGGAACCCTGACTGATTCAGTCACTGTCTTCTGGAGACCCCTCACATTAGAGGAAATTCAAACAGCCCATAATCACACGAAAAGATTCAACAGCATTATTCATCATGAAAATGCCAAATAAAACCAAAGGGTTATCATTTCACACCCGCTAGATTGGCAAAAATTAAACACTTAATGGTAACAAATTTTGGCAAGAGTGCAGAATAATGGGCAACCTCATAAACGAATGGTGTGAGTGTAATTTGATATAATCACTTCAGTAAATGATTTGACATTTTCTAGGAAAGTTGAAAATGTGTATAACGTGATCCAGCTCCTCTACTTGCAGGCATGGACAAGAAGGTACATTCTAGCAATGTTTATAATAATAGAAAAGCAAAACCTTAAAACAAATAACCCAAATGTCCATTGACACAAGAGAAAATACTCTCCAGCAATGGAAAAAAAATAATGAACTAAGGTGACACACCTCACCATGATATTGTTGTTCAAAACACGATATTGAACAAGGAAAGCAATTTTCAGAGCACTTTCAGCATGATTTAGCCACGCAAAGTACAAAGAGATGCAAAACACAATGACACCTTGTTTAAGAGATACACACGTGTGGCAAACCTATGAAGGCAAGCAAAGGAGTGATAGACAAAAAAATCCCAGATGTTATTTACTCTTGGCAGATGGGGGGTTGTCGAGATGCGTGTAGGAGTTCTGTGGGGATTAGTGAAGAGTCTCAATTAAGCTGGGAAGTGTTTGAATTATTATTCTACTTTCTATACTTTACATACATTTTAAATATTTTTTTGTGTGTACCCAAATTTTAACACAAATACTACAGAGGAAGTCAAACAAAAGAGTCCATAATAAAAAAAAAAAACTAATGTAAAATGGTTGTTAATAGATTATAAGAAAACCATGACACTGTATTAGTTTTATATTGCTGTGTAACAAATCACCACTAACTTAGTGGCTTACAACAAGGCAGATGTGTTATCTCCCAGTTTCTATGGGTCAGGAGTCCGGGCACATCTCAGCTGGTCCCTTCTCACAAGGCTGCAGTCCCAGAGACCTTATTGACCTGCCAGTTTTTGGAGGGCTCTATCTGTTATTACCTGTTAAGGCATATTTTCTTCTTTGTACTTATCACTGTTTGCAATTATTTATTTGTTTACTTGTTCATTATCCGTGTCTCGCCCACCCACAGACTAAAAGCTACAGGAGGACAGAACTATGGCACAGAGTGTGCCCAACAGCCTCCCTTTCAGTTAGGTGGGAGACATAGGACTACTCTGGTCAGTGGACTGTAAGTGGAAGTGACTGGTGACTTTTCTGGATTCAACAGTTAACAGCCAAGATGCCTCCTCTGTTCCCATCTTCCCCTGCCATCATGACTGCTCGAATGCTACCTTTCCCTGATTTCATGGCCACGAGGAGAAGGAGGCCCTGCAGCCTCTTCTGACTTCCATAAACAAGAAATAAACTTTTGTTGTGTGATTGAGAACTCAGCTTGATTCCACAGTATACCACAGCCCAGCCTGATTTTTTTTTTTTCTTCACCATTGTACCTTCAATATTTGGAGGAGTGTCTGGGACATTGTAAATCCTCATTAATATTTGTTTAAAGAAAGGAAGGATGGAAAGAATGAAGGAAAGGAGGGAAGGAAAGAGGGAGGGAGGGAGGAAGGAAGTAGGAAATACACGGAACATAACTGAGTGAATTTAATGCTCAAGGAGATGCACATGTTTATACAGTGACTTTCATTTCCCTGCACACTAAGGTGGACCCCATGCACACTCTTCCCACAGTTTGGAGCCCTTGCACATGACTACTTGCTCTGCCGCTTGCTAGCCGTGTGACCTTGGGCAAATTACTCACCTCTCTGATTTTCCTAATCTGTAAAATAGGCCTAATAACATTCATCTTCCCCACTTTGCAAACTTATGGTGACAATAAATGTGTAAACATTCTCCAAATGCTTTATAAACTATAAAATAATACATAAGTAAGAAGCATTATTGCAGTTCAATTTGCTTTGCTTTGGGCTGACTCAAACAGACATTTACATAATGACATTGTGAGTAAAGAGATCAAGGGATGAGAAAAAAAGCTGTGTACCGACAATGAGTCACAATGGGTAAACAGATATTTGATCGAATCACAACTAAATTCTTATGTGTTTATTAATAACACAATTAGAGGTTATCATTATCCAAAATTGGGTGTATTGTGAAAGAAAGAATATCCTATCTAATAAGAGTTTATACTTTTCTTCACACCCCTGTGTTCTCATTCTCAAGAAGAGGTGGCGGAGATTGGAATAATGAGGTGTAAGAGCATTCATCTTAAAACTGTCATTGGTAGAACCTGGGTTGAAAGCCCAGAGGGCTGGCACAGTTCCTAGTTATAGCATCTGATTTCTCCTTGTATTATTAGGGAAATTGGAGGCTGAAGAAATCTAGGGGCACTCCTATAAAGATTAGGGAACACTTTTGTGGCTAAAAAAAAGTAGCAAATAGGATCATGCCAATAAATATGTGGGAAAAACATATCAGAGAGACTTTAAGAATGAATATGTTTAGTTATTAAAAGTGGTCTGAGCTACAGCCATAAAAAAGAATGAAACAACACCATTTGCAGCAACGTGGAGGGACCTAGAGATTATCATACTAAGTGAAGTAAGCCAGGCGGAGAAAGACAAACATTATACGATATCACTTATATGTGGAATCTAAAAAATAATACAAATGAATCTATATACGAAACAGAAACAGACTCACAGACAGAAAAAACAAACTTATAGTTACCAAAGGGGAAAGGCAGGGTGGTAGGGATAGATGAGGAGTATGGGATTAATGGATATAAACTACTATACAGAAAATAGATACGTAACAAGGATTTACTCTATAACACAGGGAACTATATTCAATATCCTGTCATAACCTATAATGGAAAGTAATCTGAAAAAATACATATAACTGAACCACTTTTCTGTACACCTGAAACCAATCCGATATTGTAAATCAACTGTACCTTAACAAAAAAAAAGTAGTCTGAGCTACTCCTGAAATAAGTCAATCAATTCACAAGTACTCTTTTGTATTCCCTCTCCTGTCCAGGATGGTGACATAATAACAGAAGGGTTGAAATCTTTGAATTCTGAATGACACATTCTAAGTTTTGACGTTATGAATGTTAGGATGAGTAATCAAAATTTTTATAAATTGTGCCCACATATTTTAAATATCTTGTTTCATATGTATTTATTCAGTACTCACTTATGAATAAATTAAACACAAATCACATAAATCAACAGAAACCATGAGTTTACACACACTCTAAGCTTCCTTGTTCATGCAGTGGAATAACTGATCCCAAATAGTTTCTCTCGGCCATAAGGCACAAACATATTCTTCACAAGACAAACACAGCCTTCTTTTCACATCATTTGCATACACATATTTTGCACTTTTGAGTCAGCTGACTTCTGACCTTCATTTTGTAACTGTCTCTATTGGGTTCTTGACCAAGCACAGAAGTACTGAATTTTTTTTTAACAAAATGCCCTCTTTTTATTTAGCTTATTATTAAATGTATTCATCATTTGAATGTGAAGTGCTACAGAATATTATATAACATATATATAATACATGTAAATAAGTGTGTTTGAGGGGGGTCAAATACTCATAATTCATTTTTAGGATCTGAAATTTTAAGTCACCTGACTCTGGAAATAAGGACGGTAGAATCAGGTGGTTTTGACATCTAAGTATGGACAATCAAGTCTTTTGATTTTGAGATGGAACCAAAGACGGCAGTGTATCTGAAAAAAAAAAAATGGAATGGATTCCATCCGCAAATTACCATATTTAATTTATTCGATGATAAAGCAGAGTCTAAATTCATGATCCAAACTCAATCTGAGAATTAAGTCACATGAGGAGTAAGAATGCTGTTGCTGATGCTTTGATAAAACTTCCTTTGTCACTTACTAGTCTAAACTCATACCTAAGCCTGCTGTCACAGATGCTTAGGTTAACTTGAGCTCAGGGCTGTTGTTTGCTTGGGGGATGTCTGCATTACTTTAGCACCTCCAATAACCAGAAATAGTTTTTCATCTTTTCCTGAATCAAAGGTTACATACTCTTTTATGGCTGCCCACCAAAGTCCAGGTTTCAGCCTGAAATGACTCTTGCTCTCAGCTGATTTGCAGACTATAGGTAGATGAAAGGTCAGGGATTAAGTCATTAAACTCATTAAGTCTTTCCAAGTTCATATGAATTTCCCCCACTTTTCTGGGGTTCCCTTTGATAATTCAACTCCTATGTGCCCCACAGGAAGTGCCTTCCAGAATCCTATTAGTGTTTTTACAACATCAAAAAATTTATATACACAAGTATAATTTCAATCCAGGGAGAAAAAGCCATCAAGCTTCTTGGAAATTTTATTGAGAGTTCTAGTTGTTATAGCAATAATTTTCAGATACAATCATCTTTATTAACAGGTTTTTTGGTTATATTTACAGAGCTATCTTAGTAGCAGTAAAAATATATTTTAAACTTTGGATTTCAGTAAATAAGCCCACTTTTCTGAGCTGAGATAATTTATCTAACCAATTAGGGGTTTAGTTGTGCCCTATAATCCATCATTTACTCATCAGTCTTATTATCCCACAGAGTGAATCCTTACCTCAGGGAGGTTCTTACTGGGCCTGTTGGGATGGGATGGGGGAGGGGAAAGAAGCCCTGGACAGCTCAACAAAAAGTAAGGCCATCCTCCAACACTTTCAGGACCCTCTTTCAGACCCGAACTGGTGAGTACTGAATAAATACTACGAAATAAGATTTTAAATATACGGACCTAATATATCACAACATTTTGAGGAATCATTCTATTTGCTGTGAAAAGAATTGCTGCATGCAGCTTTTGAAACTTCAGACAGAGCTGACTCTATATAGCCCTAAAGGAAGTGTCTCTTTGGTGACTGGACGACTTAGGCAGGAGAGATGATCAAACCTGATTATCAGGCCTCCAACCTGGAATGAGATTTGGCTGTCCACACATCTTAAATTAACCAAATCATTTTCTAGGCTCTACTTGATTGAGTGCTTTGTAAACTCAGCATTAAAGAAGAATGATAAAGGACAGCGCAGCGCAGCAGCAAATCTTTAATCTCTGACCCTAATTTGACCCTAATTTCTATTTTTAAAAGTGGGCTAATGCTTAACTTTCAGGGCTAGTAAGAGAATATTTTCATAACATTTTGGCTTGCAGTTAGCACTCATTGAATGTTTGCCAAATAGACGACCTCACGACGCTAGCTCAAAGGATATTTTTGAAGCTCCTAATGGAAACATAATATATCGGTTTAGGAAGACACATATGTTAACTCTTTGACACAAACTAGTTTACTCAAATTACATAACCCACTAAATTGGCTGGGTGTGCCCTGGATATTATATCCCTGCTAAGAAAATTTGAGGTTGCTGAGAAGAGAAATTCACTAAGAGGAGCCCTTCAACAGGGGTAGATAAAGAGAAGCAATATGGAGAGAGAGCAAATTTTTACAAAACTGAAAGACCGAGCCCAAACATCTTCCAGATAATCTGGTCTATAGTCTGAGCCACAGAACAAACCATCCTCTTGATGAGTGCCTTGGTGACAAACATTACAACCCATGGGAAAGAGCAGATCCTGTGCACAGCTGTAAACTCTGTGTGTTTGATTCTATCACATGGGAAAACTCTGCTATCCAATGTTTCCTTCCCTCCAGAGAGTTAATACATAGGCTGCCTTGTTTAGACTATTAAACTTTAAAACATATTTCACTTTTGTATATCCTGGAAACTCCTGTTGACTTTAAACACCAAGTTTACCACTCACGATTTAGAATAAGAATAAAAGGTCTTTGCTCATATTTTCAGTCTATACTTTTTCCTTGGACTAACAGGTAGATTGATGATGCCTGGATAGTAAGCCGGTGCTCATCAATTATTTACTATGAAGCATTTACATCACATGTCCGCTAAAGGTTTATGCTGTCCACAGAAATCTCTCTAATATTTTGTGTCATATACCATAAAATATTAGGCCAATTATTTTACAAGTATGAAATCGTTCATTTTCCATATTTTCTCAGTGCTTTGGAATGGGATGGGCCAGTGTCTTTAAGTCAAGGCTAAAACTGTTGGTGTAACTTAGATAAAAATAGGCGGTGGCACGGCAAATTTTCCCCCATAAGGGGTACAGTCCTGTCACAGTTCTTTCCATCTGCACCGCTCAACTTGGCGTACTTCATAAGCTTTATATTTGTATTTGTTTTGTGAATGGGGGAAAAAAGAAGCTTTAGGAACCTATGTCACCTGAGAGGTCTCCCTGTCTTATCTTTACTTGTGAGGACCACACACCCAGTTGAGTGATGAAAACCACAGAGTGTTGGAGACAGGGTTACCTGCGGTGGCCATCAAGAAGCATCACATAACCATAAACCACCCTTACCAAACCTTCACTTTTGCACAGCGTCTGGAGACAAGAACATGCTGGGGATAACAGAGCTAATGAGTCAACGATCCCTAACGAGTTAACGTCAACAGCAAGAAAACAAACGAAAAACCTTACTCTCGCAACAGTGTGGTCTTAGCGCAACTGGGCTATATCTTATTTTCCAGAATTTAAAGTTTTGTTTTAAATTCTGCACATCACAGCCATACTAAATATCCCCTTAGACAAGATGCAGAGCTGCTGAGTAAGACCCCTGCAAATCAGCGACGCTTTTTCATAAGACCAACATCCATAATTTATATCTGCATACAATTAGCCTGTTTACATTTATACATTTCTGCTTCCTTTTATGTGAAATATTCCACAGGATACTTGGTAATGCATTCAGAATAACCTTTTTAAAATAAAGACTCTGGGACCAAACAGTTTATAAAATCCAATACCTAATAAATACTTTATATGAATAAAAAAATGGTTTTTTAATCAGAATGCTATATTTGGATTAGAGCTAGCCTTTCTTGCCTCCCAGGTCAGTGGCCTGGCACCCTATGGATCTTTATTTCTTAAATGTATTCAAGGGGAAAAAAAACTACTGTACTTCTTGATGGTTTCATCTGCACACAAATATCAAATCCTTTCTCTTATTCATCATTAGATCACTATAAGGATAGTTTCTTATGACCTTGGCCGAGTCGACCCCTTGTACTAACATGAAGAAAGAAAACATTCAGTCAGTTATTCATAAATGTAGTATTCATGGTATGAAAATTCTGAATTCCCTCAGTATATTTAGCCCAATAAATGGATTTCACTAATGGCAATGTATGCAGTAGAGAGGGAATTTTATAAATTCATGTAAGTTCAGCAGTTTACCTGCAGTGGTCTGGATGGCTAGAGATTTGGCCACGTTGGTGCCCAGGGACTAGGCTAATAAAAAAGCCTTTCAGCAGTAACTTCAAGGAAATCATCCTTTCTCCCCTTTTCATTGGGTAAACAGAATGGTGTGGACCTGAGACGTAAGTACCCCTGAAGCAGAGGCCAGGATAGGTAGCAGCTCCCATGGCCCTTTGGGGTAGAGTGAGACCAAGCTAAAGAGAAACCCACCCCGAAGTTAAGCTTGACAGTGTGGAATCTCACCTGAACCTTGGGATCAGCAAAGATTAAAGAAATCCCTCCACCATTTCGTGTTCTAGCAAGCTTCCTGCTAGAAAGAAACACCCTTCTCCATGTAATATAAGTAAGACTGAAACGTGCTTGTTTATCTATGAAGAGGCTAGAAACAGACACTCAAAATTCTTTGTTTACCTAATGATTAGCTGAACTGCTAATTATTCTAAATAAAATACTTATTGACCAAATTTTGGGTAAATATCTCTCCTTCCTCCAGGTACCTGAACTTTAGCCCAACTTCGACTGCATCCAGCAAACAGTCTCTCCTGAGAACAGGCTGGCCTCGGGGTAAAACATTCTCTGATCTTCTATTCGGCCATGCCACCCTTTCATCCATCCCACCTCCTCACACTCAGTTCTCTCTAGCTTTGTCTACTCACCTCTATAAAACAACAACAACAACAGCAAAAACTCCTTTTGCTTAACTTATGAGACACCTGCAGACCATTAGGTCACATTAAGTCCCAGCCTTCACCGTATTGCAATAATCCCTTTCCTCCTCTTGTAATAATCCTTTTGAACAAAGTCTCTCCTCACTAAGTCCAGATTTATTTGTTTTTTTTTTCTTTGACAAGCTCCTACCTGAACACTAAGCTGGGAAGAGAAACATGGTTTTTGTGGGAGGGATAACATTGGGCTGTAAACTGACAGATCGCCACATATTTAGACCTTCTTTACGAATGGATGAGAATTCTCCAAACAAAGACCCAGTGCTAACTTCTTGATGGATTGACTTTGTCGGTCCTTACCTTTCTTGAACCACAGCTGTAGTGCCCAGTGCCCTTCCCCTGCAGGTGAGTCCTTCCCGGTCCCTGAGCCCTTCTAGAATTGAGAAGGAGGCAGGCTGAGACTCACAGCTCCCCAACGTGAAGTATGAAATTAGCCATGCCATCTGGAATTAGGCTCAGCATCACAGAGCTGGTATAGGGCAGATCTTGAATTTCCACTTGGTGCCTGTATGCCCCCTCCTCGACACGGTGGCCTGCCCCTAGACTGTGTCATATTGAGTAAGATCGAAATACAGGCTCCGGGATTGATGTCTTATTATGAAGTCAGCCTTCATCTTGTAGGATCCTCCCTAGGCCCTGGGCCTGAAATCACAGAACCCTCACCTGCTTAACTTTGAGCATCTTTGGTTGCCAGCATTCCACTACAACCTCTAGTTTATATCACTGGTTTCCGTTCGTGTCCAAATCAAACCTAAGGTCCTTAACCGTCTTTGCACCAATCCACTGACTTCTGATGGTCAACTCCAGAAGCAGGTAAGTTTCCCCAGACCCTTGTCCCTTGCTGATTCTGGCATCCTCAGCCACCCTTAAATCATGCTGGAGTATAATTAAAGAGCTTCTAGAATAATTGTACAGACTGTATACTGCTTGCCAACACCATCCTATGATGTCAGCCATGGTCAGCAGCTAGAAGCTTTAACTTTTCCCAGTCATTCCACATCTAAATAGAAAATGAATTCTTATAGAGATATTGCACAAAAGCCTCAGTTGACTGTGGTTACAGACAAAACCGAGAAAAAGGAACTCTCTAATCGTTAGAGTATATAAGTGAGTTTTGAGAACTTGATATCACGAAAGTATACATTTACACAATATAGAAATTAAAGAAGTCATTGAAAGTCTTAACTGGAAATATCTCCTAGTATCTTCATTATTTAACTCATTTATTAATCTATTCATTTGTTTATTCATTCAAATAAGTACTCTTAAGGTCTCTGTAGATGCCAGGCACTGTGCTAATACCTGGAACTCAACAATGAACAGGGTAGACCAGTTGCCTGCCCTCAGTGAGCCTGGGCAAGTGAGCATTTAAAGTAGGTTTTAAATGTGAATTGACATACAAAAATTTGATATGCACATAGAATATAGGGTGAGTTGTGCCTGTCCATGCACAGAATAATAGTTACATAATGGGATAGAGCATATAATTAGTCAGCAGGTTTCCAGCTTGAGATCATAAGGCTTTTCTTCCTCATCACTATTCCTACACCAATGAATTTTCTTCTCTTAATCTAAAATCTGAAACTCTCTTCTTTTTAATTTGAGGAACAGGGAACTGATGCCAACACTCACTATTAGAAAAACAAATGAGTGGGCATGCATGACATGGCAGTGAGGAAACACAAACTTTTTTTTGCACAGAGTGTTGGTTTCAGTGTGTAATATATGTCAGTAGGAAGGTACTTTAAATTCCTTGACATGAATTGGAGAGTTTTCCTTCTGGAGATCTCATTTTGAGAATGTCAATGAGGTATAAAATTCTGCATACATAAGTAGAGTTACTATTGATTACATTTTCCATTGGGAAGAATTAGTTACAAGGAAATGATTTCATTTATTTTTCATAATGAAAAAATATGTACCTAAAGGAATCAAAAAGGGTCTACTGCACTACACTGAAAACAAGGCCACTTTCATCATTGTTTGTTTGTTGTTTGTTTGTTTGTTTACACAACTCTGTTCTCATAAGGATCTAAGGCAGCTGCTTCTCATTTTCATAGCTTTCAACACACACATACTTTATTTGGTTTATGATCAGTAATTAAAATTATTATATTCCAGACCACAGCATATGATTGTGTAGCCATTTTTAGTTCTGCTTTTTGAATTAATCAGAACTTAGATTGTGTGTGTATGTGATTTTTGATTCATATGCACAGCAACTGTACAAAAAAAAAGCCACTCTGCAAGAGCAGAAATAAAAATCTGCCAAGATTAGAAGACCCCAACACAGAGAAGAGACGCAGATTTCCAAGAGAACTAGGGACAAAATTTACTTGAAACTCTAAAATACCGCTCCAAACCTGAACTGATCCAAGTGTACCAGATGTGATGTTAGTATAAATATTGATGCACCCTGATATTGTCAGAATATTCCTGTAGCAATGAAGCATAGAATGTTGGATTAAAAAGATGCCTAGACCACCCCCTTAGACTCTGCAAATGTAAAAGTTTGCACACAATTTTAGAAGGTACAAGGAACTCTCAAATCCTTCCATGGGTCAGAGATTAAGAGAAAATAACCTTGTGTCACTTCTGAACAGACAAGGAATGAAGCTGAAAACTTGACATCACCCACCTATTGTAAGATATTTCTAAAATTGGACCTACTTCTCCCCATAGAAGGGAATATAGTTCCTTTAATGGAAGAACAAGAATTTCAAAGTAGTTATGAATCAGAAAATACTCCCAGATAAAGATAGATAGATGACATAGATAGATAGATAGACTGATAGATAGATATCCTGCTTTTATATACTCCCTGATTATTATCTTCATAGCAATCTAATTACAAGGTAAAATTATTTTGCTCATAATTTGTTTTCTGTTTCAAGTCTGTTTCTCTCCATCAGGATGTAAGTGCCTTGTGAGAGAGAATTTTTCTCTTATTTACTGCCATGCCTAGCAGGTAGTCTGGCATAAAGTACACATTTAAAAAAATATTTATGGATTGAACACATAAATATACTGGAGTGACATTGATTGTTTCTGAGGAGATGGGTGATAGATGATATCATGTTTAGTGTTTGCTTTACTGTGCATACATAGGTAGATAATAGATAGATAGATAGAAATATGTTTCTTTGTGTTTTTTATTTTTCCGTAATGTGCACATATTTTTAAAATAAAAAAATATATTTTAAGAAATTCAGATCACTTAGAATGCCAGATTTTATTCAGCTCTAATTTCATCTCCTAGGCATATTTAAAGGCATAGACAACTGGGGACACCCTCCATCCTGGCCAGAAAATAACAAACTGACAAGCAAACATAACAAAAACCTCTAGCCATGCATAAACTTTAAATGTTATTTGCTATTTTTTTCAGCGTCCCTTTTCTCTCATGGGTCTTTGGTGGATGGATATGGAATAAATGCAGAAGAGGGCAGAGTAATCACAGAGCTGGAGGACCAGTTAAGGAGCAGCAAATTTGACCCTTTTTGTTCTATTTTTGTAACATAAATCTATACATAGCACTATTAGAGAAAAAATATTTTGAATATTATCAGTTTAGGTGGAAGGTTCATAAGAATATACCCAAATAAGTTAATAGCAGTTAAGAAATACAAATGTTTCTTCCCTCTTTCCCTCCCTCAATGCTTTTCAGTATTTTCAGATTTTCTATAGTTTAAAAAATACTACTTTTCCATAGCAAAAAATATAAACATTGAAAAATCAATCAAATTTTAGTTCTGAAATGGGATGTTAATTTGAAAATTCAAGAAAAAAATTTAAAATGCACACAGAGAATTAATGAAAAGAAGTAACCAAAATGCCACAATTCAGATTTGATAGGAAATGCTAAGTAGAGAGTTCGATTGATAAACAAAGGAGAAAAACAAAGTAGAAGGCACAGTCTAAAATTTTTAATTGGATTTCTGCACTAGGAACTCTGGTCAGAAGAGCTGGGTGCAAGGCCTCTGCAAGTGGCTCCCTGTGAGCAAGGGAAACCTGACTAAGCACAAAGGAAAAAAAAATCCTTCTCAGAGCTGTGACTATTTTCAAGGATACTGTTTTTCCCTGTGAAACATTGCCTTTGGGGCAAAACAAGGAAGAAGCAGGTGATTCTAATGTGGAGCACAGAAGGAGAGCCCCTGCAGGTCAGCTTCCTCAACTCTGAAGGCACTCCAGCCATGTGGCTGACAGGGTCTTGGTGCTCTGGCCCAGTGTCAGGTCTGAGTCTCTGAGATGGGAGAGCCGAGTTCAGAACACTGCATCACCAGAGACCTCCTGGCCCCATGTAATAACAATTGGTAAGAGCTCTCCCAGAGATCTCCATCTCAACACTAAGATACAGCTCCATTTAACAACCAGCAAGCTCCACTGCTGGACACCCTATGCCAAACAACTAGCAAGACAGGAACACACCCCACCCATTAGAGGAGAGGCTGCCTAAAACCATAATAAGTTCACAGACACCCGAAAACACACCACAAACGCATCCTGCCCACCAGAAAGAAGAGATCCAGCCTCATTCATCAGAACACAGGCACCAGTCCCCTCCACCAGGAAGTCTACACAACCCACTGAACCACCCTTAGCCACTGGGGGCAGACACTGAAAAGAAAGGAAACTACAAACCTGTAGCCTGAGAAAAGGAGACCCTAAACACAGTAAGTTAAGCAAACTGGAAGACAGAGAAATACACAGCAGATGAAGGAGCAAGGTAAAAACCCAAAAGAACAAGTAAATGAAGAGGAAATAGGCAGTCTACCTGAAAAAGAATTCAGAGTAATGATAGTAAAGATGATCCAAAATCTTGGAAATAGAATGGAAAAAATACAAGAAACATTTAAGAAAGACCTAGAAGAATTAAAGAGCAAACAAACAATGATGAACAACACAATAAATGAAATTAAAAATTATCTAGAAGGAATCAATAGCAGAAAAACTGAGGCAGAAGAATGGATAAGTGACCTGGAAGATAAAATAGTGGAAATAACTACCATAGAGCAGAATAAAGAAAGAAAGAATGAAAAGAATTGAGGACAGTCTCAGAGACCTCTGGGACAACATTAAATATACCAACATTCAAATTATAGGGGTCCCAGAAGAAGAAGAGAAAAAGAAAGGGACTGAGAAAATATTTGAAGAGATTATAGTTGAAAACTTCCCTAATATGGGAAAGGAAATAGTCAATCAAGACCAGGAAGTGCGGAGAGTCCCATACAGGATAAATCCAAGGAGAAACACGACAGGACACATATTGATCAAACTATCAAAAATTAAGTACAGAGAAAAATATTGAAAACAGCAAGGAAAAAGCAACAAATAATATACAAGGGAATTCCCATAAGGTTAACAGCTGATCTTTCAGCAGAAACTCTGCAAGCCAGAAGTGAGTGCCATGATATATTTAAAGTGATGAAAGGGAAAAACCTACAACTAAAATTACTCTAGCCAGCAAGGATCTCATTCAGATTTGACAGAGAAATTGAAAGCTTTACAGACAAGCAAAAGCTAAGAGAATTGAGCACCACCAAACAAGCTTTACAACAAATGCTAAAGGAACTTCTCTAGACAGGAAATACAAGAGGAGGAAAAGATCTACAATAATAAACCCAAAACAATTAAGAAAATGATAATAGGAATATACATATTGATAATTACCTTAAATGTAAATGGATTAAATGCTCCAACCAAAAGACACAGACTGGCTGAATGGATACTAAAACAAGACCCATATATATGCTGTCTACAAGAGACCCACTTCAGACCTAGGGAAACATACAGACTGAAAGTGAGGGGATGGAAAAAGATATTCTATGCAAATGGAAATCAAAAGAAAGCTGGAGTAGCAATTCTCATATCAGACAAAATGACTTTAAAATAAAGACTATTACAAGAGACAAAGAAGGACACTACATAATGATCAAGGGATCAATCCAAGAAGATATAACAATTATAAATATGTATGCACCCAACATAGGAGCATCTCAATACATAAGGCAAATGCTAACAGCCATAAAAGGGGAAACTGACAGTAACACAATCATAGTAGGGGACTTTAACACCTCACTTTCACCAAGGGACAGATCATCCAAAATGAAAATAAATAAGGAAACACAAGCTTTAAATGATACATTAAACAAGATGGACTTAACTGATATTTATAGGACATTCCATCCAAAAACAACAGAATACACTTTCTTCTTAGGTGCTCATGGAACATTCTCCATGATAGATCATATCTTGGGTCACAAATCAAGCTTTGGTAAACTTAATAAAATTGAAATCGTATCAAGTATCTTTTCCTACCACAACGCTATGAGACTAGACATCAATTACATGAAAAAATCTGTAAAAAAGACAAACACATGGAGGCTAATCAATACGCTACTCAATAACCAAGAGATCACTGAAGAAATCAAAGAGGAAATCAAAAATACGTAGAAACAAGTGACGATGAAAACACGACGGCCCAAAACCTATGGGATGCAGCAAAAGCAGTTCTAAGAGGGAAGTTTATAGCAATACAATCCTACCTCAATAAACAAGAGACATCTCAAATAAGCAACCTAACTTTACACCTAAAGCAATTAGAGAAAGAAGAACAAAAAACCCCCAAAGGTAGCAGAAGGAGAGAAATCATAAAGTTCAGATCAGAAATAAATGAAAAAGAAATGAAGGAAACAATAGCAAAGATCAATAAAACTAAAAGCTGGTTCTTAGAGAAGATAAACAAAATTGATAAACCATTAGCCAGCCTCATCAAGAAAAAAAGGGAGAAGACTCAAATCAATAGCATTAGAAATGAAAAAGGAGAAGTAACTGACACTGCAGAAATACAAAGGATCATGAGACATTACTACAAGCGAATATGTGAACAACCTGGAAGAAATGGACAAATTCCTAGAAAAGCACAACCTTCCAAGACTGAACCTGGGAGAAATAGAAAATACAAACAGACCAATCACAAGCACTGAAACTGAGACTGTGATTCAAAATCTTCCAAAAAACAAAAGCCCTGGACCAGAAGACTTCACAGGCGAATTCTATCAAACATTTAGAGAAGAGCTAACACCTATCCTTCTCAAATTCTTCCAAAATATAACAGAGGGAGGAACACTTCCCAACTCATTCTATGAGGCCACCATCACCTTGATAGCAAAACCAGACAGAGATGTCACAAAAAAAGAAAACTACAGGCCAATATCACTGATGAACATTGATGCAAAAATTCTCAACAAAATAGTAGCAAACAGAATCCAGCAGCACATTAAAAGGATCATACACCATGATCAAGTGGGGTTTTTCCCAGGAATGCAAGGATTTTTCAATATATGCAAATCAATCAATGTGATTCACCATATTAACAAACTGAAGGATAAACACCATATGATTGCTCTGCGCTTTGTGTCCACCTAAAGGGGTGGGATAGGGAGAGTGGGAGGGAGACACAAGAGGGAGGAGATATGGGGTTATATGTATAGCTGATTCACTCTGATGTACAGCAGAAACTAACACACCATTTTAAAGCAATTATACTCCAGTAAAGTTTTTAAAAAAATGATAATCTCAATAGATGCAGAAAAGCTTTCAACAAAATTCAACACCCATTTATGATAAAAACTCTCCAGAAAATAGGCATAGAGGGAATACCTCAACATAACAAAGGCCATATATGACAAACCCACAGCCAACATCATTCTCAATGGTGAAAAACTGAAACCATTTCCACTAAGATCAGGAACAAGACAAGGTTGCCCACTCTCACTGCTATTATCCAACATAGTTTTGGAAGTTTTTGCCACAGCAATCAGAAACAAAAAAGAAATAAAAGGCATCCAAATCAGAAAAGAAATAAAACAGTCACAGTTTGCAGATGACATGATACTATACATAGAGAATCCTAAAGATGCTACCAGAAAACTACTAGAGCTAATCAATGAATTTGGTAAAGTAGCAGGATACAAAATTAATGCACAGAAATCTCTGGCATTCCTATACACTAATGATGAAAAATCTGAAAGTGAAATCAAGAAAACACTCCCATTTACCATTGCAACAAAAAGAATAAAATATCTAGGAATAAACCTACCTAAGGAGACAAAAGACCTGTATGCAGAAAATTATAAGACACTGATGAAAGAAATTAAAGATGATACAAATAGATGGAGAGATATACCATGTTCTTGGATTGGAAGAATCAACATTGTGAAAATGACTCTACTACCCAAAGCAATCTACAGATTCAATGCAATCCCTATCAAACTACCACTGGCATTTTTCACAGAACTAGAACAAAAAATTTCACAATTTGTATGGAAATACAAAAGACCCCGAATAGCCAAAGCAATCTTGAGAAAGAAAAATGGAGCTGGAGGAATCAGGCTCCTGTACTTCAGACTATACTACAAAGCTACAGTAATCAAGACAGTATGGTACTGGCACAAAAACAGAAATATAGATCAATGGAACAGGATAGAAACCCCAGAGATAAACCCATGCACATATGGTCACCTTATCTTTGATAAAGGAGGCAAGAATATACAATGGAGAAAAGACAGCCTCTTCAATAAGTGGTGCTAGGAAAACTGGACAGCTACATGTAAAAGAATGTAATTAGAACACTCCCTAACACCATACACAAAAATAAACTCAAAATGGATTAAAGACCTAAATGTAAGTCCAGACACTATAAAACTCTTAGAGGAAAACATAAGCAGAACACTCTATGACATAAATCACAGCAAGGTCCTTTTTGACCCACCTCCTAGAGAAATGGAAATAAAAACAAAAATAAACAAATGGGACCTAATGAAACTTAAAAGCTTTTGTACAGCAAGGAAACCATAAATAAGATGAAAAAACAACCCTCAGAATGGGAGAAAATATTTGCAAATGAAGCAACTGACGAAGGATTAATCTCCAAAATATACAAGCAGCTCAATATCAAAAAGAAAATCCAGTCCAAAAATCTGCAGAAAACATAAATAGACGGTCTCCAAAGAAGATATACAGATTGCCAACAAACACATGAAAGGATACTCAACATCACTAATCATTAGAGAAATGCAAATCAAAACTGCAGTGAGGTGTCACCTCACACTGGTCAGAATGGCCATCATCAAAAAATCTACAAACAATAAATGCTGGAGAGGGTGTGGAGAAAAGGGAACCCTCTTGCACTGTTGGTGGGAATGTAAAGTGATACAGCCACTATGGAGAACAGTATGGAGGTTCCTTAAAAAACTGAAAAAAGAACTATCATATGACCCAGCAATCCCACTACTGGGCATATACCCGGAGAAAACCATAATTCAGAAAGAGTCATGTACCGCAATGTTCACTATAGCACTATTTACAATAGCCAGGACATGGAAACAACGTAAGTGTCCATCGACAGATGAATGGGTAAAGAAGATGTGGCACATATATACAATGGAATATTACTCAGCCATAAAGAGAAATGAAATTGAGTTATTTGTAGTGAGCTGTATGGACCTAGAGTCTGTCATACAGAGTGAAGTAAGTCAGAAAGAGGAAAACAAATACCATATGCTAACACATATATATGGAATCTAAAAAATCTTTTTAAAAATGTTCTGAAGAACCTAGGGGCAGGACAGGAATAAAGACGTAAATGTAGAGAATGGATTTGAAGACACGGGGAGGGGGAAGGGTAAGCTGAGATGAAGTGAGAGAGTACCACTGACTTATATACACTACCAAATGTGATATAGCTGACAGGGAAGTCAGCTCTTGCTTTGTGACCACCTAGAGGGGTCGGATCGGGAGGGTGGGAGGGAGATTCAAGAAGGTGGGGATATGGGGATATATGTATATGTATAGCTGATTCATTTTGTTATACAGCAGAAACTAACACAACAATGTAAAGCAATTATACTCCAATAAAGATGTTTAAAAATTTTTTTTAATTGAAGGTTAATATGCATTCACTTCTCACGGTGGAGGACTTCAAGATGTTCAAAGAGCATTGAGAGGCACTTCTGGAAATCTTGATGATGGCTTTCTGCCTGCTGTGGAGTACATTTTATATTTATTTTGGAGACCTCGGTGTTTAAAATGCTTGCTGCTGAAGCTGGGGAAATTAAAAGAAATTTGTTTCTACCAGATGTCACCAAAGAGTAAGAACTACAATATGATACAATTATCAAAACCAAAGGCGATTCCAATAGAGAAGTAGCTTCTTGGTAGAGTTCATGCTTCACACCAGCTGGATTGCATCTGGGACACCAAATACAGTGTGATGAATACTGAAGTCAATTGATTATTTCTAGATATTGCAGAATAAATCAGAGATTGTTAACTTATGTGCTGTAGAAAGAGTGAAGCTGTTGCTATTAACTACTCTAATAATATGCAAATACTGTGACCCCACCTTTGCTTAATGTTGTCTCCCTCCCTAGGATGCCATGAGAGTTCTAGGATGATGTGTCCTATTAACTGTGAGTGCAAGGTGACATCTTGCTAGATTCTTGCTTTTGCCCTTAGGATGGGATGCATTGTGCCTGGAAGTCAGATGGCAGCAATCTGCACCCAACCAGCTATGACCAAAGAAGAGAAGCAGCACTTTCCCTGTAAAGCAGAGTTTCCACAGCCAAAAGCTCCCCAGAGCTGCTGTGAGGTCCAGCCAGTCATCCTGAGAAAGGGAAACAGCCCTTCATCCCCTTTCTGATGTTTCCCTCCTGTGCAGGAAGAGCTACCAGTTCAATGCTCCTGGCCAATCCACATCCGCCCCCTTCCCTGTCTCCAAGGGAAAGAGGAAGGGAGGAGGAAGAAGGGAGAAGAATTTAGGGCAATGGGGTGGAGAAGGTCTCCCAAACACCCATCAGAAACATTTCCCTCCATATTTTTTCTCATTCTGTATTACGGACTTTGAACAAGAAAAAATTTTAAAGATTCACTTCGTACACAACAAAAGATCATGTATTATTGAAACAAATTCTGGGATGACCAGAACCAATATTTTCTCCAACCTAGTATGTAATATATTTTATGCATAATCTCAGTTGAATTGCCTCCTCTGCCCCAAATCATGTGTCTTATTCTTTTTTTATTTTCACCATATCTAACTCTTCACTCTATTATAGTCTATATGTTAATGGCCAGATTCTGAAGGCAAATAGCAATTTGTGAATATGTAAGACTATAGGAACCTGCTGGTACTGATTCTATAAATCAACAGCCACTGTGTCTAAGGAGCTTCTGTGCTTCTCAGCATTACATTATTTCTGTCAAAGTGGAAGCCAAAAATAGCCAAAACCATTTGGAATAACCAGATATTGAAATAGTTGATATTTTAAGATATTTAATAACAAAATAGAAGATATTTTGCTATTTTGTATGAAAAAAGTAGGTATTATAAGATATTGAATATTATGGCCATAGTCTGATTCATCTTTATATGCTCTCCAATTTAGTATATTGACCTAAAAAGACTATACAGCCAATAAATGTTCATTAAATTCATTTGTAGAGATGTTAAGAAATTTTAATGTGAGATGTTTTATAAAAATAACAGATCGACATTGTAATAGTGGACTGTGGCACACTACTCTTTTAAATCACATTTGCTGTTATTTTGTTGTTATAATAAAAAAATACATGCTCAATATATCAGAGTAGGAAACCTAGGCAAAAGGGTAATTTTCTGAAAAGGTAAAATCATGATTCTCATACAAATAAAATGAACACTTGTCAGATATTCTATTTAACCTATTAATTAAATGAGAGAACCAGGAAAGATGTTGCAACCAGTTCAGAGGAAAAGATAAAGAAGCAGAAATTAATCTAGAGGAAGCTTGAAATGAATTTCAACTAGATACCAAATTGTTTTTGCCAACAGGAAGAAGGGATGACAATTGAACCTCCCTTAGACAGAATTATTTTTATGCCTAAAGAAAAAGGTTTTTTTTCATTGTTCTCAGTTATACACAATTAACAGAGTTGTAATATAACTCAAAGTCAATTAAAGGCTAAAAATCAGGTAACACATAAAAGTGTGCTCTAAACAATGCATCATTTTACATTGTAGATACCCAATGCCATTGGGTATTCTGTTTATTTCAAATTTCCTTACAATACAGATTACGAAAAAGGAGTCAAAAGAAGGGAAGGAAGGAAGGATATAAAGAGGAGAGAAAGAAGAGAAATAAAGAAATTTAAAAAGAAAACCCATCTGAAATCTACTACACAGATAAAACCACTGTAACATTTTGGTGTATTTTTTTCTGGAAATATCTGTTTATTTCAAATTTCCTTACAATACAGATTACGAAAAAGGAGTCAAAAGAAGGAAAGGAAGGAAGGATATAAAGAGGAGAGAAAGAAGAGAAATAAAGAAATTTAAAAAGAAAACCCATCTGAAATCTACTACACAGATAAATCCACTGTAACATTTTGGTGTATTTTTTTCCGGAAATATATCTCACATCATAGTATGACGGGTTGCACAGCATCACACTATGTACTGTTCTATGGACTCCTTCTTTCAGTTCAAGATACTATATAAATACGGTGAATATCTTCTTAGGTCCAATACTCTTGTACAACATGATTTTAACATAATACAGGTGTACTACAGTTTGCTTAACTAATCCAAGATTATTGGATATTTTTGTAAGTTTCCTTACTATAAATAACTGCACAAGAAAAACCTCTGAACGAATATCTTTATACACATCTTGATACTTTCCTTAGGAATTCCTAGAAATGGTGTTTCTGGGTCAGAAGCTAGGTACATTTTAATATATCTTGACAGATGTTGCTAAAGACATGCTGTACCAATTCTAAATTCCTGCCAGCTGTGTGTAATTATGCCCATTTTCCCACAACCTAGCCGACACAGATCATTATCGTTCTTCATAAACTTTGCCAGTCTGATGGGCTAAAACTTGTGTTTCTTTGTTGTTTTAAATCTGCATTTTAAAAACTATTAAAGTTGAATTTTCATATTGGCTAAAATAAACATTTTTAAAACCTTCATCGGAATGTGAATGGAATGGATAAAAGATAAAATTATTTCTTCTCTCTTTTTGCCTCTAGTTTGGAAGATCTGAGGACCTTTGACAACCAAATGAACAGATATTCTCATTTTGAAAAGAACCAGACTACAAGTATGACACTTGCATCCCATATAAATTTGACTTCAAGAAATTTTTAAGAAAAAAAAATCAAGCATACACATATGTATCCATGAAAGTAATTTCTAAATTGTGGAAGTGAAAAGTAGCATCAGCATTTAATAGGGAGTTGAGGAGATTTGGTTAATAATGAAGCTTTAGTGCTTTTTACTGAATTCTGATTTAGTGAGATAAAAATCATCTGCGTACTGAATTATACATGAAGGGAACAGTTTGTAGATTATTCTTGCCTGTGTCTACTTGTGGGTGCTGTATAATTTAGGCTTTAATATATTTGGAGCCCCTTTTCTTTTATTGTTCAGAAGCTGGTAAATACCTTCCTCCCAGTAGCATTTGGTCAATTTTATTTGTATGCAAAAACTGATACATAGAGGGTTAGTTTCCAGTTTTATGTATAGAAAGACACATAAGTATTTTTCAGATCTGTCCCTGATGCAGTTTCCAGCAAGATGAAGGAGTGTGATATGAAAATATATTATTCTATTGTAAAGCAGTGGAGAAAATCTCTAGACTAGATTCAAAGGGAACATTGCTATGGATTGCAGGAAACAGACTTTATTTCCATTACTTCTCTTGCCTCATATTTTGTTTTCCTTCCCTTTGGCCAAGCCAAGGGTCAGGATGACGGACAAAAACCATGGGAAGTTCCAGCAGTTCCCTGGATAATTGGCAGAAGATAAAGTTATGGAGGTGATGAACACAGGAGAGACCATGTCACCTCAAGACTCATTCTGCCACCCAGATTTCATTCAACTGATATCTACTTGTGACCTTCTGCAACTCATTTAACTAGTCAGAGCCCCCATTGCCTTCTCTGTAAAATGGACTTCATAACTACCATGTAAAGACCACTACTGACATAATGGACATACAAGTCTTTAGCAATTTAACATACTAATAAAACTATAAATTATTATGAGACATCTAGCACCTCTATATCAGTCAAGAGCGGAGCAATTCCTCATTTAATTGTTGGAAACACAGTAATTTCTCTGTTCAAATAAAGAAAATACAAACAGAAATGTGTTCTCAATTTGAGAAGTGCTCCTTATGTCTTAAGATAAAAATAAAGTCTTCTGATAAAAATAAATTCCTGAGAAAAAGAAAAGAAGTTATGTCAAAAGGCTCTTAGTTGGAAGGGGCTGAAATCTCCCACACTATACTATTCTCATTAATTTTATGGTAATAGGGTATGTTAACTAAAGTTTCTACTATCACATGTGCTTTGTGGATTTTTGAGTTGAGGCCTTAGCTCTGGCCTCTGGACCCTAATTGGATATTGTCTAATTATTTATATTCATTTTTCCAGAGAAATTTGCTTCACAGAATTAAAAAAGTTGATGAGTCAACAGTAGCTCCTATTCCCCTCTGATTTATAAGCATAAAAATATGTAAATCAAACATGACCCTCATAAACAACCCTGGTATCATTATTATAAAACAAAGCTCAACGCTCTGCTTCTAGTCCTAACTTTTCAGAATATTGGGTAAAATAAGAATCACTGACTCAGTAAATCCCATGAATTCTTTTGGCAAATGTGTGGCTTAAAGAGATTCAACTGTCTGTCAATAGATCTATGGGAAGAGAAGGAGCTATGTTTTTCTTCTCTTAATAGAAGAGGCAATTCTATTGAAGAAAAAAATATCCTTTCCTAATCAAGATATAAATGGGCAGTCCTCAGTGTTTTGAAGAAGAAATAGTCCCTCAAAAAAGGCCAGCTCTATAGAAATCCATAGCCTTTTGTCAGAACTGATTTTTTAAAAGGAGGAAAAAATTTGTAGTCTGGGCAGAAGCCTTCAGAGTGAAAGAAATGAGATGGAGAAAATCAACCTGGAGAAAACCAAAATTGTCACAATGAACGATGGACAATATATTATTGAGAACTCTGTGGAAAGGCAAATGTACATGTCTCTATACATCTATATATCTCACTGTCCATGATCAAATATAGTGAAAGAAATAGAAAGAAAGATGACCCTCATGATAGAAATGCTGTGCCTGGTTTTTATTTTCACATGGTTTAAGTAAAGTTCTGTGAATTTCTGAGATCAGTCACTTAGAGGGAGAAGGAGATGTCTTCATAAATTCTAGCCTATAAGATGAAAAGAAGACAGGTCTTTATAACTTTTTTGCAGTTTGTTTTAAAATGGTGTTTAAATGACTTTTTTAAAAGCTAGAAATAATCTAATAATGATGGGAAATCAATTTACATGCTATTCATAGAGAAAATATTGAGGCTTCCTACTAATACACACGTTAAAAAATTGCCTTTTTCCACGAATTGTTTTCATCCCTGTGCATCTTTATTTCTCTATGGGAGGAGTAAGAGATGTCAGGTTCAAATATATTTGCATTCACTCCTCAAGTGTATACCAAGAGCTCCCTGTGAGCTGTGAGGGGCCAGGATCAAGGGACAACAAACCTGGGATTTAGAGTCTGGGATTATGACCTTCTTACAACAAAGGGGCTGAAATTCCCTCAAAAATCTCACAGAATTTTTATGTCTTTTAAGAACATGCCTATCAACTGTGTAGGAACACATCTCCAGATTTAAGTATTTTAACAGAACGTAATGTGTGTCTCATGGGACCCCAGACATGCACTTGTATGTGTGTCTGTAATCAGATTTTCTTAACTTCTTAATTTGGAATCATATTTTCCTAACTTCTTGATTTTCCTATTCTTCTGAATAATAAAAGTCTAATAATAAAATAATCACCCTAGTAAGAAATTTCACCACTAAAAATTTAAATTTGATTTTCTGTAGATAGAGCTGCATCTTCCTTTGTGCAGTTAGAAGAAATTCACCCCTCTTCACCCTCAGGGGTGCTTGGGGGTCTAGGATCACCCACAGCCATATATGCGGGTCTGTATCTCGGTTTCTGTGTGCTCCCCAGCCCCAGCCCTGGTCACAGGTTAATAGAGAGAGATGTGAATTTTCTTCCCACTTGATGAGGACACCTATTAATAGATTTACACCAACAGAAGGTTTGAATTCAGAGAAAAGAGTTTTCTATTTCATGGCTCTGTTTGGCCTGACAGGAGGTAAGAACCTGCTCTTACTAAAAGGTTTAGCATAATGGATTATGAATAATGAATTTTAAATCACTAGAAGTGTAACTTCTCATTCTTAGGTGTGTAAAGACCAATCTAGACTGTGGCAAATGAGGTTCCATTTAATCTCTGAATAATATCCCATTTTTCTCAGTGATGCTGAACTTGTGGATGTCATAGAGTAAATTTTTGCTACCATTGTGTTCTCTCTGAATATCAGTTCAAAAACAAAGAACCAAGCTTTAACATGACTGTAGTGTTTTCTTTTTAACATGAAACTTTTTTTAAAGCATATGGATCCAATATTAGAAGAAAATATGGTATTATGTATGTTGTCTCTGGGAACTTGCTTTGAAATTGTGTACAGCAATGTGAAATTATAAGCACAAATATTAACTAATAAAGTATTTCTGTTTCACATTCTCAAATTGCAGATTTAATTTTAAAAAAACCAAATGGCCATCATGCCTGTAACTAATGCTCTTGATTAATACAATATTACATGTCAGCTAAATTTGTCTGTAAATGTCTTGAGATATACAAAAAGTCCAATATTTTAAAAATCATTTGATTTTTCAGAGAATTACTTAAAAAGCCTTTCTAGATTCAGAGATATTAGATTATTACAGGCATTGGTCCCCTTTGGTTTAATCTGTATATGTTTACTTCTAACACATCTACTCAACAGGCTGGTTTATGGAGTTACATTTTTGATCCATGGCTGTCTTCCATAGCCTCTTCTTTATCATGAATTCCTATTATTCAGATGAGAGTATATACATATTTATAATACTGAAGCAAAAATTTTCAGTATAACCTAATCTATCCTCTAAGAGGTCTCTCAAGTTGCTTATAAACAGCGCTTCCGGACATCCTTTGTCCACGTGGATACAGCTGGCACCCTCTATGTCCTGGTTGGAAAGGTCCTGTACTTCTGTCTACTACTTACTTAGTGAAAAGCTGCATAGCAAAGTGACTCAGAGCAAGAACTCTGGAGGTGCTTTGCAATTTCCTCACTGGTACAATAGAGGTTGTACAGAACCCGTCTGGGAGTCCTGTTTCAAGGATTAAACGAGTTAACAGAATCAGAAGCTTTAGAGTGGTGTCCTGCAAATTTATAAGTATTCACTACTATAATTATTTTCTAGTGGTAAAGGGCCTACAATTCCAGATTGTATTTGCTTAGAAGCATCACATGTAATTATGAAGAACAAGAACTCTGGAGCTAGACTGTGTTGATTCAAATGTCACTTCTTCCCTTCTGAGCTATGTGGCCTTGGGGAAGTTCCTTAACCTCTCTGTGCCTCAGTTTCCCCTTGTGTTAAATGACACTAACTACAATATCTACCTTACAGAGTTGCTACGAGGATTTAATGAATTATTACATTTAAACCGTGCCCCAAAACATAGAATAAATAGATTACTTATTATCACTAGAAATGCTAGCATTAGTACTATCATTATTGTTAACTCTGAATAATGCTTCAGCTCTCATCCAAACTCTTTATTTCCTGGGGCAGCCTCTACTGAACATGTCCACATTTCTTACCTACTGTGTCTCCTCCTCCAGGTTGTGATTCTACATTTCTGTCTACACTCCATGAAGGCAGGGGGTAGGGCCAGTCTTTGCTCCTCATTTTTTCCCAAACTGTTAGGTCACGGTACATGGTCAGCCCCCAATAAATCTTTCTTGTATGAATGAATAAATTGTATTAAAAGCTCTAATTTCTGTGATTGGTCTTGCTAACTCAGACCCAGATCTTGTAAGATAAGTGGGGTGGTACCAACCAGGGCATGGCGGTTATGAAGTCTGAATTTGCCCCGGGCTTGAAAGTTTCACCGGTCATTATTTTCTAACATCATTGATCTTGGTACACCACAGGTCCAGAACTAGCCACAACTAATGGTTCTGTGCCCAGTTCAAAGAATGTGAATCTTCCTACTAAAGCAGGACTCCCACCACCCCCATAGCCACATCGTTTCCCCTCATGCTATAGATTCAGGTCACTCCAGGATCCAGGATCCAGGATTCATCATCCTTTTTCATTACGCGGCTGTTTGAGCTCTCACAGTTCCCGAGGGCTGCTCTGTTCTTAAGATCTCACAGCAGAGGATAACCAAGAGATTAGAAAATCCAGCTTAATTGAAATTGTGAACCTTGTCAGATTCAAATAAGAGGGCTTAAGCAGAAATGCTAGCCTCTTTCCACCCAGCCAAAGAAACCAAGGTTAAATAATTAAGCTAAAAGTTTTTAAAAATAAAACCACAATAGAGAAGAAGGGGAAGAAAATATTTACTGAAATATTGTTCAGCAGTGAAGCAAGGAGAACAGGCATCTCATTTGCACGAGCATCAAAAGTGCAGTTGGCATAAAATCATACAGTTAAATTACAGAATACCAACGCTTTCAATCCTGCATACATACATACAAACAAGATGTTTGAAAAATAAATGTAACCTTGTTCAAATCATCAGCGCTTCCCTCCAGAATAAATTTTACAATTTAGTCCTTAAAACCTTGGCAGAGTTTCTATAAAAGTATAAGCAATTTTAGTCTCAATTGTCAGATGCTAAATATATAAACTATGTTTAAAATGTCTATATTTTAAACAGTATAGTGTTTCTTATTCTCACAAATCAAATAAATGTGAAATTATAGCTCAAAACAGGCTATTTTGAGCCCATTGGTCATGCTTGTGTTGTTTGGCCACATTTAACATCTCTGATATAACCATTTTCTAAAGCTAAGTTTTAAAAAAAAATCCAGAAAACTTGAAATTATCTGCAACAATCTGGCCAAATGAGCACACAAACTTGTTTTGTTCAATTTTTCTAGGTTGTCTTATTTTTTATTCCCACAAATGTTTCCTCTTGCTTCACCCCAACACATGATTTTTGCCACCTTCCATTGCTCTAAACTACGGGTAATGATCTACCTAAGATGTCAGGAGAAGTAACCTGAGAACTGTATGATAAATTACAGGTAAAGATAAAGTTCAAACCGATTACATCTCCTCTTCTTAACAATAATTAATTGAAATCATTTAAACAGACACTGACATAAGAAAAGAAATGAATTTTGGAATATGTGTTAAAAACGTAGATTATTGACTTGGGAGACCATAATGGTCCTTTCATTATCTTCAGGGACTATTGTATGAAAACACTTTTGAAGAGTTTTTTAAAATGAATATTATTGACCTGATAGACCACAATACTTCCAAAGAGGGCATTAGTATCCACCTTCAAGCTAGTATTTATATTATTTAAAACCATTATTGGCATTAGTGCAAAAATCTCTTTCAACTTGAGTGCAGAGGCTGCATGAGAAAGTAGCCCAGTAATATCTATTTAGAAAAAAAGTTAAACTTACTCTCCTTTACCTCCTCAAGCCAATACAACTATAGACTCTAATAGATTTATTTCTTATTAAATTGGATCGAATGCTTTGGTTCCTTTGACTTAAATTATCTTTTAAGGGAATCAAATGCCAAAAATAATGTAAAGTAGGCTTTTTTTGATAAGAAAATTAAATTTATCCTCACATTAACTTGTTGAGTGGTTATATTCAGTCTTTGTGGTAGCAGATTACATCTGCCATCAATTACTTAGAACTCAAGGAGAGCTAAGTCACTTTAGTGCTAGCCATGACCATTGCTATGTGGATGAAACCATCCTTGCTTCATGTTTTGTCTGTGATAAGTCAACTCCCCTTAAGCAGCAGAGCAACTCAGAGAAGCACTGCTGGGCGCTTACTGTGAAGTGAGTAAATGGGGTCTGCGTGTGCTCATGGTATCTGACAAGTCTGGAATCCTGGTGGCTTGAAAAATAGAGTGCTGAAAGGGACACAGTATCCACTGTCATTCAAAAGTATTCTGATCTAAAGATCTAGCGTGTGCTTACTGGCCTATAAACTCCCTAGATTTAGGGTTTGTGTCTTCATTAACATGGATTCTTTGACTGCAAGCATCAGAAATTAATTCTGCCTAAATTAAGGGGAGAAAGGAAGTCATTGGAAAAATAAGGTACTCGCAGAAAGGACAAAAGAGAAGGCAGAAAGAGCAGGTTTGATAATAGGCAGGAAACAAGAAGCACTGAAAGGTTTCAGAGACAGGAAATATGCAAAGACTGCCCCTCTTTCTTCCCTGCCACCAACACTAGAATGAAGGGACCTGTTCTAATCAAATTTCTGTTAATATGTTATGCTCTTCAAAGTTTATCATTCCAGGAGAGAGTGTGTAAGCAGCTAAGTTTGGGTCACATGTCAGCATATTGGACCCTCCAGGATAGTGAAAGGAAAGACATGGAGAGAGGCTCCTCCATGGAGTCCTTGGGCTTCTGTGGTGGAACAGGGATGCTTTGATTTACCACCCAACCAAGGTTTCAAACAGTGGAGGGAAGTTAATGTCCCCCCCAAAATTCAGGGGGCTCTTAAAAGGGGGAATGGTTGTTGGGTGGCCAGAAACGTCCACACATAGTAGACACCCAATAACTATTTCCTGAAGAAAGGAAAGAATAAATGAGCAGGTGAGAGAATGAATGAATGGTTATGAAGAAGACATAGAATTATTTCCTTCTATTTCTTTCCAACGTAAGTCAGATAATGGCAATCATATTATTTCAGTTATGTCTTGCCGTTGGTGCAGAGGTGTTCCAGTAGTTTTCAGTAAAGCAAATTTATGCCAAGCAAACTCTATCTTCTAATTTACTTTCATTATAAAATCAGAGAAAATGGACAGCTGATGATACTGATTCCTGGATATGTTAAAAATGAGACCAATTTATAATTATAATATATTTAGAAGAAAGACTACAACTTTGTTTAAAATGTTAATAATATCATTCACAATGTTAGGAATTATGTTTTTCCATCACATTCAAATAAAGTGAGCTAATATTCTTCATCTCTTTTTTAAATAATGATGGTAAAATGAGAACTGGCATTTATTGGTAATGCTATTATTAAAATTATACTTATGGAGAATCACATGTTTTAAAATCTTTACATTTCCTTGTTGCTGAAATGTCTTAAGTCGCTTTCTTATCCTGGTTGTCAGCCCTGAGTATAAGAGTTATAGAAGGAAAAAGGGTGCCTCTGTCGTATAAGGAACTAGCAGTTCTTCTCAAATCACTGTCCAACAAGAGAGGTGTGATTTCAATATTTAGAATGTACAGTATCAGAATGAAAATTGCATCTTAATATGCAAGGTACTTATGTACCAATTCATTTAATAGAATTTCTACTGTGTGCTAAAAACTTGTTCAGGAAAAACAGATGTAAGTTAAGATGCAGAAGAAAGAAAGAGAGAGAGAGAGAGAGAGAGAGAGAGAGAGAGAAAATGATAGGAAAACTGACAATACCCAATGGGAAAGGAATGAACTGAACGTAGAGAGAATATCAGGATTTTACTGACTACCCACCACATCTCCATAGGGGACACCTCATAGACGGGTACGGTTCCCTATACTTTAAGAACTTCTGAGATTTTTTTTTTTTTGCTCTTTCAGTGTGATGAAATTCTACTTTTGCTGTAAAATTTCATTGTGCCCCAAATAAAGAGATTGGATACCACTGTCCACACAGTTGCTCAAATCCTAGATTTCACTCTGTCCCCACTACTAAGCACTCTGTTACCAATTTGGCTTAGTTTTGTACTTCTTAAAACTTTCATTTTCCCACCATTCTTTCCTAGTTCATGCTCCCGGCATCTCTCCCTGCCCTGCTGCATTATTTCCTTGTTTTCAATTTTGTTCTCTCAAGTTTA
Source organism: Neophocaena asiaeorientalis asiaeorientalis (assembly GCF_003031525.2). NCBI lineage: Eukaryota > Metazoa > Chordata > Mammalia > Artiodactyla > Phocoenidae > Neophocaena > Neophocaena asiaeorientalis. The sequence goes on along the minus strand of NW_020173666.1, from coordinate 9,968,262 downwards.
TTCTCAAATACAATTTTTCTTATGTCATTTTTCTGTTTTAAATACCTCAGCGGGGTTCCAGTGCCCCTAGTGTCAGGTCCAAGCTGCCTAGATGCCCACTTCTCTACTGTCCTCACCTCCAAAGCCTACTTTCTACTCAGGACCCACTGAAGTCCTTTCCAGAGCTCCCAACACTCATTCTTGACACTGGTTCCTGTGAATGCTTTCCTTGTTGATTTTTATGGGATGGGAATGGGTTCCAATAGATTCTGTGACAAGACAAGAAAAAGCAATTAGTCAAACTCTTTGGATTCAAGGAATTTGAGCACAAGATGAGTTCAGTTGACTACTTTCAGTTCCATCACTCATTTGGCACTACACTGTTGGAATTGATTTGAGGATCGCAAAGTCCCCACTTCTGGGTGCTCGATGAGGTGCTACTGACGCCCTTAAATCCCAGAACCTAAATTAACGTGATTTATTATTGGGGTCTACATGCCACCTACCTGTGACTTTTCTTTATATAGCAAGTCGAATCAGCAGTTGAGTAAGAGTCTTAGATGTTGTAGGGGATAAAGGAGTGGACAAGGTAAGATTCGTTATATTAAAGAGTTCAAACCTCATTTATGGTACTACCTTAGAAGCATAGATGTCTAGATTACCTCATTCTGTAAATCTTTTACTTCTATCTGCAAACAAACAGGTATGTAGGAAATAAAATAAGTAAAATACATAGATTCCACCAAGCAAAAGCTGTTAATATGTTGGCAGTATAAGAAGTGTTTCTATGTTTGTGCTCAATGGTCATCTGTTTACTCCACACCTATATGTAGAGGTTATGATGGTGAACTTTAAGGAAACAATAATTTACAATGTGAGCATTTGCTTCTTTGGTGGAGGACCTTGTTTCTGTTTACTTCTAAACCGACAAGCTTTTCAGAAACAGAGAGGACGTAAGTTCTGAGAAATTTTGATGAACTTTCTGAGCTGTATGCAAAAACAAAACAAAACAAAAACCTGACAGATTTATTTGGGTTTAAAAAGATAATAATAACTCTTTCTAAACTGTTAAAAGTCCTGATTGCTAGAACTCTCATGCTGAATAAGTGCATGCATTTTCACAGACTTTCAGGTTTCTCTCCATAAAACTCCTTGAGAATTGAAAAATAGAACTTCTTAGTTGTAGTTCAGAATTAATTGTTCACACTAGCTTTGGAATAATTTGCTTGAATTTCTTCTAATTTTGGGCCAGTGTAGTTATTGTTCATTTCCTAAAAATATCTCACCATCACAGAAAACACAAAAACAGGTTCAATCAGAAACTTGAAGTTTTAGAATAATCAGAATCTTCATTGATTCATCTCCCCAGAATTGAGAAAAACAGTTCAGTGTTTCCTGTCAGTGCAGCAAAGTGTGGATTTTGATTGGACGTAGGGGAAACAGTTCTGTTTCAAGAACTCATTACGAGCCACCTGCTGACTTCATAATTATGGCATTATTAAAATGCTATTCCTCAAATTTGGTATTGCTTAGACATTGTGGACAGAAAGAAAGCTGATTGAAACTATTTAATTTGAAACTAAGGTGGCAATTTGTAGAAAAGGTGTCCTGAATGTATTTGACAAACGCAACAGGAAAATACCAAAGGTGCATTTTATCTGGAAAAGAAATGAGTCTAGGTTATCCAGTCCATGAGCCCAGGTGCTGGCATCACCCACCAAATGGTCCTTTACTTCCCCTGCTCTATCCTTCCTTTGGACCGGAGAGAAGAACTAAATTGGCAGTGTCCCAAGATAATCATTTCAATAACAAAGATGTGGAGTCGTGGAACGGAAATTAATTAGGAATGAAGTATGAGAATTGTGGGAGAACTTGTCCCCAATGAACAAGTGCACTAAAACTTCAATGAAGCCAACATTTCTTCTGTATTAAAGTGGCAGACCAGATAAATAACCCAGAAGCAATAATCCATGGATTGCCATATCAAATAATACAATATTTATTAAGTGCATGGCACTGTTTTAAATGTCATGACTATACAGAGATTACTTTTTCCACCTATCTTGAAGTTTTACTGCCTTTCCAGGTGATGTCTGCAGGCACGCGGATGACTCAACACCATAGCCTGGAATTTCTCTGACCTCCCTGACTCAACTAAGTTGATCTCCTCTGCCAGCCAGCCACACAGCCTTCTCATTTATACTGTTTGCTCACTTTGGTTCCTTTGCCTCTGACCATCAACCTGATGAAGTACTCCCAGAAAGATGAAAACAAACCAAGAAACCCATCGCATCCGGCCCCCAGTCAACCTCCATGAGCTTTTCTCCTCTTCTACTTCCCCATCATTTTATTCTTCAACTACAGTTTGGCTTCCATCCTCAACCCCACCCTGGACCACTGTGACGGATTCCATTGTTGTCCTCTCATTGACAGCTCTAATGCACCTTTCTTAATCCTTAAGTTATAGGACCTCAATGAGGCATCTTAGTCAGCCTTTTGCTTCTGAGACATCCCTCTGACTCACTCTTGGGTCATCCCATCTGACTCATCCCATCCACTCATTCTTGGACTATTTTAAGAATTCCTCTTCAGATTTTCTCATTTCAGAATTTTGTCTTTCATTCCTCGCTCTTCATCTGTCTCACATGCCTTAAATTATGGCTTCAATTTTTACCTTTATGAACAGATGAGTGCTTAATCTCCCCCCAGCCACAATGCCACATCCTCAAATTATTTGGATAATAGCTTTCTCCACTACTGTATTGTAAACTTCACAAGAATAAGCATGGTGTTAGTCTTAACCTCTCCTCTATATCCAGAGAGTGTGGCACAAAGTAGACGTTCAATAAATATTTTTATGTGAATGACAAGTGAATTAAAACTGATGCATGCTCTATATTTCTACTGCAAATGTCTTAATGTATCTTCTCTCATTTGGATCATTGCAAGAGTTTCTCTTTTTCCTTGATCTTCCACCCTTCACAGAGCTAACCCAGTGATCAGTCTGAAGTTTTAATTCACCAGGTAAACCCTTCAAGGTTCCTGGTTATTTGCAGGATTAAATCCTCTGTAACCATATGGTCCTCCAGGGCCTGGCCTCTGTCCCCATTTTTGGTCTTGTTTCCTGTTCCTGCCATCCTCAGACTTGAGGTTCTGGTGGTTGCGGGTCTGCACTCCTTTGGATGTTAGGAAGTAAAGTGCATCCTATAGGTCCCCTCCTCCCCATATCCTTCCACTTGCCCAGGCTGTTTCCTCAGCCCCGCTCCCCTGCCTCATCCTCTGGATAAAACCGCTGAAGTCTTCAAGACTCAACTGAGATGCTGTCATCTTCTCCAGGACTCCATCCAATTTGGGAAAAGTGACTCTACTTTGTACTCCCACAGAAATCTACACACAATCCTCTCATTGTAGCTAATATTTATTGAAGGTTTACTATGTGTTAGACACTGTTCTAAGTGCTTTACATATGTTAACTCATTCAAGGAAATAGTATTCTCATTTTAGAGAAGAGGAAACTGAGGTATAAAAAATTTAAGTAACTTACCTAAGGCCACATAGGCAGCTTGACCCCAGAGCCCACACTGTTAATGGCCAGGCTACACAAAACACATGCATACATGCACCCTGAGTCTCTATGATTATGTGACTCTCCTGCTCACTATCTCCCTCCATATTACGAGAAACTCCTTTAGGGCAGAGACTACGTCTAATATCTTTGTATCTGTAGCACCTATGGAACGGTGCTAGGTCATAGTAGGTGCTTGATAAACATTTCTTGAATTAAATGGAAAACAAAGTCCCTAGACTCAAGCAAAGAGTGAGATATACATATGAAAGATGAAATAGTTATTATGTGTTTAATTCTCAGTATGTATTTTCCTTTTCTCCTTTATGACAGTCTCATGCATATGCTAACAAAATATGGTCCAAACTTCATCCCAGGGAGACAGATGCCAAATTGACTAGCTTTTGGCATTCCTGGAAGCTGCTCTTTGCTTTGATCATCTACAGTCATTTTGCAGGTAACTGATGTTGAGTGGGGATGTGTGGAGGCAGAGGTGGTTTTAGCCATTTCAATCAATGTCAGAAGTGAAATTCAGGACAACTAACAGATATATATCCCTTGTCTTCTGCTGATGTTGTGAAAATTGATCTCTAAATGCTTTGACTTGGGGTGAAAAGAGCTGTATATCATACAAGCAGCCTTGCAAATATATTTTTACCCAAAGTAAGTAACAATTTTCAATGGGCAAGTAGGAAAGAAAACATCTTTATTTTATGATCTTTGGCCAGTGGAGTAGAAAGCAAGCTGGGGAAAGAGTTTTATTTATGTTATGATCATTCACTTATCTGGATTCCTTCTTTATCTTGTATATATTTCTATGATTTCGTGCATCATCAGTTCACTTATCTACTCCCCTTCCACATTTTATTAAGCATCATGGGAACAGGAATGATGCCCAGGGAAACCCCTGGCATAGAGTAAGTGCTTAATGCACACCTGAAAGGAAACTGATGGCTCTGGATACAACCTTAACTAAGTATCAGTTACTCAGGATCAGCCTGAAGAGCAGGCCTAGGGGTTCAGTGTTACTTTAGATTAATAAAGAGTTTTCTCAGCCCCTGAGATTATGTTAGGGGAAACATTGAATTGGGAGAGGCTTTTTTTACCATTTTTTAAAATTGAAGTATAGTTAATTTACAATGTTGTGTTACTTTCAGGTGTACAGCAAAGTAATTCTGTTTATATATATATATATATTTCTATTCTTTTTCAGATTCTTTTCCGTTATAGGTCATTACATGATACTGAATATAATTCCCTGTGGTATATGGTAGGTCCTTGTGGTTTATCAATTTTATATATATTAATGTATATCCATTAAACCTAAACTCCTAATTTATCTCTTCCCCCACACCCCCCCATTCCCTCTGGTAGCCATAAGTTTGTTTTCTATGTCTGTGAGTCTATTTCTGTTTTGTTAATAAGTTCACTTACATCATTTTTTTTAGATTCCACATATTAGTGATATCATATGCTATTTGTCTTTCTCTGTCTGACTTACTTCACTTAGGTATGATAATCTCTAGGTTCATCCATGTTGCTGCAAATGGCATTATTTGATTCTTTTTTATGGCTGAGTAATATTCCATTGTGTATATATAGAACTGGGAGTGTTGATAACAAGTCTGAAGCTTAGAGTAAAATTCGCATGCCTGGATTCTGGAGTTCATGCTAAACTGAATCTGGAAGGAGATGAAGCAGCATTTAATAAGCAGCTATGCCACATGGTGTTTAAGTCCAAGAGGGACTTTCTGACGATTGCATATAGGATGGATAAACAACAAGGTCCTACTGTACAGCACAGGGAACTATATTCAATATCCTGGGATAAAACACAATGGAAAAGAATATGAAAAGAAATGTATATATGTATAACTGAGTCACTTTGCTGTACAGCAGAAATTAACACAACATTGTAAATCAACTGTTTCGATAAAAAAATAAATAAAAATGAAAAAAAAAAAGCAGCTACTCCAGGGAAGGCCTTGTGCCAAGCTTTAAGTATCAAAGAAGAGTAAGACCTTGTCTCCACCCCACATCAGCTCTGGACGCGGCAAGCAACGAACTGTATCCTTGGCACACAATTTAAGGGGCTACCAGAAGCGCTCGCTAATCAAGGTAAGTCAGAGTCGAATGCAGTATTTTTAAAAAATCAAAATTAATGCAAAAATCCATGAGGAACAAAACATTAACCTTTTCTAATAAAGACAGAATCAGTATCAGGGTTGTACCAAGCTATATTGGAGCCTGAGGCCAAAAAGACAAATTCAGTGATGCAAATCCTGCGTTTCTTTTAAAGTGTCGTTATTTTGCTCATCATAATTTTTTGCATTAGTTTTGATTTTTTAAAATACTGCACTAAAGTATTCTTTCTTTTGATTATGGAGGGGTATTTTGTTGTTTGTTTTTTTGTGGTACGCGGGCCTCTCACTGTCGTGGCGTCTCCCATTGTGGTGCACAGGCTCCGGACGCGCAGGCTCAGCGGCCATGGCTCACGGGCCCAGCCGCTCCGCGGCATTCCCGGACCAGGGCACGAACCCGCGTCCCCTGCATCGGCAGGCGGACTCTCAATCACTGCGCCACCAGGGAAGCCCTGGAGGGGTTTTTGATGCCCCTTAAATGTTGTACTGAAGGATATTGCCTCACCCCAGGCCTGGCTCGTCTCATGAGACTCTCACAGTGAAGCTGGGAGCAGGATGGACACCTGAGAGTAAATGGAATTTATTAAAATGAAATCTTCTGATGGGAGGCATCCTGGGTATGCTACAGGTGCTCAGGGCTCCTGACCCATCAGGATTCGAGGAGAAAATGATAACTCAGGATTGTTAGCGAGTGAGGAAGGGTTAGCCCAGTACATACATGGTACGATGGCACGGCGGGTGGAAGGGAACGAGCAAACCGTGGCAATATAAGGCGGGATATCCTGGTATGCTTGGGGAAGTGCCAGCAGGGTGGTACTGTCAGAGGGGAGCCTGTGCAACAGGATGGCAGGGGTGGATGGGGCTGGAGGTAAGGTGAGGCCAGCTCCTGGATGCCTAGTTTGCTTCACTGAGGTACTCAGACCATCCTTCTTCCTGTTATCTCACGGCCACCCTGCTCCCTCCCTGCCCTTTAGTGCCTTAGCATTCCACCTGCAGGACCACTGGGTGTTAACCCAACATGTTCTGTGGTCCGTATTCAGAGATAACCAATCCACCTGACAAATAGTCCCATGCTAAAGAATCCTATGTTTGGGACAGCTCCATGTTCTTCCTTTCCACTAGGGAGGGTATTTTCCCTGTGGCTTTCTAAAAACAATGCTTTAATCCAGAAATCTGATTCTAGAAGCAGGAAATATGCTTAATGTGGCAAACCTGAGGACAGGTGGGGACTCAGTATATCCACCACAAGACATGGTGCAGAGAGCCATGCAAAGGCCCTGTAGCTGCATCCGTTGTTCTAGGGACAGTGGGACACTTCAGAGTCAATTCTTGTGCTACCTGCTGAAGGAAGAGGGTACACTCAGCAGAGTCCAGGGTTGAGTGGAGAATAGGAAAGAAATATAAAGCTTAGGCCATTCTCTTCCTTTTGGGAGATGTCAGGCACACTAATTGGTTATTACGATTTAAGTGATAGCATTACCGATACGGTTATTGAGGACTACCGCATCTGAGGGATAGTGAGAAAAAAATTAGAATGATAATGTATTTTTTTTTAATTCATGGTGAATCACTAAAAGCCTTTCTCCAGGTGTTCCTAACCCCCCTTACTAACCTCATTTCTTAAAATACCCTACGGTTCACACTGCATCAGCTCCCAGGCTCCTGCCCTCTCCCCAGTTCACACTGGATCATCCATGACTGTTCATTCCCCTCCTTCTGCTCGCAAAGCACTCTCTGTTCTCCACCAGGGAGATTTTTCTCATCCTCCACGCCCACAGTCACTGGCCCTCTTCTGGGAAGGTCTCTGGTCACCTCCCCTCCAATGTGGCTAAACTAACCACTCTGGCCTCCAGAGTAGCATCTTAGTATGATTTTTCATCTCAGGAATGTAACTGTTACAGGCATTACATGCTATTACCCTTTGTTGTCTACGTGACTCCTCCTTTTCTTATGCTTTTCATGTACTAAATGCCTAGGATAGCACCAGGCTTAATTAAAATTGTTTGATGAAATTAATCTACAGACTTTAGCAAAGAAAATTTAAAAAATAATGAATGTGTTACACAATGAAAAAGATGAGAAGAGGTTACATTACTTGGAACGTTTTCATCCAGAGAAGAGAAAGTTAACTAATTTACTAATAACTGTTTTCAGAATGTCAAGTGGAAAAATCAGGATTGGTTTGGAATCTCTCACAAAACCAGCAGACTCTTCATGGAGAATGCCACTCTTAGAAACCCAAGATAATTTTATAGAAAATATGCTAATATATATCCTAAAATTTATTTTCAACCATCCACCAGAAGCACAAGAAAGCTCACAGTAGAAAAACAGCTTGTTAGGAATCTTATGGTATGAGCACCAAAGGCAGGAAACAAAAAAAATTAAACAAACAAGAAAGAGTTAACAGAATGTAAAAACCACAGTTTAGGTCCTATCTTTCCTCCGTTCTCCCAAACATTACAAGCCAAGGGCAAAATGTGAGTCTTTACTTGAAATTTTCAGTCATTTGTCACTGTTTTAAATATTAGCATTATTCGAAACACTGATGTATTTTGGGGGGCCATGAAAATGACTGTGTTAAGTGCAGAAAGACCATGCATACGATTAGCATAATAATGGGAAACAGACACAAAGCTTCCGCTTGTCTTAACCTCTCTGACCTTCAGCTCTTTAGCTGGAGTTAGAGATGGCGCTGGGTTTTTAGACTTAGTATGCAAAGGTGGGTAGAGATGGTGTCATTTCTTAAAATCATTGCCCTCAAGAGAGTAACAAGTTGTAAATTTCCAAAATGTTTGAGATTTCTGTCCACCGGTTCTGATGTGTTGCCATGCAGAAAGCCCAGCTCTAGTTAAGGATTTATCTCGGTCGCCGAAGCCCCAGGCCAATGAAAGCCACGTGCACTGTGAAGGTGAAACACACAGTCTCCAAAGCTAAAGAGCCATCCACATCAATTTGCAGCACGCTAAGTGGCATCAGCGGCGGGAGAGCTATTTATACTCCCTTCTCGGCTGAGAATTGTGGTGCTGTAACCAGGAGGAAAGCAAGGGGAATTGAATGGGCTGCTCAGAAACATAATGGTCATTTATGGCTAAAGTACCACCATAACAGTAGGACCCTAGCTCTCCTCTGCAGCAGACTTGAGGAATTTGCAATGAAATGCATGCACACACCAAACACAGCCCCCCTGGAGACCTTCTGTGACATACCTGTTCATATTGAAGCACAGGATGGCATTTGCTTTGCTTATCCAATGGGACAAAACCAAGGGACCTTCCTGAATTTTGTCCTCACCCCACAGATGCTGATGGAGAGGTCTCAGCCCACCACTGACAACTAGACTCTAATGAGCAAAACAAGTGAATAAGGAGAGAATCAGGAGGAAAATAATCAGACAATGTTTATCATGCAATGAGTGAAACTACTGTATTTTGTCACAATGTAAATTATAGTTTTGCATTATCAAGATAATAATTTGCTTTTGTGGCAAGAAATCACACCATGATTTGCTGCATCTGTATTTTAAGTTAGGCTTTTTAATTACAGGGATAAATTACGTATGTAAGAATCCCCCTTTGAAAATATTACACAACACGTCATCTTCCAGCCCGTTAAATGTTGAAGTCTGTTCCTCTCTTATTTATATGTTCCCTGGTAGTAAGTGTTTACTCTTTCCTAGTTGACCGGGGTGCCCTTCTGTGTACTCCCACAGACCCGCAGCCCTTTCATCCAGGGACAACTCTATTCATTTATGGGAACAATAACACCTCTGAGCACACCCCGGTTCTGATCCCAAATGCCACCGTTCTAACTGTCAAGGAGCTTGGTAGCACCCATTTAGCTTTATTTTGTATACCCTGGGAGAAAGCTGCTTTTCTCTCCCAGTTACACCTGCGTGAAGGTTTACAGATGTCCCAGAGCTAAAAAAAAAATGAATTCAATATGAAGTCAAGGTTATCAATATAAATGGCCCTTGTCATCTACTGCAACATTTGGGAGCCCCGTCATATCTGCTTCAAATCCTAGCCGGGTAAATAACCTCCCCTGCGCCTCAGTTTCTTCATCTACATAAAAGGACAATAGTAATTCATGTAAAGAATGGGGATTAAATAAAACCAAGTCTCTAAAGGACCAGTGAAGGTCCTGGTACATAACTAGTGCTCATTACATGAGAGTATATATTTGTATCATATTCATATTCATATTCTCTTTTCAAAGCAATGATTTGAGACTGTTCAATCAGAACCTTCTCTTTGGATTTCTTTGATTTCTAAATGGCCCATATCATCACTTGATGCTGTTTATCAACAAAGAATGAGATTAACATGGCCCCCTCTTTTGAGCCAAGCAAAAGAAAGAGGCAACTTGAAAAAAACTGTAAGCTTAGTGGCCAGTGAGGCAAGCTGAGCCATTCTGTCCTTCATTTATTATTTTCTGGCAAAGGATATGCCAACTCCATCTGCATCTACCACCTAGTCACTGCTTATTTGTCTCTACAGCTGAGATATCAATGTCCTGCAGTCAGCAAGGAATGGAACAAAGAAAAGATATCCCCTGGAAGATGACTCAAGTGGAGAGTGTAAGCCTGAAAAGAAAGGCTGTGGATCTTCCAACACACTCTTGCCTGATTTCTCACAAGAAATTGTGGGTTATGGTTGACCCTACCCTTGAAATGTCTTTGTGAACTTTTCAAAATGCATGGTCCAGTTTGAAGAATATTGAAGAACTGGATGAATTGAGATGGTAAAGTGTAACTTCTACCCTTGCCAAATATTCTTCCAGTTAACCAAGGAATCTCATTTCTTTCTCAGTCATGTCTTTTCTAGTAAACATAATCTCCCCCAAATTAGTAAAGCTAAGAAGAATTGCATTGCTAGAAGTAGGGAGGAAAAAGAGAAGTTAGTCTTGAGAAAAACATAAGCCAAGGAAAGCACACATGTGCAGAAATAAAGAGTTTCTTCAGGCCTGAGTATGTGTGTATGAGAGAGGAACTAGGTCCCAAGAACTGGAATTCAAACAAATAAAAATGTAACTACACAAAGAAGTGAATAGGAGGTAAAAGGCAGAATGCCCCCAAATTCTCATACTTGGCTTTGAAACAAGAAGAACAAAATCTGAAATAGTGATTTTGACTGAAGAATGAGAAGAGAGTATCTTTGTTTTGCTTCTCATTGTGGAAGTTCATTACTATGGAGGTAGATAAGACTGTATCATCCTTAACAGGCAGATTGATTCTGATACAAGAACCAGAGATAAAACGCAGCTCAGGTCCCTAGAAAAAAGGCTCAAAGTGTGGGGTCAGGCTTCATCACAGAATGACAAAAAGGAGAGGCAAATATGCTGAGTGAAGTGAGAAAACAGAGCTGATCAACTTATGCCTGAGGAGACTCCCCAATTCCAGAAGAGCCATCACGCTAAGAAGTCTGTAATTAAGCTCATTTACTGTTAAAGGCTCTAGAAGAAGGCATCAAACAAAATCTGTGTCGGTGCAAATGACCACATAAAGACTCGAGTCAATAATCAGGGTGCAGTCCTGCAAACTTCTGTGGTTTGATAGATTTCTAGCTTTCTCCGTCACACTTTTTCCAAAGGTCTACAGCTCGTGGGTCAAATCCAACCTGCCATGGTTTTGCACTCCTTGAGAGTGAAGAAGAGTTTTTATATTTTTAAATGGTTGGAAAAAAATCAAAACAAGAATAATATTTTGTGACTCGTGAAAATTATATGAAATTCAAATTTCGGTGTCCATAAATCTAGTTTTATTGGAACACAGCCAGATCCATTTACTATTGTCTATGACTGAGTTTGCATGACAGCAGCAGAATGAAGTAGTTATGACAGACACCATATGGCCCACAATATCTAAAATATTTACTATCTGGTCCTTTCCAGAACATTTGGCAAATCCTTACCTAGAAAAAAACACAGGCTGTAGAATCAGGAGCATCAGATTACATTTCCAACTCCCTCACCTACTATGCTGTTGTCTGATCTTAAGCAAATTAGCCTCTCTGAGTCTCGGTTTCCTATTCTGTAAACTGAACGTGATATGTACTGCTTCATAGGTTTGCTGTTTATTGAACCTGAGGCATGCAGCTCTGGCTCTGGTCCACAGTAGGTTTTCAAGGAAGGCATTAAGCATTTCCTCCTATTGCCCTCTCCTCCTCCAGGTGAATTCCTTCTTCCTATTCTCAAAATTAGGCATTCCTTAAACTTCTGTCATAACACTCTGCCTAAGATTGTTCTCTCAGGTTTTTTCTCATTTTTCTCACTTGTAACTCTTCATTGAGGCAGACAACTCCCATATCGATATTCTAGTTCCACTTCTGTAAGTTCTGAGCAGAATTTTCCCACTGCCTTCAGGATATCTCCGCTTAGGTGTCTGCTATAGACTGAAGGTTTTCACCCCTGCCCCAAAATTCATATGTCAAATCCTAACCCACAATGTGGTGATACTTCAAGGTGGGACCTTTGGGAGGTGATTAGGTCATAAGGATGAAGCTCTAATAAATAGGATTAGTGCCCTTATAAAAGAGACTCCAGAGAGCTCCCTTGCCCTTTCCATCATGTGAGGACAGGGCAAGAAGACCAGGAAGTGGGTTCTCACCGGACACCAAGTCAGCTGGCACCCTGATTTTGGACTTCTAGCCTCCAGAACTGTGAGAAATAAATTTGTGTTGTTTTTAAGCTCCTTAGTCTATGGTATCCAATTATGGCAGCTCCAATGGACTAAGACAATGCCCTATGAACACCTCAACTTCATCTTCCACCAAAGCAAATAAATATCTCCTCCCCCTCTGAAACTAAGCAAACATAGAAAGCTAAGATCTTGTCCTACTGATATCATTATCTATCTGTCATCAAATTCTTACAGTCATTCAGATTCAAGAATCTTGAAGACACATTTCACTCCTCTCGCTGCCTTGTCCTATTGCACATCTACCCTCACCTTTCCAGCTTTACTCCTTTGGAATAACCAATATGCTGCTGGCCAAGCTGGCTCCTCTAGACCATCACAGCACTCCTAGATTAACCTAGCTAAAGCACAGCTGCGATCACGTCATTCTCTGCTTGCAGGACATTTGGTCCTGTCCAAAACATCCATAATAGGTTTGGTCCACACCAAAAAGTCCCTGATATTTGGTCATATTTGTTCCTATTCAAAATGTCCATGGAGACATTTGGTCCACACCAAAAATTCTTTGATATTTAGTCCTTGATACCAAGTATACCAAGTATGTTCGGGGACATTTTAGACAAGACCAAATATCAAGAACTTTTGGCATGGACCAAATGTCTTATGGACATTTTGGATAGCATCAAATGTCCGCTAACCCAATTTCCTACTTGAAAATTTCCTAGAACTCTCTATTTTGTCTCAAATTAAGTACAAATTACTTAGTCAGAAATGAAACGTTCCAAACAGCTATACACAACCTACTTTTTCAAACTCATCTCCTTCTACTCTCCTTAATATGGACCATACTCTAGCCACATTTGATTATTCACTTTTCTAGAATGTGTCTTTCCCTTCCCCTCAATGTCTTTTCCTCACTTAAGCTATCCCATCCACCTCTTATGATCTTTACTCCAACACGGTTTAAATCTACCTGTACTTTAAATTTTTGATTAAGTGCCATCACTTCAGTGAAATTTCCTTGATTATTTGGAGCCACAAGTAAATCTTTCCCTCTGCTGAAGTCCCATCATAATTGATTGAATCCTCTCATGGCATTTATTATCTTCTTTCTTGGGATATAACCCTGTGTCTGCATGTTTTATGTATAGACGAGGGCAATATATTACAGTAAGTCAGAGTGACTTCAGTCTCATTCCTGCCACTCCACAGTAGTAAGACCCTAGGCAAATTATTTAACATCTCTCGCCTCAGTTTCCCTACCTGTGAAATGGGGATAGTTACACCTAGCACATAAGACATTGAGGGGATTAAATAAGGTAATATATATTAGGCACTTGGCACACAATCTGCTCGGTGGCTATTTTTATAGTCTACCTTTTTAATTCTATTTTTATTCCATCTTTCTTAAAAGATAATGTGTCTTTACTTCACTGACTGGACATTCAAGCAACTAAGGGCAGGCCTATGTTTTATTCATGGTGAAATCTTCCCTGAAAATGGCCTTAAAGTAGATACTCAAAAAACTCAAAACATTTGTTCTAAGGAAATGATGTAACAGTGAGATTATAATCAAATACAAAATGGTGATTACATGAACTCTGAAGTATAAGTTGAAAATAAAATTGAATAGCTGTGGATATGGGACATGGAAAATCACTCAGGAGTACTGTGTGACTAAAGGTAAGGTATTAATTCTTTCTGATTTCATGAGCTCCCTAATTAATAAAGGAAGATACTAGACAGTAAATTAATGAGATACAATATGACCCTGGCAAAAAATTGATGATTAAATTGATCAAAACAGTTCTTCCTTGGTAGGACGCAAGTAGATGGTTGAGTTTCAAATGATCGTGTGGCACTTTAAAGTTCAATGTGTTTCTCGGGTCCAATGGGGATCTTGACGGATACTGCCAGGTGCAAAGAATTGTATACCTCAGCCTAAAGGACCTCCTCATACAATGCTGGGGTCACAGCTGGCATGTTTTCTTGGGCTTACTCTCCTCCTTGTCAGAAGACAGTGAGACTGATTGGAGAACTTGACACAGACTTATTAAGAAACATTGTTTTTTAATTAAAAAGACAGAATTATTTATTTACTCAGGATTACATAAGAGCCTCACACCCAACATTAGCCTGAGGGGTTGTCTAAATACTGACGCATTGGGTACTCAAAGAGCAAAACATATAATCCAGAGTCCTAAATATACATTCAGTTGTGTGACTGTACCTTTCTCGTGGTTGACCTTGTAAATTAAAATTTCACAGATCCAAGTTAGAATTTTCTGATATTTATATTTACATTGAATATTCCTTTGTCCAAGTTTTTAACTAGTCACCTGCTAATATCCTGCCATTAGCTTACTGTTGATCAGGAAACACAAGGAACCGGAAGAGAATACATCAGTACCCGTTAGAAAATCTGAAATGGACAGGAACTCCCAAGGCAATCTGGAATTGCTTAAACTTTTAAGATCTTAGCCTTAAGTGCTCTTTTAATGTCTAACTGGGAAAAGTTAATGTCTCTCAGTTTAGAAAAGAAGCAATGCTGTGTTTTGGACATAATAAGAGCAGGAGTCAGGACAGCTGGGTGAACAGTCAACTCTGAGACTGCAAGGAAGGTCCTGTTATGTCCCTTGGAGACTGCTTAGATTGTGTGGGAGAAAATGTCATTGTTTTCAGGAGGATTTTTTAAAAAATTTTTATTGAAATACAGTTGTTTTACAATGTTGTGTTAGTTTCAGGTGTACAGCAAAGTGATTCAGTTAAATATATATAACCATCCTTTTTAAGATTCTTTTCCATTATAGGTTATTACAAGATATAGAGTAGCGTTCCCTGTGCTATACAGTATGTCCTTGTTGTTTAACTATTTTATAGATAGTAGTGTGTATATGTTAATCCCTAACTCCTAATTTATGCCTCCCCCTCACTTTCCCCTTTGGTAACCGTAAGTTTGGTTTCTATGTCTGTGAGTCTATTTCTGTTTTGTAAGTAAGTTCATTTCTATCATTTTTTAAGATTCCACATACAAGCAATATCATATGATATATGTTTTTCTCTTTCTGGCTTACCTCACTTAGTATGATAATTTCTAGGTCCAGCCACGTTGCTGCAAATGGCATTTTTTCATTTTCTTTTATGGCTGAGTAATATTCCTTTGTGTATATATGTACCACATTATCTTTATCCATTCATCTTTCGATGGACACTTAGGTTGTTTCCACGTCTTGGCTATTGTAAATAGTGCTGCAGGGAACATTGGTTTCCATGTATCTTTTCGAATTACAGTTTTCTCCGGATATGTACCCAGGAGTGGGATCACTGGATCGTACAGTAACTCTATTTTTAGTTTTTTGGTTGTTTTTTTTTTTTTTGCGGTACAGGGCCTCTCACCGCTGCGGCCTCTCCCGTTGTGGAGCACAGGCTCTGGACGCACAGGCTCAGTGGCCATGGCTCACGGGCCCAGCCGCTCCACGGCATGTGGGATCTTCCCGGACCGGGGCACGAACCCGTGTCCCCTGCATCGGCAGGCAGACTCTCAACCACTGCACCACCTGGGAAGCCCCTATTTTTAGTTTTTAAAGGAACTTCCATATGGTTCTCCATAGTGGCTGCACCAATTTAAGTTCCCACCAACAGTGTAGGAGGGGGTCAGGAGGATTTAAAAGCCAAGGTGCACCTGATTAAAAAAAACAACACAAGAATCACTGATTTTTTATATTTTCTAGGAAGTTTCAGTAGTTCATTGTCCCAAGAAGTATGCCAAAAGGCTAAGAAATGTACTATAACAATGAAAATTGAGGTTATTGAGCACTCACTAAGCCTGGCTCCAGGCTAAGTATTTTATATATAATGATCATTTAATCCTCATAGCCTATAATGTAGCTCCATTTTACAGGTGATGCAACAGAGGCTCAGAGGAATTATTTGCCTAAGGTTGCAGAGCTTCTAAATGGCAAAGCATAGATTCACATCTAGATGTAATGGTCATACAATATCACCTTTCTTGTAAGTGAATACATAACGTTTAGTAAACACAAGTTTATATTTGATTATGAAATAGAAAGGAAGCACTCTTTTCTAATTACCAAAGCTGTCCATGACCTAAGATTTTACAGGATGAAAGGTGACTGTGATAAAGGAGAAAATTGTTCATACCTGAAGCTATATTTTCCTGAGAAATAAAATGCCAAAAGTGGGGAACTGTTACCAATTTTAAGCACAAAACAAATTTTGGAGATTCAGCTTGTTTTTTGTATAACTGGATATACGATAACTTATTCAGTTTATAGAAACATAAAATAACAATACTCTTAAAATCACTCTCAACCCAAAGGAGAAAAGAGAAGGCAAGTGAAAGAGTAGTTTAAGTTGGATTTAACCCCAGTATCGTGGTGCTTAACAAACTCTGAAAGTCATCATGTACCGACTTTCATCTTAATCATGCATCCTTGTGTCTAAAAATACTTGAGGATGATTCTTAGGACTGTTAAAGATTCCTCTTGAAAGAATACTAAGGATGCTTATTAAGTATTCACATGTCTTAATCAATGCTTACTCCATTAATAAATGAGACTCCTGTTTATCAGAAATGGCCTTATGAGGATATAGATTCTATCCTTTTTCTTGTCAGAGTCTCTGAAAATATGAACACTTTCTTCTCCAGTATGTAAAAAGCAGACAAGCAAACGTTTTAAAAGCAGCTAAAGTGATCTCCCTTTCCACATTCTATGCAGATAACAATACCTTCATAATTAAAGTACTATTATTACTATTTAATTGTCTGTTTCATTGTTTAATGAATAGGAGCTAGTTAATTATGGTGATGGGGAAAGACAAAGGACAGTTTTCTAGTGGGGGGATGCAAAGCTCTAGTTTTTACAATGTGGGCTGCAAATTGCTTTATTTATACTTCTGAACATCAGAACCTACATTCACACATCCTTGTCAAAATTATGAATATCTTTCAACATGATTCGAAAATGTGTTTAACAATTTTTTCTAATTTTGCATATTTAAATGATAATCACATTTATCTCTTGATAGATTAAAGTGGTTATTCTGGATTCATTCATCAAACAATGCTGAGAGTCAAAGGGCCACATCTTTTTAACCGCTCCTGGTAAGGACAGTTTTTAGGTACATGAGGTCAAGGACTCAAAAAATACACTGAAAGAACAAAACAGATCTAGCACTGATAAAACTCACCTTGGCCGGCTGTCTACACTGGGGCTTAAACCTCACTGTTGCTTTGTAACCCCTGAATAAGATCTGGATCTTGATGCAAAATTTGCCTTGCTGACTCCACCCCAAACACTACAGTTATACTCATGGAATTTCACATTCCAGGTTGAATGACACCTCACATTTGTATAGTGCTTAGCAGTTTTCAAAAGCACTTTTATACCTATCATTTTATTTAATTGTTACAGCCTGTGAAGCATGCAGTTCAGATATTATATACATCTCACAAATTAGGAAACAGAGTCAATGAGATTGAGTGACCTGCCTTGATCTTGTGGCTAATACGTGGTAGAGATGCCTCTCCAACACCTCTAGAAAGATGGATAATTACATAAAGGAGTTGTCAGCATGACTTTGTTGACATTAACATTTTGCCAAAGCAACAAAGCCAAGAAAGAGAGTTCTCTGATCTGATGGAGTGCCGACTTCAGGAGCCTAATCTTCATGCAAAGAGGTGTTGAAAATTCTCTGTGCAGTGACAGACAAAATCTTCCTGAAATTTGCAAACATATCTCAATGCAAAATTGTTCTCTGATGGAGGCACCACCCCAAATAAATGGACCTAAACTGAATTTGTTATCTAACTTAATGTTCAGTTACACAAGGCTACTTCTGGATAGGAGATGGCGAGACTAGGTGACATTTCTGAAAGACACTGAGGAAAAAAGTATTAATTCTATTATTCAGGGGAGAAGTAAATCCTGTAGAATAAATAAAATTATGTTTCTCAACTTTTGTTTCCCTCAGTGACACATTAGAAATGTCACCAATAAATATATGCACCCAAGCCTGTCACCCTCCGTACTCTGTCTCTTAAGGCTGCCACCACTGCCAGCTCACGCCTTGTACTGTTCCTACACCCAGGCTGAAAGTAACACAAGTCATTCTCACCAGGTGTGTCTGAACATCCTCCATGAGCAAATGCCAAAAATGGGTGGAGAGAGTTTGGAACAAGCCCAGAATTATAATAGGCACATAAAGCTGGATGTTATTTAATGAAAGAACCTTGCACATTGTCAATGTCACAAATATGAATTTCTTCATTTAGCAACAACCTCACAAAGAAAATATGTGAAATTTTTTGTCCCTATATTGATCTCCACAGGGTTTTCATCTAGCATTTTCTTTGGACCTGTATGTACTTGTGCTTAATATTGATTTTAATATGTTTCTTTACTGCTAAAAAAGTTTGATATTGTGTTTTTCTCTGTAATAGTAGGAAACTGGAGGTTTCATATTGATTGTGCTCCACTCCTACCAAATACTATCTGTAGAAAGTATATTTCTATCAATTTTTGTTCCCTCTCCACTGACCCTATCCTATTAAACAGTAAGAATTCAGTGATGGTGTTTCCAGAAATCCCTCAAGTCCGAGAAGAGGTAAAAACTAGGTCGTATGGATTTTTTTTAGAGATTTGAGTATTAAAATATGATTTTGATGACTTACTGTACAATCATGACAACATGAAAATCAATTTTAATGGCATTATTATAACTTTTCTTACATTGTACAGTTTGTTGTATCCTACAAACAATGTAGGCATATAAAATGAGTTAACATAGTGGAGATATATTAGGCTTAGGGAGATGGTGGGCATTATTTGATTTTTTTGTTTAATGACACTATTATGTGTCTAAAATATATGTTCCCTAAAAATTGATGTTTCTAATTATAACCATACCTTTAACACAGTCATATTACCCATTACCCGATGCATTCATATCTACTGCCCAAAGCACTGGAATATTGACTCTGTCAACTCAAGATTTAGAAGCAGAGATAAGAGTTATCTGTTTCCAATTATTGTAACTGCTGCAACTTTATTTCCTTTCCTTGACTATTCTAAAAGTTTTAGTAAACAGCTTGGTGATAAGTGGTCTTCGATAAGCAACAGCTCATATGAATACCCTGCAAACCAAAGAAACAAGTAAACTCAGACAACAGATGAATATTGAGATGTGAAATAAGCTTTCGGGAGATGCAAAGTCTTAGCAAAAGGAAAGGAACACAGGCAGCATCAGGGGGCAGCAACAACAGGACTCCATATGGACAAGACCCAACCTAAGGTAAATGAGGGGTAGCAGGCCATCTGGGTATTGAGACAGAGCCAGAGGTATGAGAAGAAATGAAAGAAAGAAAATACTTCAGTTGCTCAAATTAGGATGCAAAGCCACACAGTTAAAGAGACTGAGATAGAGGGTGTTACTGATGGTATGCCGGCAGAACACTGTTTCGAACTCCATGTATGCTGACATTGAAGTTCAGGATTGATCCTTGGGTTTGGCAAAGTGGAACACATGCAGTTGGGAGTGAGGTGATCCTAAAGACCGCGGGAATAGAAAGGCAGACAAGTCGTTAGTATAGCAGATGGGTACCTGGTATTATGAAGGCTCTTCTTCCTCTTTTCCTTTAACGATTTAGTGTTAGAAGAAAAGCACTGGTTCACCTGTCTGATCCAAGGAACAAAGTCAAGTCTAATGAAAGCCAGACATTTGGAATAAAAGACATTTAGTCTGCTTTTAGGTTAAATTTCATGGATATTTATGACTGAGATAATTGCTGCCCCAAAGACCTTGTTGTTCTAAAAGGGGTGAAATTGAAAACAGAGTAGACGAGGGTTAGAAAAATAGGAATTAGGAAAGGGAAGAAGCAGAGGCAGACTCCAGGAAGAGAGATCAAGTTAGCAAAAGCCAAACATGAGAACCACGCAGTGTAAGGCACACTCATAACGTGATCCAAAGTTTGGCAGAGACAAACCAGCAATCAGTTAGCAATTTTTCTCTAAATACTTACTTTATCCAGTATATTGTAAAGATGATGAAGGATATACAACTAAAAAGACATTGTCCCTGACTATAGAACCTTACAGTTTAGTTGTAAAGAAAGAATATGTGTATTCAATCCAATAGAGCTGGAGGAAGGGCATCATAGTGGTAAGAGCAATAAGTAATATTGGCATTGGAAGAGGAGAGAGTGTCCCACAGTCTGGGATGATGAAGGAGATTTTCCACATATGTATAAGGAAGGTGGCCCTAAATATCTTGCAAGATCCTTTTCTACAATATCCTGATGTGATTTTATCTTAGGGTGCAGATTAATGTTGGGAGTGGAAAGAAAGAAAAATAAAAGAAGATAATGATGGAAGATTTTGGAATAAAATTATAACTGTTGCAGTGAAAAAAGAATATTTTAAATCCCAATGCTTTCTGTAAACTATTTAGATAAAACATAACTAGGGTTTTGATAAACACCCAGCAGTCCCCTCTCCCAAATCTCTTCATCTCCAAGTTGGTCCATTGCTCCAGAAGGTATTAACCAACTTGAACTGGTTAATGAGATAAAAACCTGGAGCTTAAAAGTAGCTTAAGATGCCCAGGGCTGATGGCCCAGACACCTTACAAAAACAAACACAAAGGCTGTTGGAAGGAATGCTCCCTCCATCCAAGCCTCAAATAATTCCCACGAATACAATTCTAATGAAAACAGCATATTATTTTAAAAATTACAACACACGTGAAAGACAAGGGCACATAACCAAGAGTCAGGAGAAACAACTCAACAGCAGATTAAAACCTGAAGAGACATCAGATATTGGAATTTTCAGACGTGGAACATAAAACACATATATAATATGTTTTAAGAAATATAAGACAGAATTTAAAATGTGACAAAAAAAGAAACTATAAACTTAACTAGTGAGATCTGAAAAATAACCAAATAACATTTTTAGAAATAAAATATAAATAAAAATAATATAATAAAGTAGAAATATAAATGAAAATACATTAAAATAACATAATAAAAAGTATAATTTATGTACACTTTTCAATTTTATAGATATTGAAATTAAAACATCCACTAATTTTTAAACTATTCTAGATCCTGCTGAAAAGATAAATAATGAGCTGGAAGATAGATCTGAAGGCATTATTCAACATATTGCAGCATAGACAATCCAGATGGAAAATAGGAAAGAAAGAATAAGAGTCATAGAGAATGAGGGAGTCTAAAATGTATACTCATATTTATGGATAAAGAAGATGTGGCACATATATACAATGGAATATTACTCAGCCATAAAAAGAAACGAAATTGAGCTATTTGTAATGAGGTGGATGGACCTAGAGTCTATCATACAGAGTGAAGTAAGTCAGAAAGAGAAAAATACCGTATGCTAATGCACATATACAGAATCTAAAAAAACCGTACTGATGAACCTAGTGTCAGGGCAGGAATAAAGACACAGACTTACTAGAGAATGGACTTGAGGATATGGGGAGGGGGAAGGGTAAGCTGTGACAAAGGGAGAGAGTGGCATGGACATATATACACTACCGAATGTAAAATAGATAGCTAGTGAGAAGCAGCCGCATAGCACAGGGAGATCAGCTCGGTGCTTTGTGACCACCTAGAGGGGTGGGATAGAGAGGGTGGGAGGGAGGGAGACACAAGAGGGAAGAGATATGGGAACATATGTATATGTATAACTGATTCACTTTGTTATAAAGCAGAAACTAACACACCATTGTAAAGCAGTTATACTCCAATAAAGATGTAAAATAAATAAATTAAATAAATTTAAAAATAATAAAATGTATACTCAGATTTAGAGACAAAGGACAGAGAGATAAAGAAATGCAATATTCAAAGAAAAATAGCAGAGAATTTTCTATAATTGATAAAAGACTAAAATGTATTATTCATTAAGCTCAATAAATATCAAGCAGGATAAATAAAAATAAATCTAGCTATACTAAAATAAAGTGGGAGAAGACAAAAGGCAAAAAGTTCTGAAGAGTAGTCAGAAAGAAGATTAGATTGTGTATAAAATAATGACAAATGTCCTGTTTCTAAGTAGAAACAATGGAAACCATAAGGCAAAAGAATATCAAAGTATAACAGAAAAATGACTGTCAACTTAGATTGCAAACTTCCCTTAAAGATCAAGTTTGAAATAAAAACAAGTTTAGACAACAAAGTAAAAGCATTCTCTATAGAAACTTCTAAAGGAAGTAGGAAAAAGATTCCAGAAGGAAGGTGTGATATACAAAAGAATCTACAAGTTCTCATTAGAACTTGGTGAAGTACATTATTATCCCCATTTTGCAGATGAGGAAACTGGGACACAAAAAATGTTCAATGAAAGTTCAATTTATTGAAGAAATATAATAATTTTGGACTCGCAGAAACCTAATAGAAGAGTTTAAAATTACAGAAAGCAAAAATTAACAAAATTAGGAGAAATTGAAAAGGTCACCATTATTGTGAGATTTTAATATACCTCTCTCATTGTTATTAAACTGAAACAAATATAAAAGATTTGAATGATATAAAAGCCAAACTTGATATAAAGAATACAAGTCAAATATCATATTTAAACAAGTTAAGAATAGACATTCTTTTCAAGTATACTTTAGCCATTTATATAAATTAATCATAAAGCAAATTTACACAAATTTCAAAGAAGTGATATTTTTCAAATTATATTTTCTGTCCACAATACAATTAGTTTTCAAATGAATGACAAAACAGATAATTAAAAACAAGTGTTTGAAAACGATGTATATATATTCTAATAGATTTTTTAAGACACTGATAGCTAAATTATAATGAAAATGCTACATAGCATGCATAGCAAAACTTGTGGGATGCACAGGTCCATCAAATGACATGTCTCAGAATTTCTTACCAGTTTTATTCATGATTAACAAATTCTAGGAAAAAAACAAATGCCCACTAACATTAGAATGTTAAATGAAGTATGATACATTCATACCAGTAAAAAATGATGAATCTCTGATACTACAGCAAGGATAAAAGTCACGAGCATTGTTTGGGGCCAAAGAAGCCAGACACAAAAGAGAACACATTGTATCATTCCATAAGACAGTGAAGAAAGAGCAAAACTAATCCATGGGGATAGATGTCAATATAAGTGGTTATCTCAGGGTGGGATGTTATTGACTGGGTTGAGATATGAGGGGACTTCTGAGTACTTGAAATGTTTCATACCTTGATCTTGGTGTAGTCACAGCTATATAAACATATAAATTCTTCTAAATGTATGCATAAGATCAGTGCATTTTATTCATTTCACTATATGTGTTTTTGTTCTCAATAAAAAGAAAAAATAAAACTTGTTAGCTGTAACTAATGGAGGTCTTAGAAGAATGTATAAGTCCTCAGAAACATTACATTTAGAAAAGACAAAAGCTAAAATTTAATGAGCTAAGCATACTACATAAGAGGATGGAAAAAAACAGGGAACAAAAGGCAAAGTAGAAAGAGGAGCTTTTAAAAAAATCAAAGCAAAAATTAATGAACCAGAAAAAGAATACATAGCGAGAAAATCAAGTTTAAAAAAAAAGATGGTTCTTTTAAAAGACTGATGAAATTAACAAAGCTCTGGAAAGTTTGAACAAGTAAAAGAAAGATGGGACAAGTAAGTATTAGAAACAAAGAATGGGATATAACTACAAATAGAGCAGATATATAAAAGATAATAATAACAGTAATGACAAGTAGCTAACATTTATTGAATATCTGTTATGTATTAGGCTTGCTCTAAGTGCTGTGCATATTTATTACTTCATTTAATCCTTGTGGCAATTCCTTGAAGTGGGTATTTTATTACAGCCATCTTTTGAAAGTAGATTTATGCCAATGAATTTTAAAACCAAGAAAAAGTTAGTAAATCCCCAGAAAAAGATAATTTAGCAACACTGTCTCAAGAGGAAATGAAAAAAAATCTTAAAATATTATATAACAAGTTGAATAATTAGTTAAAATTCATCTATCATATAATAAAAGAAGCAAGTCATTCCAGTTTTCAATAAACTCTTCTATATAATAAACAAAAATAGAAACTCCCCAATATTTTGTATTAAATAGCAAAATAAAACAACATGAGAAAGAAAAACTAAAAGCTAACTTAATTCATAAATAGAACTGTAAAGATTCTAAACAAAATATAAGCAAAACAAATCTACCAATGTATAAAAAGGTAATTCAGCATACCCAAACTGAATTTATAGTAGGAATGAAGGTTTGAGTTACTATGAGCAAATCGATTGATGAGTGCAATCCACCACATTAATAGATTAAAGGTGAAAAAACATAGCATTTAAATAAGTGCAGGAAAAAACATATCACTTATACCACTAATGCTACTAAAACCCATGAAAGATAGATATTATCCTCATATTTTGTCAATAGGTAAATCAATAATAAGTAATAATAAAAACAGCCAACTTTATCAAGTGCTTGTTTTACACTAAATAATTTGCAACTATTATTTTATCTCTCATAACGATCCTAAAAGCTATGCACTATTGTCTGTATTTTATAACCCTGTTATTTTTGCACTCAATTTTCACCAGCTTGAGTTTGAAACAATATTGTTCTTGTACTTTCCCTGCCCAGTTAGAATCACTTAATTAAAATAGTTTGCTTCAGTTATATCTAATACAGAGCGATGAACACCAAGATTTTTTTCATTAGCCATGGGTCTAATTTAAAACTGTTTCTAATTATGAAGAAAGGCTGAACATGTATATTTGTCGTATGTGTGTATACTGTCTTACATTTAAAAGATGGAGGTTTTTTGTTATTCTTTTTATCTTTTAAGTATTTCTGCATAGCAGGTTATTGATTTCCTTTTATAAAAAAAAAAGGAGACACTTTGAATTATGCAAAAACATAAGTATGAATTTCATCTCCTTACACTTGTATCCTATTATAATCTTTCAGTCCATAAAGTGAATGCTTTCAAATGCAGAATATAAAAGTATTTTACATAGATTATTCCTTCAACAATGATATCTTAATATGAATTACAAAAGATAAGAAATAAAACTAATATCCATAACATTTAGAGAATATAAGACCTTGAGGAATTTATCAGTGTTTGAAATCAAAGATTTTATTTTAAAGCTACACTATAAGAATGTTCCATATCCACAAAAAGTAATGTGAACCAAGAAACAATGACCACACTGTATTTTTAGAAATAAAACTTAAATAGGTATTTCCATATTTGATCATGTGTCCAGGTTACAGAGAAACCTTGGCATTTAAAAAATTTCTTTCAAGTGTTCTAGAGCTCACGTTTCTTTTAATAAAAGCAAACCTGAAACCTTTCTGAAATTGTTTCCTTTGTGTGTGCACGTGTGTGTGCACGCACATATATTTTCCAAAGTGGTGGGTAATCTTAATGCATCTACTCTGCCCTCTGTGTCTGGTGAATGCTTTTACGCTTTTCTTGCTCCTGGGATGTTACCAAGCTTTCAAAATCTTAGGTGATGTGAAGAATTTAAAAAAAAAAGTTATATATATATCCTTTCATGGCTGCCCTCGTAATGTACAACACAGAACATCACTTAGGATTTAAGGGCCCATAAAATAGAAAGCTTGCTTAACCCCTTGACTGCTCGGTGCACATAAGTTGCTGTACCCTGTGAGACTAGAATTTTATGAGTGTTCAAGGCTGAGGTGTTTCAAGCTTCAGTAGCATATATTCATTCTGTTATGGTAACCCAGGTCAAAAGCAGCAGCAGATTTTCTTCCCTCTATTTTCTTTGTCTTTGAAACTGTTCATGGAAATTCCAATTTTGAAAATCAGAATGCCTGCAAACAAATAATAATCCACTAAATCGGTCACAAGAAATAGAAAGTATACATTTTGTTTCATGGATCAAAATAAGAGTGAATTCATTTCCAAAGAAGTCAGAAGTATCAGAAATAGTGGCATATTTTTTTCTTAAAAATGGCATGAACAGAGTGTAACGTTTGGAACTTAAAAAGGAACAGAAATCAATCCTATTGTGTGCTTAGTACTGTACCGTTCTAGCAAGGCAGCATTGGCTAGAATAGGACCCAGATACGGCAGGAATGTGAGCACATTCAGACAGTGTGAGCTATTCTAAGAGAGAAGGAGAAGCTGAAATTGGCTGACTGTGGAGATGGGAATCGTGAGGGAGGGTGAAGCTGGGAATGAGAGCCGCTTCCGTAGCTGGGGCTCCTGAACTGCCCCTTGGAATGCACTGGTTTCCTCTCTGAAGATACAATTTGATTATACAAAGGCCTACATGACCTGAATTTGTTTTGTTATTTTTAAATATAGTTATTTCCATTTAAAAAATCATTGCTCTGCACAAACCCATAGTGCTAAGTGGTGTGTGTGTGTGTGTGTGTGTGTGTGTGTGATGAATAAGAAACAGTGATTACCCCCAAGAAATCTGAGCATTCTGATAGTAGGGGTATGAAAATTATGGAAGCAGTTATAATACAAGACAAAACTCAGACACAAAATGTAACAATAGTTGCATTTGGACAATGCTCACTTAGGGTGTATGAAACACTCCAACCTGTATCATTTTATTTGTGCTTCACAACAATCTTGGATAGTAGATTTAACATCAGGGAGAACTGAAGTTCAGAGAGGTTGAGTGACTTTTACGAGATCACACAGTTTGTAAGCTGCAGAGCTGGAACTAAATACCATTCCTCTTATTTCAACTCCAATTTTCATTTAATTACACCTAGTGGCCGACATGTACTTATTACATATTTGACACTTCACTTTCCTCACAACAAAGGCTTTTAGAAAAGGCAGGGAGGGGATAAAAGAGAAGGGCATGGGGGTGAGAAAGATGAATAAAGAAATCTGCACATAGGACAGGAAATGAGTTTCTCCCCATTATCCCTACCCACAAAATTTCCTAGGGCACCTCCAATTCTAAAAGATTTCTTACTCCTTTTAATTTCATGCATATTTCATCCTTGAAAAATTCTCCCCTGCCTAAGATTTCAAAATTTCTAGATGAAGCACTCTTTGTCTAAAGTTGTTGTTTGTCTTGGACTACCTGAGGGCTGGATGAGTCTTCCATCTTGTGTAACTCTGTTCCACACGGAATGCCTTTTATCCCCTAGAGTCATGCCTTGCCCTGGAATTCAGTTGCTGATGGAGGCATATAAACTCTTGCAGACTTTCAAAAGTCCATATCCCCGTTTTGAAATTAGAAAGCCTCATATTCTAAGTTCCAGTGTTTTCAAAACAGAAAAAGTTATGGTAGTCATGGCTTGTTTATAAGTTCAGAAGCTTTGATCACATAAAGAAATTGATGGTTATGAGAACTGAGTAATTTACTTTTATAAGTCTTTTATTTAATAAACCCATGACAAAATTAGAAACTGTACAATATTAATGCTTGCAACTTTTAAAGGTAATAATAAGTAAAACACTGAAACCTCATTTTAATTCTTAAATCATTTAATGAAGACAATGCACATGCCCCAGTTTTATTAAATAGATAACGTGCTGTGAAAATTGGAATCCATATTATAGAAAGTGAATTAAACTCTGAGTGATGAATTCTCTTTATGGAAAGTCTTTGACTTTAGCAGATCACATGGCTCATGGAAGAGGTTGTTTCAGAAGAAGGACTTTGGATTAGGAATGTTCTGCCCTGACCTCAAGTTTAAGAGTCATCTTTATGAATGATGTGTCACTGCTTGGAAGATTTTTACAGCTTCTTTATCTTGGGAAAATTCTTTGGTTCCTGGATTACCTTTTAATAAGTAGCTAACTTCTGATTGGAATCAACATCTCAACCAGAGAGCTCAACAAGAGTTTAATTAGCCTTCATGGTTCCACTTCATGATTTCACAGAACAGGTCTCTGGAAGTCAAGTCAGTGGCTATCAGTTTACTGCTAGGTCAGCATTTTGTGACTTCCAGATCACATTTATCAACAACATTTCGTGTGTCACTCAGCAGTCACTACTCTTGAGAAGGCAACACTGTTGGAATAGCTGTGCAGGACCGTGGTGGAAAGGCACATTCACACAGGAAAAAAAGATGTGAAACCAGAAGCCTCTTACAATGGTGGACACTTGAAGATTGTGTTGCTTTGGCTAAGCCTTTCTGTTGGAAATAGTTAGTCAAGGCACATGCTCTGAACTTGGCAGCTGAGCTAGAACACAGGGAAACAAAGCCTTCATTTGTCCTCATGAGCAGAAGAGCAGGAGAATTCTCCCCCTGATATTTTCATGTTGCTTTTGTTCATCTAGTATGCACAGCAAGCCACCACTGAAACACAATGGAACATTGTTCCACTGGATTGAAAATTGAACTTAAATTTATTTGAAATGATAATTTGTTGTCCCTCATGTCCAAGATACGGGAAGCTTTACAACTAAATCTGCATTTTTCAATTTTTTCAGGAAATATGTCTGGACCCAATACAAAATCTAGAGCAAGTCTGAACAATGATGTTACTAGACCAAGAATAGATGTGTCCCTAAACAAGCAAATAAATTACTTAGAGCAAATCAATCAATATTAAGAAAAAAACAAAAAAGGATGATTTAGAAATAAGTTCCCTAACATGCTTGTATAAACTGACCTGAAAGTAAAACCCTATAAATTAGAGTTACATTATAAGAGAAAGTTGCTGTAAGTATTATGATTTTTAACTTGCGCGTCAAATAAAAAGGGATCAATCACTATTTCTTAAGATTCTGCCAACATAACTAACACCCTAAACCTTTTGGCAACACACCGAAAACAAACACAAAAGAAAACAGTCAAAGCATCTGAGGGTTTATCAGGCAGATTTATTTTAAAAATCTGAACAAATGACTGCACTTTTGAATCTTATGAAATGTTTGACACCCTGTATTTGAAATCTTTGTTTCAGGCTTATTGCACGTGCTTGCAGTACGTTCCTCTTCAACTTGTACCTGTTATTTTCTGAACGGATGACTTGCAGAAGAGAATATACATGTACTTTTACCTTTTAATGTTTGACTTGATTACTAATGTTCTTGTGCTGAGACAATGTTATAAGCCAGAGAAGTTTAAGTGCATCGGGTACTGATGTAGGCTTGCCGAGGTTGTGGCAGAGTAATACAGAACAAAGATCACTGCATCAGTCACACCCTGCATTCTAAGTGATTGTATTATGATGTATCAGAATATGTTTCTGTGTTCTTAGGCTGTTAATAGTCAGCTACCATTTCAGCGACAAAGAAAAGCATGAAAGAAAAAGAGAGCAGCTAGTTAAAATGTCAATACCATTAGGTTATGAATTTGTTACATATAACATAGTAGAATAAAGTAGACATACCAGACTCGACATCCAGATATTTTGTCAATACTTTTTGGAAAGTACATTAAAGAGTAGGGTACTGTTTGGGTGATTCATTTTTCTCTTGATTTATCCAATATGTTCATTGGCTTGACAATACTCCCAAATCAAAACTGTCCAGAGAGAATAGCAATGTATCCATTGCCTCTACAGTCTTAAAATTTGGATTGTCAGATATCAAAAGGGTATAGGCAGTCCCTGCTGTTCTATATGGCTCGTTTTCCCACTTGGCTCATTCAAAGTGTCTAATTAGCAGCCACTCTTATTTCTCATTGCCTTTAGCGCCTCAATCAAGGATTTCTGCTGAAGGAACCCTGCTGCTGGTGCTAGAATTAAAAAAAAAAATCATGAAACTCTTATTCATGTAATCAGCCTATAAACACCACCCCTTCATCACCAAGGGAAAGAGTATGATTATTCTTTTTCTCTTCCACATGCACTACTAAGACTAACCTTATATTACTTTCCCCTTTTTGTCTGATCTTGGTAATTCTTGTGTCAGGATAGACATAGTGAAGAAGATAGAAGGAAGAAAAAATGGAAAATCTTTAGGGTTAAGTGAAGTTTCTATTAAGTCTGGAAATACATGCAAATATCCATCTGTTCTCAAGGACATTTTCAGTCTGTAATAGTGCAAAATATGTCCAAAACAAATTACCCTAAAGACTTAAAACTTTGAATGAAACAAGCAAAATTATACCTGTTGGATATTTAATTGGTTATTTAAGCTTACACATTAAAAAAAATAAGTTGGATATATTCATTTATTCAACAGTAGTTAGTGGGGGCCATGTACCAGGCACTTTTCTAGGCGGTGGTGATAAAGAGGTGAGTAGGACATGATCTTTGAATTTAGAAGCTTATGAAAGAGACAGATGGGAAACAGGCAATTGAGAAATGTTTGTGAAAAGCACAGGTATTCTGGGAGATCTGGGAGAGACACCAATCTTAAGAGCACATAGATATCCTAATAGAATTGACAACTAACTTGTGTCCTAAATGATGAGTAAAATTTAGTAAGGCAGAAAGAGAAGCACTTCTGGAATTGTAGAGTAACAACATCTGAAAACCCACTCCTCTATTAAAGCAACAGGAACATTTGCAAAAATAGTCAAAACTTACATTTTTAGAACTCTGGAAATTAACTACAGGCTTGCAACCATCTAAGGAGCATTATTCAAGAAAAGTAGTTGAATCTTGGTAAGAAGTACAGGTGTCGTGGTGTTTCGACTTGGCCTATCCCCATCCCCATCTCTGCAACTCTGGAGCAGCCTTGAAAACCAACAGACTCAAAATCACTATAGCCGTGAATGCCAGCAGCCTAGCAGCCATTAGGTGGGGCTGAGTGGGTCTGCAGCTTAGAGCACACTCCGTGCAAGTACTTGTAGAAAACAATCAGCAACAATTGTTTAACACCAGAGCTGCCCAAGGCAGTGATTCCAGTTGGAGCTAATAAGAAGCTGACCAAAACATTTAAAAGAAACAAACAGGGGAGTAAGATGTTCATAGAGGACATTTAAAACTTCCAACGTATTCCTGGAAATCTAGAAGGCCAGGCGTACATATAGGACTGTGCACATGCTCAGGAAAGACGTGGGAGCATCCTGATCTCTCACCCCTGACTGACCATGACGCACTGTGCAAGCTGAGGTGGAGTTGTCAACTGCCTGCATGAGCACTGAAGGTGTGCCTCAGCACACACGAAGGACCAATCTGCAAAGCCTGAGAGACATACTAGGTCTCTTCATTAGCTGACCACTAGGCTAACCAAGCAGAGACATCAGTGGCCACAAAAGACAAAGAATACAGAACAAAGAAACAGTCACCAAACAATAAACAAACAAAAACACCTTATGGAATTGGGAATAGATACTGGATTTCCAGACTTAACATATTATATTATTAAAAATATTCAGTTTTCAACAAAAAATTACAGGATGTGCAAAGAAACAGGAAAATATGACACATAAACAGAAAAAAAAAGCAGTCAATAAAAAAATGTCCCTGAGGAAGTCCAGAGGTTGAACATAGTAAAAAAAGATTTTTAAATCAGCTATATACAATATGGTTAAAGAATTAAAGGAATCCATGTGCAAAAATTAAAAGAAAGCGGGAGAATTCTGTCTTGGCAAATAGAGGATATCATTAAACAGATAGAAATTATAGAAGTAACCAAGTAAAATTCTGTAGTTGAAAATTACAATAGCCGAAAAAAATCATTAAAGGTGTTAACAGCAGATTTGAAATGTCACAAGAAAGAATTAGCCAATTTGACTATATTTCAATTAAGATTATATAATCTGAGAAACATAAAGAAAAATATTAAGAAAAATGAACACAGTCTCAGAGACCTATGAGACAATATCAAACATACCAATACATGAGTAACAAGAGCCCCATAAGGAGAGAGAAAAAAAGACAGAAAAAATATTTGAAGTAATAAAGACCAATAACTTCCTAAATTTTTTTTCTATTTAAAGTATTTTTATTTTTTAGCATCTTTATTGGAGTATATGTGCTTTACAATGGTGTGTTAGTTTTTGCTTTATAACAAAGTGAATCAGCTATACATATACATATATCCTCGTATCTCCTCCCTCTTGCATCTCCCTCCCACCCTCCCTATCCCACCCCTCTAGGTGGTCACATAAGACCTAGCTGATCTCCCTGTGCCATGCGGCTGCTTCCCACTAGCTATCGATTTTACATTTGGTAGTATATATAAGTTTTTACATTCCCACCAACAGTGCAGGAGGGTTGTCTTTTCTCCACACCCTCTCCAGAATTTATCATTTGTAGATTTTTTGATGATGGCCATTCTAACTGCTGTGAGGTGATACCTCACTGTAGTTTTGATTTACATTTCTCTAATGATTAGTGATGTTGAGCATCCTTTCAAGTGTTTGTTGACCATCTGTATATGGAGAAATGTCTATTTCTTTGGAGAAATGTCAATTTAAATCTATTTAGGACTTCTGCCCATTTTTTGATTGGGTCAATCAGAAAATTTGATTGGGTTGTTTATTTTTTTGATATTCAGTTGCATGAGGTGCTTGTATATTTTGGAGATTAATCCTTTGTCAGTTGCTTTATTTGCAAATATTTTCTCCCATTCTGAGGGTTGTCTTTTCATCTTGTTTATGGTTTCCTTTGCTGCGCAAAACCTTTTAAGTTTCATTAGGTACCATTTGTCTATTTTTATTTCCATTTCTCTAGGAGGTGGGTCAAAAGGGATCTTGCTGTGATTTATGTCATAGAGTGTTCTTCCTAAGTTTCCCTCTAAGAGTTTTATAGTGTCTGGCCTTACATTTAGGTCTTTAATCCATTTTGAGTTTATTTTTGTGTATGGTGTTAGGGAGTGTTCTAATCACATTCTTTTACATGTAGCTGTCCAGTTTTCCCAGCAACACTTATTGAAGAGGCTGTCTTTTCTCCATTGTATATTCTAGCCTCCTTTGTCAAAGAGAGGTGACCATATGTGCGTGGGTTTATCTCTGGGCTTTCTATTCTGTTCCATTGATCTATATTTCTGTTTTTGTGCCAGTACCATACTGTCTTGATTACTGTAAAATTTTAGTTTAGCCTGAAGTCAAGGACCCTGATACCTCCAGCTCTGTTTTTCTTTCTCAAGATTGCTTTGGCTATTCGGGGTCTTTTGTGTTTCCATACAAATTGTGAAATTTTTTGTTCTAGTTCTGTGAAAAATGCCATTGGTAGTTTGATAAGGATTACACTGAATCTGAAGATTGCTTTGGGTAGTATAGTCATTTTCACAATGTTGATTCTTCCAATCCGAGAACATGGTATATCTCTCCATGTGTTTGTATCATCTTTAATTTCTTTCATCAGTGTCTTATAGTTTTCTGCATACAGGTCTTTTGTCTCCTTAGGTAGGTTTATTCCTAGGTATTTTATTCTTTTTGTTCCAATGGTAAATGGGAGTGTTTCCTTAATTTCTCCTTCAAATTTTTCATCATTTGTCTATAGGAATGCAAGAGATTTCTGTGCATTAATTTTGTGTCCTGCTACTTTACCAAATTCATTCATTAGCTCTAGTAGTTTTCTGGTCGCATTTTTAGTATTCTCTATGTATGGTATCATGTCATCTGCAAACAGTGCCAGCTTTACCTCTCCTTTTCTGATTTGGATTCCTTT
The DNA here is from genome assembly GCF_003031525.2 of Neophocaena asiaeorientalis asiaeorientalis. Lineage (NCBI taxonomy): Eukaryota > Metazoa > Chordata > Mammalia > Artiodactyla > Phocoenidae > Neophocaena > Neophocaena asiaeorientalis. Next base: position 9,934,389 of record NW_020173666.1, on the reverse strand, counting down.
TATTTCATTTTCTTCTCTGATTGCTGTGGCTAAAACTTCCAAAAGTATGTTGAACAATAGCGGTGAGAGTGGACAACCTTGTCTTGTTCCTGATCTTAGAAGAAATGGTTTCAGTTTTTCACGATTGAGAACAATGTTGGCTGTGTGTTTGTCATATATATCCTTTATTATGTTGAGGTAAGTTTCCTCTATGTCTACTTTTCTGGAGGGTTTTTATCATACATGGGTGTTGAATTTTGCTGAAAGCTTTTTCTGTATCTATTGAGATGATCATATGGTTTTTCTCCTTCAGTTTGTTGATATAGTTTATCACATTGATTGATTTGCATATATTGAAGAATCCTTGCATTCCTGTGATAAACCCCACTTGATCATGGTATATGATCCTTTTAGTGTGCTTTTGGATTCTGTTTGCTAGTATTTTGTTGAGGATTTTTGCATCTATATTCATCAGTGATATTGGCCTGTAGTTTTCTTTCTTTGTGACATCTTTGTCTGGTTTTGGTATCAATGTGATGGTGGCCTCATAGAATGAGTTTTGAAGTGTAATTTGAGAAGGATAGGTTTTAGTTCTTCTCTAAATGTTTGATAGAATTTGCCTGTGAATCCATCTGGTCCAGGGCTTTTGTTTGTTGGAAGATTTTGAACCACAGTCTCAGTTTCAGTGCTGTGATTGGTCTGTTTGTATTTTCTATTTCTTCCTGATTCAGTCTCAGAATGTTGTGCTTCTCTAAGAATTTGTCCATTTCTTCCAGGTTGTCCATTTTATTGGCACATAGTTGCCTGTAGTAATTTCTCATGATCCTTTGTATTTCTGCAGTGTCAGTTGTTACTTCTCCTTTTTCATTTCTAATTCTGTTGGTTTGAGTCTTCTCCCTTTTTTTCTTGATGAGGCTGGCTAATGGTTTATCAATTTTGTTTATGTTCTCAAAGAACCAGCTTTTAGTTTTATTGATCTTTGTAATTGTTTCCTTCATTTCTTTTTCATTTATTTCTGATCTGATCTTTATGATTTCTTTCCTTCTGCTAACTTTTGCGGTTTTTTGTTCTTCTTTCTCTAATTGCTTTAGGTGTAAGGTTAGGTTGTTTATTTGAGATTTTTCTTGTTTCTTGAGGTAAGATTATATTGCTATAAGCTTCCCTCTTAGAACTCCTTTTGCTGCAACCCATAGGTTTTGTGTCATCATGTTCAAAAAGTTATTGCTGTATTTGAGTATATCTTTCCACTTTTAATGAAGATATCTTCCCTAGAAACATGGGTAATTAGAAAATGATTACTATTTCCCCAATGTATCAGTTTCCTGTGGCTGCTATAACAAATTACCACAAATCTTTTGGCTTAAATCAACAGAAATTTATTCTTATTGTTCTCATTTTTTGGAGATAAAAGTTCCAAATCAGTTTCATTGGGTTGAAATCAAGTTATTGGCAAGACTGCACTCTCTCTGGAGTTTCTAATGAAGAATTCATTCTTACTCCTTCCAGCTTTTTTGTGGCTGCTGGCATTCCTTGGATTGTGGCCACATCACCAGACCAGGTCTGTCATCAGTGGGGCTTCACAGAATCCTCCCTGATATTTCAGTTTAAAAGAACCTTCAATTTCTTATTCTATACATGCTTAGTGGTTACCAAGTTTGAATCAGGAAATTACAAAACCACACATACCTGGACAATGGAGTTGTCAACAAAATACACAGGATGACTTTTAACAGTGGATTCCAATAATTAATTAATTAATAATCAAATAAAAGATAAGTAATCATTTTTGCATGTAATCTTTTGATGTAATACAAAAATTTTAATGATATGATTCCACCTGAAAAGTTCTTTATCTTGTGAATAAAGAACTTCACAAAGCTCTCAACATCACAAAAATATCTAATCAGAAAGATATTTTTACACAAGACTACATATCAACATCAGTAGGAACAGTCCATGCAGTGGTTCTCAAATTTTCATGACCATAAAAATCACCTAGGCAACAGAGCTTGTTAAAGTACAGATTCCTAGGCTTCCCAACAGATATTCTGGTCCAGTAGGTTATGGACAAGAGCCATGAATCTGTATCTTAAAAGGTACCCTGATGCAGGTGGTCTGACCATGATTTGAAAATCACCAGTTAAGTGAGTACTGATCCTAAGTGAGATTTCTCATTCACTAGAGATCATCATCAGGGTGTAGGTACTGGGCCACAGTAGTACTGGGATTGCTCACATTAGCATGACCTACAGAGCAAGCTCTTTCTTACAGTGCTATAAGACCCTGGTTACAACTCTGCTACATTCCACATATAGTAGAAGCACAGGAAAATCATTGAGAACCCACTCTTGTATTCATCAACCCTTCATTATCATTTTATATCATCAGTAGTTTGGGCTCTTGAAGCTGTGAAGCAAGGTTAGCTACCCAGAGAACTGTAACAAAGCTACACTCTGATGGTGAGGCTGGTTAAGTCAGAGTTTTATGCAACTCTGCTTAAGGACACAGCAAGAGACCCTACAGCTGGTGAGAGAGCTCTCTTGGACTCCTTTGAGAAAATTCCAACTTCACAGGCTATGAACATCACTAAAAGCCACTCAAGCTACTGACAAGGGCCAGCCACAAGTGAAACAGTGAAGTGTCAGAAGAGAGGTCAGTGTTTCCCTCTCTACGACTATACCAGCCTTATCCTGTGTTCTCACAGGACCAGGAATGGGCACAGCTTTAGGGTTGCTTTGAAGTCTCCTTCAAATGACACTAGGGACACAATGCCTTACCACTCCACCTCTGTGCCACATCAGTAACAGGGCTCTCCCCTGCTGAATATCTGTCACTTATTTTTCTACAGCAATGAAGTCTAAATGCCTTTGACCTTGCTGACAAGACCCCATAGAATCTGGTTCCTACACCTTACTAATCTTTTTTTCCTACTACCACTCCAACACCCCATGTACAGCTCACAGACACAATCTTCCTGGCTCCATATTGGCCCCTCTGGGGGCATGGCAAATACCAACTTCTCCCGCAAACCCAGTTTCCCTTATCCCTCAGCAGACTGAGTAGATTGTGTGCTGAACATCCTTGGGAAGCATCATTCACTCACCCTGCCACTTGAATGATGCCCCCTGGTGGTGGGCAATGTGGCTCTACACTGTTTTTGCACTGACATAAGAGTTTCTCCTCAGGGGTCTCCAGCTCCCTGTTAGCTATTTTCTGTCTCCACCTGTTACACTGAATGGTAGTCCTCACCTTACTGGTCTGTCTTCCTCCTTCAACTGTGAGCCTCTTGAGTACAAGTACGGTGCATGGTTCTATCATACAGTAAGCATTCAATAATCATTTTGATAGATGGATGGATGAAAAAATGGGTCCATGGATGGATGAAGCAATCACCAGGTTTCTAAATAGGCACTTCCATATGCTAAGAATTGAGCCCCCAAGGCATTTGAAATCAATCAAAATATAGTACAAGAAACTAATAACAATCTCAAAGAAGACATATCATTGCATAACATCATGCCCCAGGGACAGTTTATCCTGAGCCAACTATCTTCATTGGCAATGAGAATTGGAAAGCTGTCACTGGACTCTGTTCCTGCCGATAATGAACACAATTGACTTTCCAGCAACTGGCAAGGTTGAGAATTGGATGAACAAGCCCATCATGTCCTTCAGGAGCCTGGCAGAGAGAGCACAGCTAAAGAGGCCTAGCTCAAGAAAGAGCTGCTATCTGGTGGTGATGTCTTGTCTTCATTGTGGCCTTGACCCACAGGTTGGTGTAGCATGTCACACTTGACTCCGTCATCAGTGTCTTTAAGCTGCTTGACATGAATCTCTCGGCAGGGTCAGAGCCCTTTGTGCTTGGACTCGCACCATCTAGAAACGTGGGACCAGGTTTCTTTTTTGGGGGGGTGGGGGGCAAGTACTTGATTAGATGGCTGTCTAGATGGCAGACAGCAATCCTAAGAACTGCTCTGAGGTTTGTGCTTTTCACAAGAACTGCACTTTGCTAAAGGCAGGCTGAAAACTTCACCTACAAGAATTCCCTGGTGGCAGCACCACTAGAAAGTGCCCCCTTTTCCAAACAAAGGCTTGTGGGTTGTTCCACACGACTCCACCCTCTGTGCAGTCTTTGAAAATGTAGTAACTTAGACACACGCTCTTCTTCACCTCCAGGAAACTGTTACTGAAAATTTTGTAAGAGAATTTAATTTTTTAAAAATCATTTCATCTTTCCAACTCTCTCTTTCCTCCATTTGACTTTAAAGCATGCCAGAATATGCTCTGAAGTATTATATGTGAAAATACGTGGCTTGAAAACAGCATAGAAATGTGCTGTTCAAGGCAAAAGGAGCTAATTAATAAGTTGCCTTCTTTTTTCCTTTTCTGCCTTGTCTTCCCACTGAGCAGCTCTAAATACTTGATGTGGAGTTGGGATTTTATTTTTATTTTTTAAATTATAGCCTATGCATCCTACAGACCTCTCCCTGAGACATATTGGCCTGGTACATAAACATCTGTGTGCTCCAGGGATCGTATATATTTTATTCTGGTTGGAACCCATGATAAGAAACTGAATTTAGAAAGTATTTTGTAGGCAACTAAAGTCAGCTACTGAATAAAATACAAAGAAAGGCCTTTAAAATGTGTTCTTATTCATTAGAATTTAATGCGTCAAAAGTTATTTTATGTCTAAAGTGAGAAGGACAAGAGTAAAAGAATAGCCTTCACAAAACTAAAGCCCCTAAAGACATTTATATTTTTCTTCCAGAATAAAGTAAATACTAAGAGAAATAATTTCACATGAAGTCAATGTACTGCGTCCCTAAAGACATTTATATTTTTCTTCCAGAATAAAGTAAATACTAAGAGAAAATTTCACATGAAGTCAATGTACTGCATGTTCAAAGAATAAACACAACGTGTTTCATTCTTGCTCTGTCCAACCCACAGCAGTGTATGTTTAGCCTCCTCTTGGAAATAGAGTCTTACAAAGTTTTAGGTTGTGGGGGAAACTTTAGCTGATTGGAATTGCTGTTTTATTACACACTTTACCTTGTGTTCCCCTAACAAAGAATACATAGCCATGTAAACGTCTAAGTAAATGTTACCTTTCCCAGACTTTAACTCCAGAGATCACAGCTTTCCACCCTGCCCGGCATCCTGGGTCTAAGCTGAATTAATACGTGAAGGTTAAGAGGAGGTTAATCAATACAGTATAATCCATTATGAAAATATCTGCATGCTGCTTGTTTGTAAGGGAAAGGTGAGTGAGAAAAGGGGACATTTTCCACCAAGTCTAACACCTTGCTGCTGAAACGAAACCCATGGGACAGCAGTGCCAGCATCATCTAGGAGTTTGTTCAAAATGCAGAATCCCAGATCCCACCAGCTACTAACTCAGAATCTGGATTTAACAAGAGCCCCAGGAGGAGCTTATACATGTTAAATTTAAGAAGCACTGATTGAGGACCCAGTGTCTTCGCCAGAGGAGCTCAGAGACTCATTGGGATTGAGAGGTATACAAGGTTAAAGTTAGAGGATGACACAAGATCTCAAAGGAGTGGTGAAGACCTTAAATACTTTTGAGATTCAGAGGAAAGGGAGATCACAGTCAAGGACAAAACACTGCAAATGTCTACAGAGGTGAGGCTTAATGTGGAAGGGAAGGAGATATGACAAACCAGAGGTAAAGGGGAGAGGACATTGAAAGAGAAAATTAAGCTGGCTTTATACATGAAGCAAAGGCACAGCGGGAAACAGTTAAGACCTGACCAGGGAGCTGCACATCTTACAGAAGGGAGCGTTCACTCTCTCATTCACATTTTGGAGTCCCTGTAATGTCTTCAATGTGTTGGGATTGTACAGAGCTTATCTCAATACACTTAGAATCATGTAAATAAAGAGTGGATGTTATGGACTGAATTGTATCTCCCCAAAACTCATATGTTGACACCCTAACTCCCAATATGACTGTATTTAGACACCAGGCCTTTAAACAGGTAATTAAGGTCAAATGAAGACATAAGGGTGGGGCCCTAATCCAATATGACTGGTGTCCTTATAGGACCAGGGAGAGACACCAGGGATGTGTTAGTACAGAAAAAAGGCCATGTGAGGACAGGGTGAGAAGGTGGCCATCTGGAAACCATCCCTACTGACACCTTGATCTTGACCTTGGACTTGTAGCCTCTACAGCTGTGACAACATACGTTTCTGTGGTTTAAGCCACCCAGTCTGTGTATTTTTTTATGGCAGCCCTAGGAAATTAATACAGTTAAAGTATTAATTAATATGCTTAACAAATACGCTTTGCTGGAAAGCAAAGTTGATGTCTAAGTCAAGTTTGAACTTGAGGCTTTAATTTATGAATAAGTTTTGGAGCTAATAATCTAGGTAGGATGGACTGAAGTAGGTAAGAAAAAAAGTTACCATCAAGTATTTGGGGATTGCTGTACCATCAAGGTGAGAAAGGAAGAAAGGCAGGTATCCAGGAGCTATTGCAGAGAAAGGCAGCTTAGAATTACTGAATTTTAAAGCAAAATGGGATGTCACCTTCGAGATCATGTAAGTCAACCTCTTCAATTTAGCTGACAGGGATTCTTCCACCCAGGCAGATAAATAACAAGGCTGGCATCATGGGCTTGTGATCTGTGAAGCCACACAGGGCCCCATGCTTAGATGGACCCCACATTTGGTTTAATGTCCTGCTGTTGCCACCTTAAAATTCTTAATAATTTTTGAAAAAGGAGCCCTGCGTCTTCACTTCACACTGGATCCCAGCAATCAAATAGCTGTTCCTGATCAATAGTGTGGTGGCCGTCATACCCAAAGCGTTCATTATGAGATCTCTACCCAGCTAGCCTGACCTCTAGTCCATGATTATCTCGCGTTCCCATGTGACCTCAGAGGCTGCTTGACCAGAGCCAGGAAAGGGGAAGTGGAGCCAAAAATCACTACCCCCATTAAGCTAAAGGGCCTGAAGGAATTATTGACAACAATATCAAAAATATGTTAGCCCAAAGTGGAGAGGTTCATTTTGAAGGAAGGGTAATAAGTTCTGTAGAGTTTGGGGGGGTTGTTTTGTTTGTTTTTATTTTGCTCTGCCTTGGGTTTTTGTTTGCTTGTTTATTCTGTTTCCTGTTTTTGTTTTTGATTAGTTTTGGGAATAAAGATTGGCCCCTCAGGTAAAACAGTTCAACAAGAAGAAGCAAATTTGGATTGGGAATCACAAGATATTGTAAATACATAATTGTATTGATACCCAGAATGGTGAGTGAGTTGTAAAACAACGAAGCCCTGGAAAGGGTGAAACCTCTCCAGAAAGAACTTAAAGAAGACAAAAAGGCAAAGATATTAGTGTTAAGAAATTAGTGGTATAAGGGGCCACATATAGGGGGCCAGAAAAGGAAAAGGGAAAAGAAAATAAGCAGACTAAGAATTGAGAAGGAAATCAATGTAAAGTATTATGAAATTCAAGGGTAGAGAGTTTTAGAAGGAATGGTCGATAGGTGCCAATAGTGAAGAAAAAGAGGAATGAGAAAAATATCATAGTTGGCAATTAGGAGGCTATTGGCAAATTCGACTGTGTATTCAATATTATCAGAAAAGTTAGACTAAATTGTGTGGGATTAAGGTCAGAATGTGATGGTTCAAAAAAAGCTAAAATAGCTTGTTTGGATCAACTAGAGTAAAACAGAGGAGTCAAGTAAAAAAAATTCCTAAATGGAGGCCAGTGTATATTTGAAAGAAGAGAAGAAACAAGCAGTGAAGAAAGAGAGATTAAAATATTAAAAGGAAAATGAAAAAGAAAGAGAGTGAGGGCTCAGAAGAGACAGTGGATGCTGGGACCTGAGTCACAGATAAGAGTGGTTGGCGTCGGAAAGGAGAAATATTTGTTCTTTCTGACTGAAAAAAGTAGAAAAGCAAAAAAAGGTATATATATAAAAAGAGTCAGTTTAAAGGATAATGGGGCAGCTCTGAGTAAAAGTCATCATCTGAGTAAAATGGAAATGAAAGTCACTTGCTGAGGTGTTTCGTTACAATCTACAATTTAATAGTTTTCTACAAATATTGGGGGCTGTATGAGCAGTCTATCAGAGACAGGTTATGAAAATGGAATTTTTAATCATCCCACATAAACTCCTTTCCTAGAAACAATGTTATGCAGCATACTTGCCAAGGGAGAATTTAAAAACTGCTTATTCAGCAGTATGAAATATAGCATCTTTTGAATATTTCATAGCAAGGCTTCAGGTATAAAATTTCAGGAGTTGAAATCTGTAGAGTAATAAGAAACTGAAAAAAAAATTATCAGCAAAAATATTGTAGAGGGAGGCCAAAGCGACTAAACCGACCAAATTACAGAAGGAGAATAGAATCATTTATTATGAGCCTTGGAGTTAGAGGCTCCAAGAACAATCACAACCACAACCACACACACACACACACACACACACACACTCACTCACAACTTGACATTTCTACTTCTACATAAAGTACCTAAAAAAGTGTGTTTATTTTGAGAAACACAGATAATCTAATGTGACTTAAAATCAGTCAATTGCTGTTCTTATTGGATACTAATGAATTCAATATATTCTATTAGAGATGGACTTTAGGTAAAGCAGTTAGAAGTGTTTTCCTAAAAATTTCTCATTCATTTATTTATTCATCCATAATGCTTACTCTTTGAAGTGAAAAAAAGTCATCTGCCTAGGAACTTTCTCTAACCTGTATGCTGAAATATCGTGGACTCATAGAGCATCAAGCCCAAAGAAAAACCTCTTGCCAGAATCTGGAGGAATTTCCAATGACAGTAAGACCAATGGGGCTGGATCAAGAAAATTGATCAGTGACTTACGTTTCACCACATGAAGAAAGAAAAAGTATATTTGCTCCTCTGTGCTGTTGACTCTGATAGCCAGGTCCCTGTTTTTGCATTAACCACATGTTGTCCTTTAAGGAGAGCTCTATGCTGCCTCACTTCTCCACCATGCTCCACCCCATCCTTTACAATTCAGCTCTTCACCCCCAAGAAATGGTAGGTCTGATGTGTGTTACTAGTACTTCAGGAAAACAAGGTGTGAGGACTTAAGGCTTTTAATCGAAGAAGAGTAGAGTTTGAAACTGGTTTCCTAAGCAGATCTTCTTTGGGCTCTTTCTCCTCCTTTCTCCTCCTTGCTCACTGTGTTTCCTTCCTTTCTCTCATGCCTCTGCCATGTCAAGAAACTTCCTAAAAGATCAATGACACCCTGGGTGGAGCTCAAGAGAGAGAAGACATTTAGTAAGCACAGAAATCTGCTTTTATCTGTAGCCCTTTACACCTCAGCCGTGCACTTTTTATTTCTGAGAAAGCTTGTGGAAGCCTCTCCTCACTTGTCACACAGCCTCTCCAGAATTCCTCTTAATTCCTATTAGGTTTAATTACTTAACTTTAATATATTAGAGATTTGATGATTACTTTCAAAAGCAAATAAACTAGTAGCTTTTAAATGAATAATAATATATGTTTGTAAGATTACAAAAAACCATTTAAGCTAATTTTTAGGAGATATATATGTTTTGTCATTTAAAAAGAATGTCACACAAAACTGTACACCTTAACTGCCTTGTTCTCTCCTTTCTGATATCAAAGTCCAACAAATATATTTGGCGTTAGAAAGGATGGGTAGATACTGTCAGAGTGTAGATGCCTCTATAACACCAAACCAGGGAAAATGTGAGTGGTGGTAGTATGGTTGAGCTGCCAGTTAGCAAGATAGTATAACGTATCAATAACACTGTATCAAATTCTTTATGTTCCTCTCTCTTATAGTCTGTCCAATTAAAGAAAAATGAGTTCAGTAGAGTCTAGAGAAGTGAGAATTTGTAAGATAGCTGTCTATAGAAAATATGATGATTTATTATATAAGCAGATATGACATGTTCATAAATATTTTATTTTATTTGACCATGGATGTTTATCAGTATATATTTGACTATGTCCTCAACCAATATAACTACAAATGAGGTCCAGCAATGCCATTCCAACCGCATGATTTTAAAAAATTTATCCTGACATGGTGCCTAGACATTTTCTCCCACAAATTAGCCCCACTCCTAAGGATCAAGCAAGGTTGGAGATGGTCTTTGGAGAATATGGTCTTGACCATGGGCTCAAATCTCAGGTAGAGTTGGTTTTGAAGCTTACTAGTGCCATTTACTAGTTGTGTCATCTTGGAGAAGTGAACTGTCTGACCTACTCCTTGAATGTGTCAAATGAGGCTAAGATTCATGCCTTTCTCATCATGTGGGTATAAGAATAAGATAAAATAATGAGTGCTTAGCCAGGACCTGTCACAGAGCCAGTTCTTGGTAAGTGTTGACCATGACCTGTTGGCTCCTCTTTAGAAGTATTTATGATGCAGACTCATTCACAAACCTCAGGTCAAAGAGTTGCCACACTTGTCATGACATCCACAAATACTAGAGCCCTGGTGAATAAAAGAGAAACTAGACTTCTCAGAGATGACAGGCAAATTCTGGAGGTTATGGAGAAATGGCATGGATTTGAGCTGGCTGAGAATCCATGCCAAGAGAGAAATTTCGATGTCCTTCAAATTGCAAAAGCAATTTTGAGGTCAGATTTCTATAAGAAAATTACCATTGTCCTGCACTGCTGACTACTGAGGTGCTGTGGACAAAGCTACAACCAGGATTTAAAATATTAATTATTGGTGCAACTTATCTTCAAGAAACTATTATTATTCCTATCCAAATACTTTAATTGTAATCAACAAGTATCAGTAAAAGAGTAGCTGTATATCAACTGTATAGTGTGATCTTATAGGCTTTTGTACTCTTGAGGCTTCCTTCCCACTCAGCTACAACCATCTTTCTACACCTTTCAGCTACTCCCAAAAACAACAGAGTAAGAGGGGATGGTGGAGGGGAGTAAATTATGAGTTATTGCAGGTTAGGTTATTTAGGCCCTAAAAGTATATGTATTGGGTAAATGGCAAAAGAATAAAGAGCTATGAGGAACTCTGTGAGAAGAACATGCAGTATGCTGTGGGTTTGCCTAGGTTTCTTCAGTCCGGCTCATAGAGAAATACAGACATGTGAAAGGACATGGCTTTGAGGCACAGGAAACAGAACACCTAAAGAGAGGGGAGATCATAATGAAAACAAAGAAGGGTGAGCTGAGGAGGGATTCCTTGAAACTAAACGATGAGTAGGAATACAGTAAGACCCCTAAAATTCAATTGCATAAAATGTAGAGTTACATTATGACAAGGAGATCAAACGGCACAATACAAATCGATGCTGCTCCTGGCCACTGATTGGCGCCACCTGGTAAAGGCTATCTACTCCACTTGGACAACAATAGGGCCAGTCTGGGTCCTGTAGTTGGCTGTTTTCCAATACAGTGGCAGCAATTCCAGGAGTTTCCTAGGTGGATGATACTTTTTTATCTGCCCAATTTAGCAAAATTGAACTGAAATAATCCTGAGAACAGGATACCATCTCTTCTTCCAAGCTTCCCAAGAAGCCCACTGTTTCTTTGTTCGCCTTGCCTTCCTGTTGTCCCAAGAAGATAAGAACTTTAACTGTTCCTGATTGAGAGTTTGGCTATACCGAGGAGGTCAATTGTTATATGAAAATTAGCATTATTATGGAGTAAATTATTGTAGGATTTACAGTGTTTATATTCAAATTAGAGGCGTTAAATAGAAAGATCAATCTACAAAAAACTGGATTAGTGATGTTGAATAAGTTCCAAACTCTCTCAGATTTGAAACAGAGGAAAAAGACAAAGAAACAAGACCAAGGAGAGAAAAGATGATTGAAAAATTAATGGACAAAATTAGATAGGATCAAAATTAAATTTTAGAATTAAAGCTGTTTCTGAGGAATACAGAATAATCAGAATAGAAGAGAAATTCAAGAAATTCAAAGATATAATTAAAATATTTTTTTCATTAGCCCAGTAAACACATTTGCACATAGATTTTTAAAAATTCACTATATTAAAGACAGAATCAATGAATCCCAATCCTGAAGGCAAACTGGAAAAAAAATTTTAATTTTTTAAATTAAGTTTTTAAAAATTTTTAATCAAGAAAAATATCCTACTGAATATCTTATTCAGCCATTAGATAAAATTCAGAAAGGTTATACATTATGCACAGATTATCTAAAGTTAAGCATGTTTCAATCACATCTGCAATACTACATTTTAGAAAAAAATAGAATAATTACAGAACTTTGAAAGAAAAATATGAAGACTCAAGTATGCTATGGCCAGTCAAGGTTTTGATTTTGTGTGTGTGTTTGTATGTGAAAGCAATAGAAATACATTTCAGGTATGTATGGCTCATAAATATATCATTCACTTATCCCTCTAGGAAAAAAAGGTACTTAAAAATGTTTTCCATCTGACCAAGATTCAACACAGAAAAAGGGGAAATTTGTTGTATACAAAGATTGTCAGAAAGAGGTTGATAACCAGTTAAATACAGATTTATGTTTAGGAAATTGTAGCAAATCAGTTGTAAAACTGAATTACATGACAAGAATTATATTTGAGGAGAAATAACTTAGTAAAGAAATGTAAAACTAGGTTTATAAATAAAGTAAAAAAGTGCAAAAATTTGGGAAGGACCTTATAGGAGCTTTTACACATATATGCAAAATTCCTATACAGAAAAGCAAGTCCAAAGATTCCAATTTATTCTTGAGTTACATACCAAAAAATAGTATGAGGAAAAGTAAGAAGGAAACTCCTAGTAGAATTAAAAGCTGAAAAAGATAACAGCTTAAAAATAAAAGTTTGTACATCAAAACATAGAAAACAAAACTAGCATTAAGGGAGTATAAAAAACAGAAAGTAGGAAACAAAATGACAGATGACTTAAGTTTTGAGAAAGTAAAATTTTTAAGCTAAGCTCCCTGTTAAACAGCAAAGACTCAAATTAGACTATAACAGAATACAACAATATTATCCAAATTTTCCAAAATATTCTAAATTCTAAAATTTTAGAAAATTCTAAAGGCAGGAGAGTAAATCATTAATAATATGATTGTATGACTATTTATAAGCAAAATGTAAACATGAGGTAAGAAGAGTTGACGATATTATTTTCAGACTAGATGAAACTCAAGTTTAAAATATAAGTGTGTAAAAGATAATAAATTCATATTGATAAAGTATAAAATATACAATGAGGATATAATAGTGAACATTATGTACCAAATAGCATTTTATTACTCTATTTGAAGCAAAAATTCTTTGAAGTATAAGGAGAAACTAACAGAAGCAAAACAGAAAACAAATTTAATAAGACTCTAAAGAAATTAAATAGCTTTATTAATAAACTTGAATTAAGAGATGGATATTAAAATATACACCTTACAGAGCATATATCTTTTAAAATGTCTAAGTATAGATACAGATATATCAATAGATATAGATATAGGTATAGGTATAGTATAGATTGTATAATGCACATCAGAGAAAAAAAGGAGAAACCACATTAGCCTCTGACACAATACAATGAATCAAAAGATTATAAATAAACATTTGTGGTTTTTTTTTTTTACATCTCCAAAAATGACTTTGTAAATGAAGGGGGGGAAAAAAACCTGTAATTACAGACTATTTAGAAAGTATCTAAAGGATGTATACACATCTCCTTTCCACATATACCTATAGACATACATCTCTTTTATAGATTGATAAATAGAGAGATATGTATATAATCTGTATTTATAGATATATACATAGATACTCATGGCTTATTCATTCATGGCTTACTTCATAGTTGGAACATAGTGTAATTAATTATACTCAATGAATGAAATGACTTTAAAAAAGATCATCTTCAAAAAAGATCATCTTAAAATGTGTTTAGATTAAATTAGCATCCATTCCTAATTTAAGTCAAATAAAAAAAGGAAAATAGACTTCTCAGAAAGTCCTTCTTAACATGGTCAAAAACAATTTTAACCAACAACCAGCATTGCACCTAATGGTAGGAACACTAGATACATTCTCTTAAAACAACAGGAAAAACAAAGACATCTACTAGCATTGTGATTATTTTTTATCTGTCTCACCAATGCAATTGGACATAAGATAAAAATTAAACACAAATGAAGACTATTAGAACTAACATAGGGACTTCCCTGGTGGTCCAATGGTTAAGACTCCATGCTTCCACTTTCAGCTGTGCAGTGAGAACAAAACAAATATACTTTGTTCAATAATTGTCAGTAACAAGTCAGTAATTGTCCTATATGTTAACATGTTAGAAAATATAATGTTAAAATAGAGCTCATCTACAAGAGTAAATACACAGAAAACACACACTATAATGAGGTGTGTCAACATTACTGATGGACATAAGAGAATAATACTTAAGTAAATGGAAAAATGATCCATATTCTTTTATTGGATAGCTGAATATTTAAAATCTATTCAAATATATTTATAGAATTTTTGCTTTTCTGATTAGTATCCTAGTGGAATATTGAGGGAGGGGTGATAGTTCTAATGTTCACCTAAAAAATTTGAATGTTAAGAATAACTGAAGAAATGTTTGAAAGAAAAACAGAGAATACGGTAGACTGTGCCTTAAGATATATTATTGGGCTGGCCAAAGGTTTGTTTTTTTCCATAAGATGACTCTAGTAGCACTTAGTTGTCTTTAACTTCATTTGAAACAATTTTGTTAGATTGTGACAGCTGTCATATCAGCATGCATTTAAAAAAAGGACATCAAAATTGGTGAATTTTTGTGCAGTCATTTTAATATTGAAGATGGAAGAAAAAGAAAAAATTTTGGCATATTATGCTTTATTATCTCAAGAAAGGTAAAAATGCAACTTAAATGCAAAAGAATGATTTGTGCAGTGTATGGAGAAGGTGTTGTGACAACTGAACATGTCAAAAGTGGTTTGCAATGTTTCGTGCTGGAGATTTTTCGCTGGATGATGCTCCATGGTCGGGTAAACCAGTTGAAGTTGATAGCGACCAAATCGAGACAGTAATTGAGAACAATCAGTGTTATACTACCCAGGAGATAGTCGACATACTCAAAATATCCAAACTAAGCATTGAAAGTCATTTGCTCAAGCTTGGTTATGTTCAGTGCTTTGATGTCTGGGCTCCACAGAAGTTAAGTGAAAGAAACCTTCTTGACTATATTTACGCATGCGATTCTCTACTTAAACATAATGAAAATGTTCCATTTTTAAAACAAATTCTGACTGCCAATGAAAAGTGGATACTATACAATAATGTGGAACAAAAGAATTCTGTTGAAATAAACCACCACCAACCACACCAAAGGCTGGTCTTCATCCAAAGAAGGTGATATTGTGTATATGGTGGGATTGGAAGGGAGTCCTCTATTATGAGTTCCTTCCTGAAATCCAAACGATTAATTCCAATAAGTACTGCTCCCAATTAGACCATCTGAAAGCAGCACTCGACGAAAAGCATCCAGAATGAGTCTACAGAAAGTGTATAATCTTCCATCAGGATAATGCAAGACTGCATGTTTCTTTGATGACCATGCAAAAACTGTTACACCTTGGTTGTGAAGTTCTGATTCATCTACTATATTCACCAGAGACTGCACCTTCAGATTTCCATTTTTTTATGTTTTTACAAAATTCTCTTAGGGGAAAAAAATTCAGTTCCCTGGAAGACTGTAAAAGGCACTTGGAACAGTTCTTTGCTCAAAAAGATAAAAAGTTTTGGGAAGATGGAATTATGAAGTTACCTAAAAAATGGCAGAAGGTAGTGGAACAAAAAGATGAATATGTTGTTCAGTAAAGATCTTGGTGAAAATGAAAATTTATATTTTATTTTTACTTAAAAACCAAAGGCAATTTTTGGTCAACCCAATAAAAACTACATAATATAAAGCTGTGATAATCAAAATAGGACAGGGATAGACAGAGTAACATATTGATGCTTGAACAAATAATAAAATGGAAATGATAATACAACCTAGAAATATCATATGAATACACTATTCTGGAACAATCAATTAACTGAAAATCACAAGACATGAACTAAAGCAAAATAAACCTAAGAAAGTTTATTTACAATAAAAAACCTAGACTCTTAGACTCTTATCTAAGCCTCTTAGATAGCCTTATCCACCAGTGGGCAGACAGCAGAAGCAAGAAGAACTACAATCCTGCAGCCTGTGGAACAAAAACCACAGGCACAGAAAGATAGATGAAAAGGCAGTGGGCTATGTACCAGATGAAGAAACAAGATAAAACCCCAGAAAAACAACTAAATGAAGTAGAGATAGTCAACCTTCCATAAAAAGAATTCAAAATAATGATAATGAAGGTGATCCAGGACCTCAGAAAAAGAATGGAGGCAAAGATCAAGAAGATAAAAGAAATGTTTAACAAAGAACTAGAAGAATTAATCAACAAGCAAACAGAGATGAACAATACAATAACTGAAATGAAAACTACACTAGAAGGAATCAATAGTAGAATAACTGAGGCAGAAGAACGGAAAAGTGACCTGGAAGACAGAATGGTGGAATTCACTGCTGTGGAACAGAATAAAGAAAAAAAAAGAAATAAAGGCAGCCTACAAGACCTCTGGGACAACATTAAATGCAACAACATTTGCATTATAGGGGTCCCATAAGGAGAAGAGAGAGAGAAAGGACCCGAGAAAATATTTGAAGAGATTATAGTCAAAAACTTCCCTAACATGGGAAAGGAAATAGCCACCCAAGTCCAGGAAGTGCAGAGAGTCCCACACAGGATAAACCCAAGGAGAAACACTCCAAGACACATAGTAATCAAACTAGCAAAAGTTAAAGACAAAGAAAAATTATTGAAAGCAGCAAGGGAAAAACAACAAATAACATAAAAGGGAACTCCCATAAGATTAACAGCTGATTTCTCAGCAGAAACCCTACAACCGGAAGGGAGTGGCATGATATACTTAAAGTGATGTAAGGGAAGAACCTACAACCAAGATTACTCTACCCGGAAAGGATCTCATTCAGATTCGATGGAGAAATTAAAATCTTTACAGGCAAGCAAAAGCTAAGAGAATTCAGCACCACCAAACCAGCTCTACAACAAATACTAAAGGAACTTCTCTAAGTGGGAAACACAAGAGAAGAAAAGGACCTACAAAAACAAACCCAAAACAATTAAGAAAATGGTCATAGGAACATACGTATCTATAATTACCTCAATCGTGAATGGATTAAATACTCCAACCAAAAGACACAGACTGACTGAATGGGTACAAAAACAAGACCCATATATATGCTGTCTACAAAAGACCCACTTCAGACCTAGGGACACATACAAATTGAAAGTGGATGGAAAAAGATATTCCATGCAAATGTAAATCAAAAGAAAGCTGGAGTAGCAATACTCATAGCAGATAAAACAGACTTTAAAATAAAGAATGTTACAAGAGACAAGGAAGGATGCTACATAATGATCAAGGGATCAATCCAAGAAGAAGATATAACAATTATAAATATATATGCACTTAACATAGGAGCATCTCAATATACCCAGAGAAAACCATATACCCAGAGAAAACCGTAATTCAAAAAGACACATGCACCCCAATGTTCATTGCAGCACTATTTACAATAGCCAGGTCATGGAAGCAACCTAAATGTCCATCGACAGATGAATGGATAAAGAAGATGTGGTATATATATACAATGGAATATTACTCAGCCATATAAAGGAATGAAACTGGGTCATTTGTAGAGACGTGGATGGATCTAGAGACTGTCATACAGAGTGAAGTAAGTCAGAAAGAGAAAAACAAATATCGTATATTAATGCATATATGTGGAACCTAGAAAAATGGTACAGATGAATCGGTTCATCCCAGTGTTTGGCAGAAATTGAGAACACAGATGTAGAGAACAAACATATGGACATCAAGGGGGGAAAGCAGTGGGGGGTGGGGGTGGGGGTGTGATCAGTCGGGAGATTGGGACTGACATGGATACACTGATGTGTATAAAATGGATAACTAATAAGAACATGCTGTGTAAAAAAATAAATTAAATAAAATGCAGAAATTAAAAAAAAAAAAAAAAACCCAAAACCTAGAAGACCTTATAGAGAAACTGCTATCTGATCTTGCTCAAAAGAAAATGGGATAAATAACATAGGGAGAGAAATTACTAGACTTTGCTATTAAAAATTTAAAGCTTTTGTGTCTCAAATTGTAACACCAGGAGTCGACTTACAGAAGTAACTCTTTTGGCTCATTCTGGTTTTGAGCTTTGCATAAATGGAATGATGCAGTGCACATATCCTACCTGGGGCCTCTTTTGCACAGCATTATATCTGTGAGATCATCTGTGTGGTTGTGGACCATTGTAGTCACTTCTGCTGTGTCACATCGCAGGGTGACTTGAAGGAGGTAGAAGGGGAGCCTCTGGAGACCAGGGAATGGTCTGTACTGACAATAATATGTTCACATTGTAAAACTGCATCATGATGTACACTTATAACGTGTACTTTTTTGTATAAATGTTACAATAGCAAGATAAAAAAGTAAACTTCAAAAAGAACTCTTTGAAAGCAAGGTTAAGCTGTAATAAAGTAAAATAGATAACCAGAAGCTAGAAATGATGAGTAAGAAAAATTTCTCCAGGATCTGGAGATGCCCTAAGAAATCTGCCAATCCCTGGTGGCCTAGAGGCTGGATTTGAAAAGGTCACATTAGCACAGGGGGCAAGAGACAAAGCCCGGGGCCCGAGTTGAGTGTGAGGTCTGGGTCAGAAACTATAAATCTAGCACCTCTGCAAAGTGACACCTTCAATGGATGAACCAGGGAAAAAACCAACCCTGGAAGTAGGCTTGCCAATTTCACCCTTAGCTCAGGATAAAGGGAAATAAAAGGATGCATGTCCCCAAGAATTCCTGGCTATAAGCTGTGTTTGGGGCTAGAATTCACACTACCTTTGTGGCCTGAAAAGTCCAAATCAAAAATTTATTTTCAAGCGGTCTCCAGGCACCGGACAGAGCAAATGTCAATCATTTCTAATGCACCACAAATGACCATGATTTAAAATCAAGAGAAAAAACATCCTACAGAATCAGATCCACACAGAGATGAAACTGGGATTATACGAAACAGAGTATGAGTATATTAACACATTCAAAGAAATAAAAGAGGGGCTTGACAGTACAGTTAAGGAAGAAGAGATCAACAAACTTGACTAGGAAATATAAAGAAAGAAAGAGAATGTCCAGGAATAAAAAATATGATTATTGAAATTAGAAACTCAATGAATGAATTAAATGGCACATTAGATTCAGATGATGAGAGAACTGATGAACTACAAGAATAAATATCTAGAATGCAGCACAGAGTCACAGTGTTAGAAAATAGCTTATGCAATATGGGTAGAATAAAAGAGTCAAAAACACTTTATTCTTTCCAATAGGAAAAAATAAATAAAATAATGGCAACACAAAATTCAAGGTGATATAGGTGGTCAAGTATATTCCAGAATTGGTAAAAGACTACAACTCTCAAATTCAGAAATCTCAATGAAACACAAACAAAATACATTTTTAAAAATAGTCACACCTAAAAATATTTTCATGAAACAACAGAACTCCAGAGACAAAGAGAAAAATATTAAACTATTACTCAATGCAAATGAACTACAATTACCTTGAGATACCATTTCTCATGTATCAGAATAGCAAAACCCAAATGTTTGACAACATTCTCTGTTGAAGAGTCTGGCCTCATATTGCTGGTAAGATGCAAAATAAAATAAACCTTGTAGAAGGGATTTGGCCATATCAAACAAAATTATATATGCACATGTTCCTTGATCTAGCAACCCTACTCTAAGGGACAGCCCTCAAAGATACACCTGTAGAAATGTTAGAAGGTTTTACACAGGCTATTCATTTAAAATTCAATTAATAGAAAGAAAGAGACAATTCAAATACCTACTAATAGAAAACTAATTATATAAACTATGGTACATACACACAATGGAATGTGGTAGAGCTATTTAACAGAATGAGGAATATCTCTATGTGTGACCATAAAGTGGTTCCAGGATATTTTATTTAAAAAAAAAAAGCAAAGTGTCAAAGATGAGTAGAGTTTGTTATCATTTATCTAAGAATGTAAGAAGCATTCTTAAAACTAAAGATAAATTGAAAGTCTTATATATGAACAGAAGAAGGATATTGATTTCTCTAAATATTTCTTGTTTTGGAGATTTGACCTTGGGCCCAGGTATATGTTTTAAACAATTATAAAACAAAAATTAAATTTAAAAGTAATTCTGAAAAATTGAAAGCATTATTTTTAGATAGTATGATTACCTATGAAAAAGCTCCAAAATAACCCACATAATATAATTAATAAGAAAGTTTGATAAGTTTGCTAGAAGATCAATAGACAGAAGCAACAAACTGTAAAGGACATCTAAAGGTGGTAAAATTTATAGTAGCAACAAAGTAATATAAGCCACCTAGGTATAAATCTAATAAGACCCTTATGCAGAAAATAGGAAATTTCAAGAAAACATAAATAAATGGAGAGAAATACATTGTTCATGTATAGGAAGAGTTATTATTGTTAAGAGTCAATTTTTCCTAAATTGAGCTAAAGACTCAAGCAATTCTAATTAAAGTTCCTATGGGTTTGGGGCTTTTTTGTTTTTGTTTTTTTTGCTTAGTTTTCAAAACTTGACAAGATGATTTATAAATTTATATGGAATAGTAAAAAAGGCCAAGCCAAGAAAATGCAATTTGTCCTACGACATAGTAGTAAACCATATTGTTTTGGAAGGAAAGACAAATAGACAACAGGGACAGAACACAGCACCTGGAAGTAGAGGTGTATATATATGTATATATATGTATAATAATATACATATATATATAGAAACACAAAATGGGGCAGAGGTGGAAACATAGATCAGTGGAGAGGCTATTTAATAATTTGTGTTGAGAAAATGTTCATCACATAGAAAATTTTTAAATAGATCTCTTCTTCAAACCGTACACAAAACTAGTTCTAGGTGGATTAAAGACTTAAATGTGAAGATCAAAACTATAACATTTTTATAAGACGATATGGAAGATATATTTATAAATTTGGAGTAAAGAAAGAATCCTTAAGACAGTCACAACCAATACAAACCATAGCAACTATAAGAGCAAAGATGGAAAGTCCCAACTATATTAAAATTAAGATTTTTTCTGGTCAGAGAAGGCACATAAAGACAAAAAAAGACATATAAAATAAAAAGACTAGCCATAAAGTGGAAGATTTTTGCCAAACCTTATCAAAGAAGTAATGATCATTCAGAATATGTAAAGATTTTATATGAATTAATTAATTCCTACATAGTAGGAAACTATTCAAAGGACATGAACACAGAAGAGGAAACATGAATGACCAAAATACACAAATTGAAATCACAAGAAAATACCAAACACACTACACTGGCAAAAGTTAAACAGTTGGATAATAACTATATAGCAAAGATGTGAAACAGCTGAAATTCTTATACATTGTTGAAGGGAATATTAATCAGTACAATTAGTTTGAAAAGCAATTTGATATAACCAAATAAAACTGTACCTGAGCACATAAGGAAGCCCCAGCAATTCCATTTTTAGTTATATCCCTAGAAAAATCACTGATTTTTTCATCAGATGAAAAACACTGGGATGGCATGTGTGGACAGCATTGTTTATAAGAACATAACAATGTTAGGTATTCCAAATATGTGTCAATGAAATAATATAAAATAATGGAAGTGAATGAACTATAGCTTCATGCATTAGCATGGATGAATCTCAGAAAAAGAAAAAGGGTTGTGCAAAAATAAATAACAAGCCACAATACAATACATACAGTATTATCTCATGCGTATAAAGCACAAATGCAAAATTAAACAATCAATGGTTAGTATGCAGATATTTCTAAGCTATGAAACAGCAAGGGAACAATTTATACAAATTTCAAGTTAATGGTTACCTTTGCGGTAGGGAGAGGGGTAAGTCATGACAAAGGGATATAAACAGGGCTCTAACGTACTGGTAACTTTCTATTTCTTTAGGCTGAGTTTGGGAATCATGGGTATTCACTGTATTACTTTAAACTGCATATATATATGTATATCTTATATATATATAAGATATACATATATATGCATTTTTAAGTATAATATACATAATAAAAAACATTTGTAATGTATGTAACAAATTTTTAATATCTTCACTATATTGAACCATACAAATTACTAAGAAAATCTCTAAATTGCCCCAGAAAAAGGTGAAAATAATTCATCTTTACTACTCTTCTAAAATGAAAATTAAAACAAATAATGAGGTAGCATTTTTCATCTATGAAATTAAAGTTTTATTTTTTTAATGAAACTGACTATGGTTGTTGAGGGAGATTGTGCAATCGTTTTTTGCACTATTCATGGGAAAATAAATTGGTACAAACTTTCCAGAAATAATATATTTCTATGGTTCTATTCATTTACTTCAAAGACTATATTTATATGTACAAGAATGTTTATTACAGCATTATGTATAACACTTATAAGAGTAAAATATTGGAAGCGATGTAAAAGTCCAAAAATATGGGGAGGATTAAAAAAATTATGATATAGCAATGCGATGGAATAATGGATAACATATAAAAGTCATAAATTTGTAGAATAAAGCAATGGCAAATTCTACTGATATATTACATCAGAAAAGTCAGGTACCAAACTATTTTGCAACAACATATAATTAAAAAATAATTCTTCGATACTTAAATGTGCTTGTATATATTAGATATACATAGAAAAATGATGAAAGGAAATATCTATCATAAAATACTAGCAATAATTACCTCTAGGGGATTAGATCTTAGATAATTTTATTATTGTTCTCCCAAAATTTCTATAATTTTCCTTTTTTTACAAAAGCAGGTATTATTTTTGTAGTCAGGAAAAAATTAATTTACTGAGTTTTAAAGTTTTATGAGTGATTCCAATGTTCAAAGGTTTTTTAAAATGTGGTGATGGCTATGAATATGTATCAGACTATCTCAAGAAGCCCACAAGCTAGATTTAAGGATAAAACTAGTTGAGAACATTCACAGTTTCAGGATAAACATACCACATGCCACAAGAGAGGCACATGTGGAAATCTTGGGAAAAGAGAAAACTCTCATCTGGTTGAGGAGGCTGAAGATGGGGTGGGAAGACTGCGTTGTAGACATTTAAGCATATAGCATATATAGTTGGAAAAACATATGCTTTAACACAGTCTGTGCTGTGTATGTGCACGTCTGTGTTTGTGCATGAGTGTGTCTTTTTACTCAAATAGGGAATGAGGTTTCTTGGAAAAACTAAATAATGATCCCAAAGAGTGTCCTTTCCATTATTTGTGGGCCTCATTCCATACATCTAGATTACTTCATTTTAAATTAATCCTTCCATCAGAACTCTGCATTTTTAAAAACTTATAGCCAAAACAAAACTTTTTACCTTGAAAAAAACTGCCTTCTACTTCGACAGCAATAGAGATTGCTAAATTTAAAAATATTATATGCAATATTTTTGCATGTTAACTATAAAAATCATATAATAATTAAATGTCCTAATCAGTCTTGGTGGCTCTGAGAAATCTAACGTATTTATACTATAAGGGGAAAAAAACCAACACTGAGGTAACAAATACTCTTAGGTTAAGAGTAGACTCACCCTCTTGTAACTGATAAAAGAGGAGTCATGCTTATTTTTATGAATGTGATAGAATGATAGATAAATGGAAGGCAGCCCCGTAGTAATGTTTGTTACACAAACGGTAATGTACATCAGTATATTGCTTATCGTCTGTAAGATTGGTCCATGGCCAACACGGTCTACTGTGTTGAACACGTTATGCTAGACCCTGAGGGTGGGGAAGGAGTTTGGGTCAGATGTTTCAGGTCTGGGAGTGGGGAAGATCAGTTTCTCAGAAGAGGATTCATGTGCAAATGATTTATTAATAAAATACTCCCAGAAAAATAAAACTACAATAGTGAGAGGCTGGGGGAACATGGATCTGAAGGCGCAAGCAAACGCACATCTCCAGCAGTCTCAGAGCAGTGGGTGCAGCCTGACTCTTCAAAAGACTCTGGAAGGTAAAAAATCCTTCCAATCTGAGGCAAGAGTGTTGGCAATTACCCCCAGGAAACTTAAACTCCCTGGCACCTCTTTTCGCCTTCTCTCTTTGGAGCAAAGCTGTTGCGGTAGCTTAAGGCTATTGGAAAGAAGAGCATTCACAGGGGGTTGTTAGAGGCAAATAGGAACTAGTCCAGGGATCTGGGTGGAGGTCCAGGAGGGTCCGGTCCAGGAGGGTCGAGTCCAGAAAGCTCAGAGGAGAGGGTGGAGACAGAGATTCAGACACACCTTCATCCTCAGATTAATTATAGTCAGAGATGGCAGTGAGCGCAAGAGGGCAGCAGCTTAGACTGGAGATGATCCCAACTTGGGCAGAAGACCAAGGTGCTGCTTCTGGGGCCTCAGTTCCAACTGTGAGCCTCCCTGAAATGTTTTTCCTCTTCTGCCCAACAAGGATCACAAGGATATCTCCCTTACAGGTTAGTTTTGACCATCAATGAAGATAATGTACCTGTAAGTACTTTATAAGCTGTAAAATTCTATAGAAACAAGTAATTTTAATTATGATACAAGATGGAATGGGAGAATTCCCTGGCGGTCCAGTGTTAGGACTCAGCACTTTCACTGCCAGGGACCCTGGGTTTGATCCTTGGTCTGGAAACTAGGATCCCGCAGAAAAAAAAGAAAAAGAAAAAAAAAAAGATGGAATAGGAATGTCGCACAAAATATGTCATGAAATCCCAGAGGAGGGACAGTGAAGGCAGAATTTGAGTTGATTCTTAAAGGATGAATAAAGTTTTGAGAACAAATTCAGGGCAGAAGAGAGAATTCCAGGTGAATAGAACATTATCAGAAAGACCTGGGATACAGAAGCCCATTGCTCTGACTTTCCTTCAGATGTCCTCAACTGCTTCATCAGCCCTCTGTCTGTGATGTGACTATTTCTCTGGTCCAACAATTTGTGCTTTTGATGTATACAGTAACGACATTTTCCGTTATGTTCCACCCACATTTCCCTTCTGGCTAAAAGCTGAGAATAGAGACCAGTTTCCAGGTCAATTAAGAGATTACATCTATCATGCTAACTTTTCTTTGTCCCTCTGTTTACAGTGAAATCTTATTCCTTGTGATTTTGTATCTAATATCATCTAAACACATTAAATGCAAAACTGTGAAACTTGTGTAAAAATATTTGTACCCTTAAATATGAAATGGGATGATGCCTTTCAAATTAAGGTAACTTGCATTTAGTGTAACCAGGTATATTTTAAAATCAATTTTAAAAATATATTGTATATATAACACATATATTATTCAGGCTCAACAGGAATTTATGATCCCAAATGACAGGTATTACAGAAATGTAACAAATATGGTACATAAAAGTTTTCAATTACAAAGTTATTTAATTATGGTAATAACTGATACTTGAACATCTGAATGATGAACATTTGAATAGCATCTTACAAAAGGCCTTTCTTATTACTTAATTCTCAATACAGCCCTAAAGGGAGTTATTAACATGAAGAAATTGAACTTTAGGGCATTCAAGTAAAGTGCCAAAGGTTGGACAGCTAATACTTGCCTAAATCAGAGCATAAACCAAATCATCAGACCCCCAACCTGGGCTTCTTAGATCATGTCATATTGTGCCATTTATAGAAATTACTTTAAAATATATATTCATCTTCCAGCAAATTTGTTAATAGTTCATAACCTAAAATGTGGAAGGCAAAGATCAGAGAAAAGTATGGGAAGCAGTAATTCTCCTTGCCCCCTACTATGTTAGAAGAGCGAATATTTTATTTTATGACATCCTTCATCCTCGACCATCTGCTTCAACATCCTTCACTAGATCAGTCATCTATTTTAGACCTAGGCCTGCTCAGCTTTTATCATCAGCTGCTCAGATATACCTTATCTCAGAGCATGACTTGAGATTGTCATTTATTTGTTCATAGCCTATTTGTCTAGAATTTACAAGAACTGAGGGGGAGGTCTCATAAGTCTTCTTATCAAGCACTATGGCTCCAGCTCTGCCAAATATTAGGAACCTGACTCTAGATAAAAATCTCCCCTCATTCTGCACCTGCAAATATGTACAGATTCCAGGGCAGGGAAGGGGATGAATGTGCAAATTCAGATAATTTCTGACAATTATTGGTTATTAATCACCTCCTCTATACCAGTATGTATTTGTTGTTTTACCTACATTATCTCATTTTAATCTTCAAAATAATTCCACGAAGTTCATTACTTTCATTTATTACATTCATACAAGGAGGGCACTTGTAACAGAGTTCTGAGACAAGACCTGTCCAACACCCATGTTAATTATCTACCTTCTAGATTCTAGACTTGACTTTAAGTTTAGAGTTGAACTGTTGTTCATCTATCCCTTCCTCTATTCTTTGGTAAATATTAATTATCATTGGTAAATGATGCCAGCACTGAAATCATAAGAGAGAACAATATTCACTCCTGAAGATTAAAAACTACATCAGAAAAAAATAGGTAGAGTCATCTTAAAGAAATAGAATGAATACCAGACCTGTAAAACTTAACATGATTGAATATATTAACATAGATAAAGAAGGTGTCAATCAAAAAAGGAGGTATCTGTAACGTAAGTCTAGAAAAGTGCTCTCAGCATATCTGAGTCCCAACCAAGAAAGGGGATGCTTGGCCAATACATGCATAATTCCAGCCTCTCTGGTGATAATATT
Organism: Neophocaena asiaeorientalis asiaeorientalis; assembly: GCF_003031525.2. Taxonomy (NCBI): domain Eukaryota; kingdom Metazoa; phylum Chordata; class Mammalia; order Artiodactyla; family Phocoenidae; genus Neophocaena; species Neophocaena asiaeorientalis. The sequence goes on along the minus strand of NW_020173666.1, from coordinate 9,907,526 downwards.
CCTATTGTGCAGATAAATATGTCAACCTGTCCTAACCTTGTGCTATTAAACATTCAAATTGTCTAATTCTTTGTCCTGATTTCTTGCTCACTAAGCTAACTTTTGATTACAGTTTGGCCTCTTAAGTATATGTGCCTACACAAAGGGAATGTGCTGGTCATTCCAATGCAAGTATTCAATTCCCATGACAGGTGTACTTCAAGTTCACAAACTGGCTTTCCCATTTAACTATCAGTCTTATGAGCTTTTTTACTATGGGTCTTATCTTGAAAGGCAGATACCTCTCAAGGTGTTGACAAAATCAGTTTTCTAAGTCTCCTATGTTGAAGATGAGACCATAGCCTGGAGTTGAATTCACCAAGATTGTCTACTGTCTACTGAAATAGTCTTCTGGCAAAACTCTAGAAGCCTACTATGATGGCTAATTTTATCTGTCAATATAGCTAAGCTGTGGTGCCCAGATATTCGGTCAAACACCAGTCTAGATGTTGCTAAGAAGGTAATTTTCTTTTAGATGTGATTAACATTTAAAGCAGTAGACTGAGTAAAGCAGATTACCCTTGATAATGTGAGTGGGCCTCATCCAATCAGCTGAAAGCCTTAAGAGCGAAGATCAGAGTTTTCTGAAGAAGGAGGAATTTGGCTTCTAGACTGCAACATCAATTCTTACCTGAATTTCCAGCCTGCCAGCTGCCCTACGTATTTCAGACTTGCCAGCCCTCATAACCACGTGAACCAATTCCTTAAAATCTCTCTTTCTCCTATTGATCAATTGATATAAAGATATAGATGTAGACATAAAAATTGATTTTGTTTCTCTGGGGAACCCTGACTAATATACTACCACTCTCAGTCTCCCAAGGTGGCCATCTACCTTTGCCACTGAAGATGTCTAAACAAGCTTATTTTTGTTAGGCACTTCACTGAATCATAGAATTTAGGGCAAGAGCACACTTTCCACCCAAGCAGAGTGGCTTTCTTTCAGTCAAACATGAATATAATTCATGTTTCTGGATTCTCAGTCTAGTGCTCTTGTGTTGATTTTCTTATTAATCAGTTATCTTCAGCCATATAATTTTTGTTGTTCTTCAAACTGCTAATTCTTAGCCCTACATTTACAGTGGTTTTAATGTTAACTTGCAGCTTGGGGTCTTGCTGTTGGTGGTCTTTGACTTTTGGTTTGAACATGAAATCTTCTAATCTCAGCCTCAGGCAGAAATGTCCTGCTGGGGTATTTTTATTGAATAGTGCATCTTACCTTTAAAAGAAATGTAGGTGGCATTTCAAATTTTTTCTTAGATGCCTTCAGGGATGCTTCAGGAACAAAGGTACTGCTAAGCCACTCTAATGTTCTTCAATAATTCTACATTACATGTGGAATCTATATAAAAGTCCATTAATTTTTGCATTTTCAGGCAGTGGAGATTGTAGCTAATCTGCTAATTGGATTGAATGAAAAAAAGAAAAATGTTTGAAAGCTTTCTTTGAGTATTAAAGTAGTATTCTGTTAGCTTTTCTTTCTACGTTAAACCAAATCAAATAGCTTCATCTTCCTGCACATTTACTGTCTTGGTTATGAAGTTGCCACATCCATGTGGAGTCCAGACTTATAGACCTTTGATTGCAGCTCATGAGTCAAAACTGGACTTTGAAAACTTTAATTGATCAGTGATACCTTTCTCTGAAAAGGAATAGAAAAGAGAAATAATGACTCTTACCTGGAACCATGATCTCACAATTATTTGCCAAGTCCATATCTGAATCTCAAATGTTCATTTCAGAAACTAAAGCATCCTGCAAGCCAAATAAGCCCACTGTGTCCTGAGAGGCACACCGTTTATTTTCAATGGCATTTTGGGGAACTTTTTGGCCTTTCCTTCAACTATCATCAAATGTTCATCTACCAGCAAAAGTAGATTTAGTCTGAAACCTGATAATATTTATAAGAAATTTGAGCATTGGTAATTTACTCATTCATTTACTCATCAGGCCTTTGGCAGTCTATGTGCTTCAGAAAAAACTAACTTCATGGAGCTAACAATCTATCTGATGATGTTGCTGACATCCTGTCTGAGAGACATAAAGGATGTCTTGTCAGTCACTAATAGACATTTTCATGTGAATGAAGATAAAATTTCTAAAGCAGTAGTGGAAATTCAGAATAGGTTTGTTGTCAAACATTTATTAATAGTTCGAGATTATAGTCTCCTGGCTATGTTCAGTGATGTCTGGCCTAAACTCAATTCTTAATGAAGAATAGACACTCTCTTGAAAACTACCACTCTGTGCTCAGTGGATTTTTATGAGCTATTAATCATGTATTTGATTATTTTGGTATAAAACTTAAGCATGTATCGATGCATACAAAGTATAACATGACTGTGTTGTCCCCTCAAGAAAGCTAGCCACCAGAATCTTAGCATAGAACGCATTCATATAAGAAAGGACACAAGATTGATTAAATGCATTCTCGGAAGCCATCTCTGAGTTATCATCTGATACAAGACAGTACAACCACAGAATTACCTAGTCACTTTCCCAGATTTAGCAGCTGGGGCTGCTCTTATAGTTTACAGGAATATTAACCTGAATTCACAATTTCCTGTATGTCTCCTCCACCATGGCAAACTTGAGAGTTTTAGAGCTCAAGGCTTACCAATACAATCGGGGCTCATTAGAGCTGTATGAAAAATGTTGACTTGCGCAAGAATCTTCACTCAGGTCTAATTCTAATCTATATGTATAACAGCTGGTGAATCCAGACCGCTTGAGCCTCTTTTTCCCAATACAGGGAAAATCAGCTTCTTGCCATGCAAATATAAGTTGTTGGTAGTGTTACAAGGAAGGCATAGACAGGGGCCTTCACCAGGAAAATTGGAAGTTTCACTCAAAAAAAGAAAATGAAAAAGAAAAAATCTTCCTGGAGATGTTGCCGTAAGTGAATCTTCTTATCCCTGTAAGGTGTAGAGATCTGGAAGACAGACCTCATCCCCTTAGGTGATCCCAGCTGAACTTTAAGACATGGTAGCCAGCACGGAAGGGTAGGAAATCCCATTCTATATACTAATAAGCCAAATTAAAACGTTATTTGGAAAATAAAAATAATGCATCTCTTCAAAAAATGTCTAGGGAGCACTTAGTAGAATAATACCACATCTCAATGTCAAATAGCGATGCTGTTGAAATTATTTAATATGTATTGACCCAGCCAGAGTGTTTTCAGTACTACACGGGTAAAAGAGCAGCATCTTACCAAACTTCTAGTAAAAAGTCAATTGCTGTATTAATTGTTATAAGAAGTTCCACTCACACTCCACTTTATTGTGTCTTGGTGTTAGAAGGGGATGAAATACTAATATATATACCTTTTCAAGTCATGTAAAGTTCTCATTTTATCTGGAACAAAGTGGATAAGTACCAATGAGGCATCTTTCTTTTTCATTTGTACCTGATACAGTGTGTAAGAGCCTTATTCTGAGTATAAATGGACAGAACTTTCCCCTATACCTTGCAAAGTCTTTTAATTCTATTTCTAGGAAGATCACATTCTCCTGGATGAAAAGGGAGTTTGTCATCTTTTATATTATTTATCTGGAAATAATTTAACTGTGGAATTTCTGATGAGACCATCACAATATTTTTGCTTATGACTATGCAGTGTTATATAAAAAGATAATGACACGATGCAAGTTTTCAATCCAATATCATTGCAAAAACCCTCTCCAAAGGTTCTTGGAAATAACCCTTTTCCAGGATATTCTTTCGTGATAAGAGAGTTAATCAAAAAGATAGAGAATTTTAACTCACTAATATTTATCTCAGTGGTACAAATCTTTGTGACAAGTTGAAAACAATGATTCCAAAGAAGCAGGGTGCAGAGTTTCTGCACTGCAGGCATATAAATTGCTGTCACTGGGACAATAGGAAAGGTCTCTGGGGCAGGACAATCTTACTATGCCCTTGGAGATCACTAGAATGTTAACAAGATCACTATTGTCCCCTTTTCAATGAATGTTCTGGTCTTTTGTGTGTAGGGGCCAGAAAATCCCATGACATTCTGTGAAGGTTGCAGGGTGTGTGCGTGTGTTTGTGTTCATTCACTGCTGATTTTATTTAGACAGGTGACTAGAGTGATCTGTACATGCTATTGACATATATTGAAATTGAGCAGAGTCATACTACAAAGAATGAATTTTACTGTATGTAAATTTAAAAATAAATTAAATTTTAAAATCGGGAGAACCAGTTTGACATTTGAATAACGTTTGTCATTCCCTTTCAAAGCATTTTCTGAATCTGATTGCCGTTGCTTGTATACACCCAGCTTCTCTCCATTAGTGTCTGTTTATTGGGTTTTTATTCGGTGATAACACTTTTCCCTCCATTCTTTCTTTGGTTCCTTGCTCTCCATAACTGCTTATGCATTTTTTTCTTAAAATATCTTCTTCATTCCATTGCCTGCTTTAGACTTTGATGTTCACCTTCTGACTCATTGGGTCTTACTTGCATTATAGAGTTTCCCAGGCACTTCTTTGGAGGAAAAAAAACAAAATCTATATCACAAACATGACAGTGACATTTGTTAAAGGTACGGAAATTAAAATTATGTAAACATTTCAATGATGGAGGAAACTGCAGTTCTTTGGAATTTTGCTTTTGATTTAACATCTGTGTTTGAATTTTCACAAGCTCAGCAATGAGTTCATTCCAATCCTGTATTTCAGTCTGTCTGTTGCCTAATGCAGAATAAGTAGGAGGCAAGAATGCAATATAAAACTATTGCTATGGGAAGCTTTTATAAAGAGTAGAATTTTTCTACTGATTATGGACTTTGAGCAGCAAGTGGCATTAAGAATCGATTTCGTACATTACACTACATTAGGTATGATGTGGATTTCCATACCATAGGAAAGGTAGATTTTTGGCCCTCTGGGAATTGGTAATCTAAAGAAAATACTAGATAAACTGGAAAATATTCCCCATATATATTCATAAAAATGGCTCTCTAAAGGACTCTGTAATGGAATATTAAAATTTCTATATGAGTATTTTTAAAAAAGAAAGACTGATATGAATGGTTTGGGAGGAGGGGTGTGAGTGTGTGTGTGTGTGTGTGTGTGAGTGTGTGTGTGTGTGAATGAGCTTGGATTATTCGGTATCAGAATTTCCTTCATTTCATAGTCAATTGTGCTGCAGTTACTTGAACTCACTTTTAGTTTTCTAATTTTGTAGGTATGCTACAGTGGAATAATGTTGCGTCAAGAAAAGTATTAATAAAGCCTGAGTCAACAGTGTAAACTACAGGGATTTTACTTTAAATTGGAAGAAAGGAGTGTGAAAGCAAATTTGTGCAACTCCTTTGAACTACAGAAGTTCAGGTACTTCCTATGCATTTGAGAAGCAATGAAATATGTAATATCAAGACTGTCAAAATTCTGTCTCCTCTTCCCCAAATCTTCCCACTAAGCCTCCTTACTTTCTGTAGGAGCTTAGTACTTTAGTACGGAGATTGGCTTTGAGATTTGATGCCCAAGGCCATATGTATGGTCCACACAAAAGTCAATCTCTAGCCATCTTAGAAAATGAGAGCCATTGCTACTGTATTATACGTGTCAGTGTTACTCCCCTGTCATAGGTTGGCCGCTGTATTCCTCATTTTAGTTATTGCTATTGCTCTAAACACTCAGGCCAGCAAGATTCAGATGAGATGACAAATACTGACTGCTCTTCTGGATACTTGCAAGGCATTCCACCTCTCTAATTAGGTACTGGTTGTCTGGAGTCAAATATATGCTGGCAAGTATGTCTCGTCATCCCTCCCCTGATTTAGACACAGCAATAGCTCTGTAGTCATCTTACTTGAAAAGGTTTCATCTCGTTTCACTCTGCATTTCCTCCTGTACTGGCCTGCTTTGCTCTCCTCTTTCCCACAGTGGATAGTTAAACCCTGTAATTTTCTAACAGATAACATATACAGCAACAATAACATATTTAGGGATAAATGTAACAAAAGACAAACAAGACCTTCATGGTGAAAGTTATGAAACTTTCTAGAAAGTCACAGTAGAAAATATAAATAAAAAGAAAAATGTGGGAAGCATCAAGATTGTAAAATTCTCCCAAGATTAACCTATAAATTAAATTAATTCCAATCAAACCACTAATATTTGTCATAAAAATTGATAAACTGATCTTAAAATTTGTATGAAAAAATAAAAGGTGAAGAATATCCAGGACAATTTTCAAGAACAAAAATGGAGGATTTTCTATACTATACGTCAAGACCTACTATAAAGCTACAGGAATTAAAACTGGGAGAAATTAGTACAAAGATAAACAAATATTCCATTGGTAAAAAAAAACACAGCGTAGAAACCAATCTATATATAACTGATATTTTTTATATGTGGCAGAGATGGCATTATAAATCAGTGGAGAAAGCCACATTCAATAAATGTCAATGAGGCAATTAATTGTTCATACAGAAAAGGACAAAATTTGATCTCTACCTCATACCATATACTGAATTCTATCTCAGAAGGATTAAGACTGAAGGATGCATTGTGTTTTTAATAAGTACACACTTTAATAATAAATACTTTTATTAAAAAGTAAAACTATGAAACATTCATCATAGTTTGATTGCATTACAATAGGAAATGATTTCTGAAGAAAGACACAAAAGCATATCCAATGAAGAAAAAATCATTAAATAGGACTTCATTGAAATTAAAACCTTGATTTTGGTAAAAGACACCAGTGGAAGGGAAAGTCATTTATGAGAAAAGATATTTGTAACCAATATAACTAGTAAAGCATTTGAATATAGAGGATAAAAGAATACCTACAAATCAATAAGAAAAATGCAAAGAACCTACAGGAAAATTAACAAAGGATATTAACAAGCAACCCCCAGAGCTAAAAATCTGGATGGAAATTTAAAATACATTAGCAAAGTTTAAAGTGACAACACTAAATGCTGGTGAGAGTATAAGACAGTGGGAGTTGCTGGTGGAAGTGTAAACGGATAAAACTTTTTTGAAGAAAATTTAGCAATATTGAATATAGCTTAATTTAGAAATATCTTATTATCAAGCAATTTTATTTCTAAATAACTATCTTAGAGAATGTTTATCTGCAAAAGAAAACATACAAAAGGATGGTTATTGTCACACTATTTGTAAAAACAAATTTAGAAACAAATTGTCTTGTAGTAAAACATTCAATGGTTTACTCATACAGTTAGGTACCATTTGGAAGTTTAAATGAAAAAACTAGATACATGAATATCAACACATATAATAAACCTAAAATGGTAATATTAGGTGAAAAAACTATGCATAATAAGGTTCACTATATGAGAAAATTTCGGAAATTTAAGACACAAAACAACAGTGCATATTGATTTTTGATACAAAAAATTATTAAAAATACATAGAATGATGCACATCTATCCTATTAGCAAGAGAAAGGTGAGAATAACTGGTAAGCTTTGGCTTTATCTACTGTTTCGCTTCTTTAAAAAATTAAAAATGAAATAAAAATATGACAGAATTCTGAGTTCTACTAGTACTTAATCTTTATTGTGAGCATCAGATAATAATACCATTTTCGCTATTTTTCCATACACGTAAACATTTCAAAACTTTAAAAATTTGCATTATAAAGAGAAGAAAACAAGATTTTTTAATTTAGAAATCAATGACAATGAAAGTTTTACCTATCAGAGTCCGTGGGATATTGACTAACCACTATTCAGAGAAAAATGAAGTCTTAACGCATACTAAATTGACAAAATTAAATTTATTGATAATAAATGAAATAAACATTCAACTCAAGATGATAGAAAATGAACAATACTTTAAATTCAAAGGAATTAAATAACCATAAAAGCAGAAAATTACGTGGAAAGGCAAGAATAAACAGCAGACTTACTAACAAAATGAATTATTTTTAAACTTCAAGATAACAATACAAAAGCCAAACTGTGGCAAATTTAATCAGGAAAAAAAGAATAAATATCCAAACTTAAAAAAAGAAAAAGGAACAATGGAAGTGAGAAAGGAGATATAACGAAGGATTTGGGGGAGATTTTTTAAAATTTAAGTTTCATTAAACAACTTTATACAAATCAGTTATAAAATAATAAAATTGCATCAAGAGAAAGTTAATTCCCATATTTCCAGAGCATAAAAATGTACAATATCATCTTATGTTCTATAAGGCCTATAGATCATAGATTATAACCCTATTATCACAACTCACACATACACACACAAGCATAAAGCCAATCTCATTTGGCTTTATAGAATACAGAAATCAAAATCCTAAGTAAAACGTACACAAAATATATTCAGCAATGTATTAAAAGCAGGACAGTTTATCCCCAGATATGAAGGTACAGATCATCTGCCATTTTACTCTCAGATACATTCCTACCCTTTCCTGTTCTGCTGTTTGAAAGGGTTCTAAACCATGCAAACTCCATTTCCTTGATTTCTTGTTGTACTGGTTTCTGATTAGGTTTGGCCCATGGAAGTTTTGGGAAGAAAATTGTGGGGGCAGAAGTTGCAGAAAACCTATGGTTAGTTCTCCAAACCCACCACTTCTGATGGCATCTCGAGCAGTTGCTGTCCTTCTTCTGAGGTCCCAGCTCCTGCTGGCCTGAGCTCCTGAGGCCTTCGAACAGGACCCCCACCGCTTGGCTCTCCAGTCCCAGGGATGGGATGGTAGTGCAGCCTCTGCGCACTTTACCAGCCCTAGTTATCCCTTTCAGCTCTCCCAATACCTTTGTAAATAACTAGTTCCCCAAGTTCAATTTGTACTTTTGAACTACCCAGAGTAATATCCATTTTCCTGATTCTATCCTGACTGATAGAAAAAAGAAAGGTTTAATCAGGTCATCTCTATTAATTTATTTGCTAACTGAGTATAGAAGTAAATCATCATGATCTTAACAGAGGCTGAAGAAGGATTTGACAAAATTTAATATTTGATAGCGATGAAATAAGAATAAAACCCATACTCAGAATTAAAGTCTAAAGAAGAACAAAGGATAAAATTGTAAATATTTTAAGGTGGTATGAATGCCCTCTGCAGTATTATGAATCAGTACTTTCATCAGCAATGAATGTCAGATTCCTTAGTCTCAGTAGTAGTTTATCAAACTTAGATATTTTTTCCAATAGGGGAGAAAAAGAACATTTTAATGTAGTTTGATTTGCATTTCCTTACTAGGGCTGAGACTAACTTCTTGTCATATGTTGATAAGGTTTATTTTAAACTATCTTCTATATATTTTCCTTTTTTCTATTGACTAATGAGACGTTTTTATATATGCTCTTTGTCTATTATATAAGTTGAAAAAATATTTTTCCTGTTGGTCATTGGTCTTTTGGCTCTCTTTATATTCCTTTTTAACCATGCACAACATCTTTTATTTTTATGCAACTTTATCAATCTTTTCTGTTATAGCTTCTGAATTATGAGTTATGGTTAGAAAGACTTTTTCACTTGATTTTCAAGGACTTATTCCATGTTTTCTTCTATAACTTTTATGGTTTTATTTCTCACATTTTTTGGTTTATTTAAAATTTATCCTAGTGAAAAATATAAAGTATAGATTCAATTTTATTTTTTTCAGGTGACCACTCAGAGGTCACAACATCTTATGTTGAAGAAACTATTTGTGCCCATTGGTTTGTGATGCCATTTTGTCTTATTTCCTACATTCACTATGTATTTGGTGTCTATTTCTAGACATTCTATTTTATTCCTCTTTCTACTTTCCACTAATTACTGAGACAATATATTTTTATGATTTTGTACTTTTTCTCATGTCTAGCATCAAATGTTACTGTAGAAAAATTTGAAACCAGGGTAATACCTTCCCCTATAATCTGGTTGTACAGAGGTTTCTTTCCTCTCTTTTAAAGATCAAAACTTTGTTAGGCTACATCTCAGTATTGATTAGTCTGGTGTTCTTTCCTTTGCATGCAGTGTGTCTTTAAATATATATAGAGGGAGACTTGTATTTTTCTAAATCTGTTTTAATTATATCTTTAAATATTTGTTCCACTCCATTGTTCTTGTTTTTCTTTTTCAGACTCCAGTTGTGTATATGTTGCACCTCCTTTGACTTAAACTACATTTTGAGTATTATCCCTAATCTTTTTTTATAATTTTCCATTTTATTTTGACCACTATTCTTGGGCAAGCCTTTAGGTCTCTGTCTGTACCTACTACCCTGTATGTGCTCTTTTGGGTTTCTCACTATTTCTTGTCTGTATTTCTACCAGTAATTTTTATTCTATTGCATTTTTCCTAAGTTCTGCCAGGTCATGTTTCAACTCTCCCTATTTTCTCACCATCTTTTCTTTGAGTTATTGTGTTTCTGCTTTACAGTGTTTTTTCATTTTTTAGCCCCTTTTAAAGGTTTTTTGTTAAATGGCAAAATCTTAGTCCTTTAATCTGACCACAGCAACCTTTTGTAGTGGGTGTTCCTTAGGGGAAAGTTGTGCTGTCCTTTCCCACCTACTTCCCTCAGGTATCTGTGAATCAATGCTATGGCATATTTTTATAAATCTTGACCCAGTTTAATGCTAATTTTCTTAGACCTGCCAACTCATTATTCTCTGAGTTTTCTCCCCCATGTACCTTCTGCTCCATTTCCTTGTGATTCTCTGCAGGTTGTGCAGATTTTGTTGTATGCAAGTGATATTGGCTTAGCACTTGAGAGTGATGCTTCCTCTCACTTATAGGAAATATATTTTTCCTGATTTTTCTTGAAGTCTGCCATCATTGGATCATCTCAATTTTACTTCTTCGAACATGATTTCAGAAGCACTTCACTCCTGTAATTTCTGTACTAATTTTGATTACTTTTGGTAAACTTGTGCATTTTAATATTGTATATTACAGCATAATATAGTAAAATATAACATAATATGATATTCCATCTCCTAGTTATGGTGAAGATGGAGAAGTTTTATTATCTTTATTACTATCTTTTGATTTTGTGTAATACTCATGACAGAAACTGTTGTGTCAAGGTGCCATATCTATACAGGAGGTTATTCAGGACTCTGTATCCAGACTACACGGTTTGAATTCTAGCTCTGCCATTTATTAGCCATGTGACCTTAGGCGAGTTACTGATTCTCTCTCTACCACAGCATATTCCTGTATAAAATAATGGTAATAATACTGTGTACCTCACTGAGGTTGCGATATTACTACTTGTAGATAACAAAATCCACTATAGCTGGTTTAAGCAGAAATAGATCAAGTGGCCACAACTGTCACTCCCTTGTACTAGTATGATATATCCACACATTTGCAATGTTCTCATGAAAGGCAGTATATACTTTTCTACCCCATGACTTTGGGCTTAGCCATTTGACTTGTTTTGGTAAATGAAAAGTTAATGACATGACAGAAACAGAGGCCTGGAATGCGATTATACATATGGGTTTCTCTATTGGGCTTCTGCCATTTCTATGAGAACATACATCAGGTAGCCAACATTCTTTCTGCCTGAGCTTCAAGGTAAAGAATATCCAAATCAGACTTATAGCATGACACTTCCCTAGCCAACTTGTAGACTTGCAAGCCTAAAGCAGAGTCCCCCAGCCAACTGAGAGAAAAAGATAAAATGTGAATTTCTACTATTTTAGATCCTCACCCACAAAAGTCCATACTTGAGATATAGAATATAGCATACCTTCCCCATCACTAAAATTTATGTATTTTATGATAAAATTTTAAGATCCGTAATCCATGAAAAGAATGTTCATGTTTCAAGAGTCAGGTTCATGATGGATTTGGAGTAATTTAGAAACTATTGTCAATTAATTCTCATTTATATTTAGAGATAAAATTCATCCACTTTCACTAAAGGCTAAAAAATGAATTATAATGATAAATCAAAGGAAACCCTGTAAGATAAGTTATGACAGTTGATAAATTCACCCCAAAAGTATCTGATTTTTTCATTCACCTATCAGAAAGAGGTGGGGGGAGTAATATTTGTGAAGGAATTGATAATATGAAGCAATGAAAACTTACTTAAACTGCTTGCTGATCCCTGCTTGATTTGCCAACTATTTCCTCATCTCATCCTTTGGGAGATTAGAAAAGTACAGACAGAAAATATTTATATCCTACAGTGACTTAGTAGAACCAGTCAGCTGAAAAAAATTTGTGATATAAAACTATAGATTTTATTTAATAAATTTTGTGGGCTGCATTGTTTAGAAAACGGCAGCTTTTTCCTAAAGAAACCATAAAGTAGGTTATGTATCTGAAACTTCAGAATGTAACTACACTGATCTTCAATGTACTGTACTATTGTGTCTAAAAAAGGCAAATTTTTATACATATACAGTACAGGAAAGCTCCTTGACACCCACATGGGCATTGTTAATTATTAGTATCATTTGCTTGGAATAAAAAAGTGCAACAATTTGTTTGACAAAGAATCAAAATAGAAATGCATGCTTAAGTATTAGAAAGATTGCTATAGTATGAATGTAAAATACCTATACTGTATCTTGTTTTAAAAGAACAGTGAGTGACCAGCCATAATTCTTAGTCCCTAAAAAGTAGACCTGCCTTATAGTACTTTTATTTTATGTAGCCAAATGCTTGGAAGTTCGGAGTTAGGATCATATCCCGCCATCACACAGCAGCACAAAACTCATTGGCATTTGATGGAAGTTTCACATGTGGAACAATGGTGGGTTTAAGACAATGCAGAGAGTGTAATGCACTTCCTATAAAAAGAACACAACCTCTTCCTCCCTGTCAGCATTTAGGGCTACACTAAAGGTTATGTTTGCTGCTGCTCTTTGTTGTCCTTAACCACTGACATTTTAAAAAGTCTAAATGCACTGTGTCTTGGGACTCCTTTGTAAAGGGGGCTTTATAAGTGTAAATGGTTGTTGGTACAACCTCTATTTGACTTTTGACTATCACCTCCAGTTCCAAGTAGAACAAGTTTTGCTGCCTTTGCAGAGTCCTCAGCAGTCCTCACATTTCCTTGGGGAGTCCATATTCCATCTGGCAAAACCATCATTGTAATTTATCAAAGTAAGAATTGTGCCCACAAAAGCACGTGTTCTAAAGAAATAGAGAGTATTGTCTGCCTGCCTTCTCTTGCATAAGCACATTCAAAAGCCTTCAGTAAATGAATGATCAGCTGGACACAGACAATGGCTTGGGGTAAATATGAGCTTATGCTGTTATATTGTAGGAGGATCCATTAGAATGGAAAATGGATGGGGCTTTTGCTATGCAAGAGGCATGTTCCACGAATTAACATTAGTGCAGGTGCTAGAGGATTGTCTTAACTCGGGATGGAAATCTATGCTGATAAAGAAAGGGTCAAGGAACATGATCTGCATCATTAATTTGAACCTTTTCTTTGTAATAATAACTTAAAAGGAACAGCCAAATAACTGTAACTCAGTGTGTGGGAGTAAAACACTGCTCTGCGCATTTCCATGCAGCTGATAGAATCCAGCAAGTTGACCTCTTTCCAAAGAGATAGGTTGTTTATCTCTTTTTGAAGTTGAGTATTTTCAATGGATACTTCAGGAGATAATATCTGAGGAAGTTCCAGGTAGCAATCATCTGCCACTAACAGCACTGCCAACTTCGGTGACAGATGAACCTGGATGTTAGTCCTGGCTCAGCCACTTACAGAAACTCTGAGCCTTGGGCAAGCCATGTATCCTTTCTAAGTCTACATCCCCCCAACTGTGAACTATTATCTTCCTCATAGAACTGTAACACACGTCAACATTTAACACGTAAACACTTAGTATAATTTTAATAAATGTTAGTGATTGTTAGATTTATTGACACCCCTTGAAAGAATTGGAGATCATTTGTAATGAAAAACAAATATATAATAAAAGCAAAAGAATACCAAAAAAACTTATAAGACAGAAGAGGAGATAATTATACTAGAAATGTAGTAAAAAGATAGTTGCTGACAGCCAAGGGCAAAGCCAAGTGGGATAAATAATTTGGGACTCCTTACCTTATGATAGGACAGGAGCGTTGTTCAGCCACAGGGCTGCCCAGGCATCCCCACCACTCCTCTGTTTTTAGCTGTTGCCCATCCCATTCCAGCAGTATTGCAGCTTCACAGTGTTTTGCCATTAATACTTCTCTAGACATCAAAAGATAAATGAATCAGCAAGACCAAGAAGTTAGCACCAAAATATCATTTTGTTTTTCTTAGAAAGTTTGCAATAAAAACAATTCACCTTGTGTAAATAAAAAGATGTCAATGGTTTCCCTTGTATATACAGCCTTAAAAAAAAAGGAAATCAGGAATTCTACCAGGAAAATTTCAGTATAATTTTTATAGTTGGGCTGACGTTCTGACTATAGAGAATTCTCAGTCTTTTTTTAATATGACTTCTCAAAACTCAAGCTTTAGAGTCTACAGCCTTCATGTAATAATAGCTGATTCTGGCTTGTTCTTGCCTTTTAGCCATTGAATGAAGACTTACAACTCCTGAGCTTAAGATTATGTAACTCTCTACCAGATGACAAATAAGCCTATTATATCTGTGTGGAAAAATCTTCCCTCCGTATGTGCTGAATAGGTGGGAGGGTTTATAGATATCTGATAGATTCTAGAAGTAATCTTACTGCCAAAATTCTACTCAATGATTACTTTTATATTGTACATACCTCTACCCACAGTGAACAGACTTTTCTGTCATTGAATATTCATTTATATAATTTCATACAAAGATGATAGATTAATTAAATTGTCACAGAAGATAATACATTGAAAGTTTATTTCATAAGATCAGTCATGTTAGACCATGCTCAGGAAGCATAAGATAAATCACAACAAATGATTAAGTTCCAAGTCTAGAAATAATATATTTCTTATCTCTTCTCCCTGTACTGTTAGTCTGCTTTTATAACAAAATGTCATAGACTGAATGGCTTAAACAACAGATACTTATTTTCTTACAGTTCTGGAGGCTGGGAAGTCTAAGATCAAGGTACCAGCTGATTTGCTTCCTAGTGACAGCCCTCTTCCTGGCTTGCAGACAGCCACCTTCTGGCTATGCCCTCATTTGTTGGGGTTGGGGAAGAAGGAGGTGGGGCGGGGAGGAGGAAGAGGGAGGGGGAGGGAGGGAAAGACAGAGAAAGAAAGGAAAGAGAACTAAGAGTACAAGTGCTCTGGTGTCTCTTCTTGTAAGTATACTAATCCTTTCGGACCAGGGCCCCATCCTTATGACCTCATTTAAACTTAATTACCTCCTTATAGGCCCTATCTCCAAATACACTCACATAGAAGCTTAAAGGTTCAACATAGGAATTTGGGGGGGACACAATTCCATCCATAGCACTCCCTAACTCAAAACAGACAATGACCACATTGGGTTTGATCCCCTTTCATGGTAGGTAAGTAGGCCAGCTAAACTATGAGTTGACCCAGCCAGTCGATCAGTTATAGCAAGAAGAGTCTGGAGAATCCAGAGCTAGGAGTCTCTCACTTGATGTTAAAGTGCTAGCCAGTCAATATTAGATGGTACCCAAAATGAAATGCCTGGCTTAGGTGTCCATTATGCTTGGAGAAATCCAGGGACACTGGATTTCTGAAAATACACATTTTCAGTCAAGTCAGAATGTAGAACAGAAGTCCAAGGATCCTGAAAGAGGTATTGGGGTGGGGGTGACAGTAGGGAATTGTACAAGCCTAATAGATAAAATAGAAAGTGATCTGAATGGATTCCAAAGACCAGGCAATGCCCTCAGGTAGACCTGCACATGTTTTTCTATGTTAGAGCAGCTTAAGGGCACCAGATGCAAGCAGGCAAATAGACAGTCACGTTTCCGTCATTAAACTCTGGTACCAATCATCCTTGAAACATCTTAGGTAAATAAGAAGATCCTATGCATTTAAAGCAGAAGAGACCTCCTGATGTCTCTGTTTGAGTGGACAGTATATTTATGGGGTAACACACGTTACCTTTCACATAGTTGGTGCAAAATATTTCTGCACTGCATTAAATGTAAATAAAATGATAACTGTTGAAAGCAACAACAAAGCGTATTTATTTCGGCAAGATAAAATTTCCACAGCATTAATTACATTCTGATAAGATGGCCCGTAACTTTCACCAAATTAAAAGAATCCCAAGAGAGGGACTCATTTCTAAGAAAAATAAAAATTAAAAAGAATATCCCATCCTTTCAACTCCCCCTTTGTCATCTTAATGGTTTAATGAATGCATATTTATGGATGCAATAAAATCCATCTCAAAAATTTTGGATAGTACATTTCTTCCCCATTCATTTCCTCCCTCCAGTTTTCTGGATTCATTTTTAATGTTGCTCTCTTTTATACAAATATCAGGGTAAGACTTTTATACTAAGACTCTGCCTAAAACTTGTCAGTGCCATCTCTGAAAGGTAAAACTGCCACCTTTGATGATTAATCAAATTTTCTCTAAATGGGATTAATTCGGGTGGATGTAAGAAAAAGATTGCCAGGGTGCATGTCCCACTTCCTGTCTGTCCTCGGGTCTTCTTTTTTTCCTTGTTGAATTGAAAATGAAGCTGAGCTATAATCTTGTGTGGCAGATACTGGATCCTTCCTTTGATAAACATCTAAAATGCTAATGAACGTGGGCTGCAGCTCTGAAGGAGCAAGCAAACGATTTGACAAGAATCTGGAGGGTAAAAAAACGAAGAACTTTCTGACTTAAAAGAACTCTTTTTGTTCACACTCGGTATTGTTTCCTGGAGAAAAAATTTTGCTCTGCGGAAAAACAGAACAAGATTCTGCTACATCAAAATGCGGAAGCATGAAAAACTGACGAGCTTTCAGATTGTCCTCTTTTGCATGCAAATCATATCAAAAGTTCTCATTAGCATAAATGCATGAGCAACTCTAAATGCTTTTAATTTCCAATCTCAGCCAGCAGAGGAGTAATTTGTCACTGTCAGGGTGAAAATCTAAAAAGAAAAAAGGAGAGAGAGAAGGACTCCATGCTAAATTGGAATCATATAAATTTTTGATTTGCTAATTGACTGATGCTACAGTTCAATCAGCTGCCTTGAAGGTGTAAATAATTCAAAGTACAGTCAGAAATAAGACCATAATGTGCCTCTACCGAAGGTATATTAGTATTCAGTGCAGCGGGACATAGCTGACCACACCTTTTTCACAGATACCCCCTTTAGTCAAATGATAAGTCTTCTGAAAGCAGCTGCACTCATACAAAACAATAAAAACACCTCTCCTATACCCCAAGCTTTACAAGAAGAGACATTAGGACCAAGGAAACAGAACTCAGCAATCTTTTACCTGTAAGCATCCCAGCAGGTTACAACCAAGGCTTCACGAGCCACCGTCCAACAGTAGCTCACTAACGCAATCATAAAGAGAAAAGAGAGAAGATACCAAATACAAATCTTATCTCTGCTCCTGATCACTTTCAATCTTTCTTTTCCTTTAATCAACTGCTTTAAATGTCATATGCAAAATGTATTTATTGCAAAAATCTCTCATTAGTTCTGGTGAGATAGGGATATTTGAAAATCTACTCCCTGTGGTTTATTTTTATCATGTAGTTCTATAATATTGACATCCTTACCTTCAAATGTCATCATTTGCACCATCCAAAAGTTAGCTTATAGGGACTTCCCTGGTGGTCCAATAGTTAAGACTCTGCACTTCCACTGCAGGGGGTGCGGGTTCCATGCCTGGTCAGGGAACTAAGATCCTGCGTGCCGCACAGCGCGGCCAAAAAATAATAATTAAAAACAATTTTTTAAATTGTTTTTATATATAATTTATATATATGTCCAATAGTTAAGACTCTGCACTTCCACTGCAGGGGGTGCGGGTTCCATGCCTGGTCAGGGAACTAAGATCCTGCATGCTGCACAGCGCGGCCAAAAAATAATAATTAAAAACAATTTTTTAAATTGTTTTTATATATAATTTATATATATAATTGTTTTTATATATAATTTTTTAAATAACTTTAAGCAAAAGTTAGCTTACAAATATTCTAAGAAATATTGCTTAATTTAAAATCAAATGGGATAAACATGAGTAAAGTTCCAACTTATTGGGACTATCATTTACCTGGTAATCTGTATTTTATTCAGTAATAATCTTAGAACAATCGAGGAAATATGCTATAACCATGCTCCGGCACTTGCATTACAGAAAGTGAACCTGATGATAAAATGAAAATGCCAGTGACCTGTAGAATTGCAAGTAGAAATTAACTTTAGACTAATCACCCCGATGAGAAATTACAGAGGGCGCACGTGCCAACATTCAAGGGATTCGCTTGAACTGCCTTTCAAGTTTAGGATACAGGCAGTAGCCTTCATCAATGTATGCACTCAAAGATCTATAACAAATACCACAAGCTATAAGAAAACTGACCTCTACATACCGACAAGTATGCCTAGAAAGAAGATAGAAAACTAAGTTCAAAAAACTCAAGTCAGCAATTAATGTATAGCATTTTTGGGCTTCCCTGGTGGCGCAGTGGTTGAAAGTCCACCTGCCGATGCAGGGGATGTGGGCTCGTGTCCCAGTCCGGGAGGATCTCACATGTCGCGGAGCGGCTGGGCCCATGAGCCATGGCCGCTGAGCCTGCACGTCCGGAGCCTGTGCTCCGCAACGGGAGAGGCCACAACAGTGAGAGGCCCGTGTACCACAAAAAAAAAAAAAAAAAAAAAAAAAATGTATAGCATTTTTTAAAAAGTCAATCTTCTCTAACCCCACTTACCACCATATTTCATTCTAGACTCTTATCCAATATCCTGGCTCTAAAAGTTTGTTCTTCAACAATCCTTTCAATCATTCTAGGTTTGTTTGGAAGTTCTATGGAGAACGACTTGCTATTACATAATGCAGATATAGTAAGTCTTATGTCATATGTGTTTATTATGGGCTTTTAGCTTTTTAATATCCTTTCACAGGTTGCCCTTTCTCGATTCCTTGTCATTGTCTCTGGGAAGACAGAATAAGGATCCAAAAGATGCAATTCTTAGCTTTTGAATGTTGAGTCAAGTCTCAAGAATCTGAGCATCAAACTCTTTAGCCCTTTATGTCATAAAATTTATGTTAGAAACAATAAACCTGAATGAATACATGATCAATTAAAGACAGTTTTGTTTTGTTTTTCCTGTCCCCAGACCAGCAAAAACAACTCGAACTTAGAAAGGAAAAGATAATGAGAGGAAAGCAAAGTAAGAGGCTGAATCTGAAGATACAAATGGATGAAGTCTGGACCCTATATAAAAACAGAACTCTGACCCACAACCTGCAGCTACCTGCCCAGGAAACCAACACCTTATCTACAATACATCACCCAAGAAGCCAGTCGGCTATAAGGCAGACTTGCAGGAAACCATGTAACCATCTTTAGTAACAATCCAGGAAGCCAAACAAAAACACCTGTAACTATTGGCTCCAAATAGCCAGGACTTGACTGATAACTGAGAGCTTCCCTAATTTCTGTCTCCATTTCCAACTTAGGACCAACTACCAAAAGCCATGTGCCCACCGCTAACCCATCCCATGGACCTCCTGCCCCTAGCCAGCCGCCTCCAGCATCCTGGTGCCCACAGCCTCCATCAGGGCACATGCCAACCTTCCCACCCCTCTGTCTGTCATTGGGTCTCCACCAATATTCAAGTAACAGTGGCTGACTCCCTTGCATAGCAAGCTCTGAATTGATAGCCTTTGCTTTTCTCGTTTAGGTGGTCTTTGTTTATTTCCACAAAAGGGATCCAGTGTGCCCAAGGGGAGCCACTTCCTCCTTGGAGGGTTGCAGTCCAACCTCTAGGTCCATTGTGAATCCCAAGAGCAGGGAGAACTTCTGCCTCGTTTCCCAATGGCTCCCAGAGGTGAGACGCTTTACAGAGAGTCTGCCCAGGATGAGGGGAGATCAGAATAACACCTACAACAGTTTTGAGCACATTCTACCTGCCAATATAAGAGACCCTAAAGGACTAACTAATTTCCATCCTGCCCTCCGGTGACCTTAGCTCCACAGCTCTCCCTCCCTCTTCCTCTTGATAAAACCCGAATTGCCCAGCCAACGGTGGCTAGTCCAAAAAAGCAACTCCTCTCCACCTGAGGACCCATTTTCAGCACCTAGTCCCCAAACTAGCTGAACTTCTTCTACTGACCTCTCTTTGCTCAGCTCTATAAAAATTCCACCCTTCTCTCCCAAGGTAGAACATTCCTTCAGCGCCTTCTCTGGCCGTGGCAATTTGAATAAAGGCTTTTCCCAGTGCTCTGCTAGATTTTCTTCCACACTAGTCTAAATGCTTTACATGTTTTATTTAATCTAATTTTCATAACAACTCTCGAGGTGGGTGCTATTACTATCCCCATTTTATAGAAGGAGAAACTCTGGCAGGAAAAATTTACTTGGGGGTAATTTCCAGGACTCATGGTATGCAGAGAAATACGCTGAATATGTTAGTACGACGCAGGGATTTCTTAACCTCATCACTGTTGACATTTTGGGTGGATAATCTTTTGTTGCAAGGGGCCAAGAACTAGAAAGAAGGAGAGAATTAGCATTTCCTTTTTGCAGCCTTTTAGAATTTTATTTTGATTTCACTTTTTAAAACAAGCATTTCTTCGTTTTATAATTTGCAAAGCATCAAGGAGGGAAACTTTCAAGAGAAAAGAAAGATCACCTTTGTTTTCTCAGCAGCCACATCGCATTACTGGTTTATATGGAGCTCATGATTAATTAAACTTTACAAGCCTTCTTTTACATAAATCGTTTCCTCTCCTCAAACCTCTACTCATAAAATTGATTTTTCAAACAAAACTCAGAGCCTTATATTTAATCTGTGATAGTTTCACATTCCATGCTCTGGTCTTTCATTGCAAAACCGGCAGTCGTTTGATTTTGACTCTTTGATTCAACTTACAATCTATCTCTCCTGGTTACTTATCATCTGTAATTTTGGTCACCGCATCTCAATGCTAAAATAGTGCTGCTGAGACAGAACCAAAGAGTCCTGCATTCCTTCACTAGAGATTTCCTGCTCGGAAGTGGAAATACATTCATAAACATCAATTTAAATTGTTCTGCCAGCAGCCTGTCTCTGCACCTAATCATTCCACCTGCGGGGCCCCCGACTGGTACCCTGTGGGGTTGTGCACACCCTGCATGACCATAGATGGTAGCGCTGATTGCCCAGATCACAACCCTCCAAGCATTTCCCACCAGAATCAGTAAGCACCATAAGGTGATTCTAGCCAGAGAGACAAACTATCTGAACCTAGAAATATCCCACCTAGAGCCAGACGTGGGAGGAGGAAGAGAGGCATCCCCGGGACCTCTTCCGTCTTCATGAACAAAACCATGTGTGAAATAGGCCTCTCTTTTACTTTGTAAGTGTCTGGTACAAACAGTATTAAATGTATGAGTCAAACCATTAAGATGTGAACAAGAGGACCAGTTCTTCTATGTGACCCTATTTTTGAAAATCAAGTTTTTAATCATCTCCAGTCTTCCAGAACCACTTACTGTCACCATGGTTTCTTTTCTTAATTTTTATTTTTTAACATCTTTTTTGAAGTATAATTGCTTTACAATGGTGCGTTAGTTTCTCCTTTATAACAAAGTGAATCAGCTATACATATACATATGTTCCCATATCTCCTCCCTTTTGCATCTCCCTCCCTCCCACCCTCCCTATCCCACCCCTCTAGGCGGTCACAAAGCACCGAGCTGATCTCCCTGTGCTATGCGGCTGCTTCCCACTAGCTATCTATTTTACGTTTGGTGGTGTATATATGTCCATGCCACTCTCTCGCTTTGTCACAGCTTACCCTTCCCCCTCCCCATATCCTCAAGTCCATTCTCTAGTAGGTCTGTGTCTTTATTCCTGTCTTGCCCCTAGGTTCTTCACGACCATTTTTTAAATTCCATATATATGTGTTAGCATACAGTATTTGTTTTTCTCTTTATGACTTACTTCACTCTGTATGACAAACTCTAGGTCCATCCACCTCACTACAAATAACTCAATCTCGTTTCTTTTTATGGCTGAGTAATATTCCATTCACCATGGTTTCTTAAAACATGCTAGGAGTGGTTGTGTGGTCACATGGGCAGGTTCCCTCAGGAGCCCATAATATAATTTTTGGTCCATGAGCATACATTATCCATATCAGCAGCATCCTTTTCCATCCCTACCTGTCACTTTTCCACCTTGTTAAATCCTTCTCATTTGCTGGGGCAGGGGGGTGGGGGGAAGGACTCTGAGAGGACCATGACCTAACATCCTCCCTTCTTCACACCAGGTTTGGCCACCATTGAATTCTATACGTGCCCTAACATAGTACGTGGAACACCAGATGTACAAGGTATCCCAGTGAATTTCATTTGCTTACTTCCACTAAAATTCAGGAACTGAGAATGACCATTTCTCCCTTGCTCAGCCCAGTGTATGAATGTTAGTTAACATTTGATGAATGAATGAACAAAGATGAAACTGAATTTTAATACATTTAAAACAGGTGTTTTATGACTTCTTCAACTTCTCAGGCTTTGATTTCTTTCAAAATATTTGTTCTCAATTATCTTCCCCATTGGAACACAATTTTCCTTGAACAGGCTGAGCAGAAATAAAGCTGAAGGGCTGTGCTTTCCCTCTGTCATCTGTTAGCATCATACCATTTGCTCCAGGCAGAGGGCCTCCCTGTTTCTCTCTTACTCCAAACATAGCTTTAAAGAGTCTTTTTGTTGTCTTTGGCATTTTTTTTTTTTGCAAGCCTCAGTTTATTCCCTGGCGGTCCAGTGTGTCAACTAAAAGTTGGCACTTGTCACTGGCACATGCCATCTACCTCTACAAGGATTAAATCATGTGCTGCTGTAGCTGCTGATTTTCAACACCCTCTGAAAGGAGTTCAGGGTGGAGAGAAGAAATGAGACACTCTGTGCTCTGGGAAAAACTGGCAGAACAGGTCTTCAGATAGTTAGATATTTTCAGGAGCCGATTTTATGAGCCAAATGCTTGTATCTCCTCATATCTAGAAAAGCACTAAAATCCTTCATGGTGACGACTGCTCCTCCTCTTGCAGAAACCTTCTGCCAGAAAATATGTGCTCGATTGCATGTACTCCCCCTTCACCAAAAGCACCTATATACTGACCTTCCCCCGTACCTCTTTCGAACAGTTCCTCAGAGCTATCTGAAACGCTGTCTCCTGGGCTGCAGTCCTCATTTTGCCCCAAATAAAACTTAACCCGCAACCCTCACATTGTGCATTTTTTTTTAAGTCGACAAGTGGTTAGGACTCCATACTTCCACTGCAGGGGGCACAGGTTCGATCCCTGGTCGGGGAATTAAGACCCGCAAGCCATGTGGCGCGGCCGAAAAAAAAATTTTTTTTAATTAAAACAATGTTTAATTTTAATTTAATTTTAATTCTAATACTTAGAAAGTTCTATGACAAAAGGTAACATGTTCTTTTAAAAATGTGTACAAAACACTAATACAAAATTTATTTTAGCATGAGATAAAAGCAAAACAGTATTCTGTGGAATACGCCAATCACTGAGCATCACCTCCAGAAATCCTTTTTATAACTGCGCGTCATTCATCATGATTCAGGATCAACTCCCGTCGTGCCTTGGACATGTCCTCATCCAACGTGAGCTCATCTGGAAGCCCCTAAGGAGTCACACGGTCACATGAGGTTTCAACAATTCCCCCCTCACTTTTCAATTTCACCTGTGCAATTACATTTTTAGAATTTTAGCTCTAGAAAAACTGCTCTTTATTTACTTACATATGGTCTCTGACCATAATATGAATAGTCATATTTTTAATAAATATTTAAAATCCCTTTCCTAAAAGCTATGACCAATGTTGCTATTCTTGGCCATTAACGATTTTTTCTAAGTCTGCATCATTTCTAGCTACCTAGCCAGTTTTTTCCTGTTTGTCCAATTTCAGAATTATTTGTAAAATCAAGAAGACAAGAGTTATAATCCTACTTTGACTACTTAAAAAGGTGTTTTACCCAAGTGACTTCTTACTCTGAGCGCCTCAGTTTGTCTACCTGTAAAACAGAGATGACAACTGTAAATATCTATTCAAGTGCCGGCTTCTCTCAGAACTAGCTTCTCTTGCATTATAGTTGTTTATCATAGGGGTTCTCAACCAGGGAAATTTTGTGCCAAAGGGGACATTTGGCAACATGGAGACATTTTTGATTTTCACAGCTGGGGGGAGTTGCTACTGACATCTAGTGGATAGAGGCCAGGATGCGGCTTAACATCCCACAACAGAGAATCATCGAGTCTAAAATGTCAAGAGTGGCAAGGCTGAGAACCTCTGGAGACGTAAACCCTATGAAGACAAGAGCCATGTCGGTCATCACTATGGTATCCCTGGCACCAAGCACTGCACCTGGCACATGGTGGGTGTGCAGTAAATATGGAATGAATAGTAGTGCAAAACAAAGGTCTGCAGACTGCCTCAATTCAAATCTCAGGATGAGAGTTACAAACCGTTAAATAAAATCATAGACCAAAGCACACATTCATCAACCACCATTCAGTACCCTGTGCATAGAAAGGTCTGTCCAAAACATGAGAGAAGAACAGCAACTAGGTGACTTCATACTTACCCAGTCATGTGCTGGTAAAAGTTTAACAATCAGCTCTCAGGCTGGTAGGGGCGAAAGGTGGAGGAAGCCCTGGTTTGCAGGGTCTTCCAAATTCTATAGTACAGATACTTTCACCGTGGATGTTTCCAAGTTACCAATGTGGTATCACTAAACCGAGATTTGGGAAAAGTTGCCCATGATCAGCTCGTATAAGCAAGTTCAAGCCAGTTCCAATATACCACTAGTTTTATCCTGAGCTTTCCCTCTGTCCTCTGTCAGCACCGTATCATCACCTTTACGCTGTGATTTACATCTTACCTTCAGCTGCTTTCATTACTCCCCCAGGTCCTCTGTAAACCTAATATTAAAGAATCCAAAATAACTATGCCTCATCTATAGATTTCTTGTGGGCACAAGAATCCCACAGTGTTTTTCCAGCCTGAGTTAGAAGAAAACCATGCATTTGCTCTGGGTCCATTGACATGCTGATGGTAAATTCCAAAAAAAAGGTTTTTTAATCAAGAACATCTTTAGACCATCACTTAAAGTCATGTTAAACCTATAAAAATCATTAAAAGTACAGTTATAGTAAAGAATTAGAAAATAAACAAGTACATACCCTTAAAGGTCCAACGTGGTTCATGAAACGCTTCCAGTTACTTCTGTGGTGACTAGTTCAAGCTCACACAATGAGAGCACCTGATTTTTTGAGGGTGTGTTGAGGCGGGGAATTCAAAGGAAATGTGAAGTTCATGGCTTGATGAATCACACAAATAGACATCCCCTTTCCCTTCACACACACTACACCTAATCAAATAAAACCTCGATTATCCAACACCATGAGAAATTAAATAACTTTCTTTGTTAAAATAAAGATTAATTCAGAGGATTATTTTAGTCGAGTATCTCTAAACTTCTAAAAGCTTTAAAATTTTAGAGCTAAGAAAAAATCAGGAACTGTCAAATTTCTTTGTCCCCTAGATTTTATGAATGTATGTGTACATTTCCCTTGGCCTTCCCAGAAAACAGAATTTAACTAACAGAACATGGATGTGATGGCTTTACAGCCTGTGAACTTGGTGGCATGCTAAGAAATCTCTTCTCTTTATTGTTTGGGGTAAGAAGAGAGATTTTTGTGAGATTTGGAAGTCAGAAGACAAGCAGTAGTCACTTTCTTCTGAAGGCTGATACAGGGCACTGGGCATGGTTTCGCTGTGTGCACATGGTTGCTGATCTGGCCACGTCATTAGTGGGATCCAGCAGTTGTGCCCACAGCAACCTGTACTGCCGCTTCCTCTCCTCCTTTAACTTCTCTAGTCTGGAGCCAGACTTGTGTGCTGCTCTTAGGCAAAGAGCACCAGCTTCTTCTGTGAGTCACCTTTGCTGTAGAGATTGCAAAGTGGTGACAGGTTCCCGTTTGTCCTCACCCCAACAGTGCCATGTTCCATATAATGCATAGTGGTTCTGTCTTCCTGATTGAGCCCTAATCTATACAATGGATGTATAGGATTATGACTTCATAGGTATTCTCTCTCCTTAATAGATAGCAATACACACCTGTTGGTGCCCTACCCACATCCCTTCACTCCAAGCCAGCGCTAACCTGCACACAGCGCTTTTATACACCATGGCCCCATGCATCTACTTCCCAGAATGATTTTGCTGGTGACAGGAATGCACTTGGCTCACACCTGGGGGAGGCCAGAAATAAGATGTTAGCACCACAGAAGTCACCCTCAAACGAAGAGAGACAGGAATTGGTGGACAAGACTTCCAGGTTCCTCACCCTACCACAGGGGAGTTCTGAGGTGTGTTCCACAGTTTTTATGAGGGTCCCCATTGCACTTAAGCCCCCATTGCCCATGGCCATGATGTGCTCTTTAAAATACATTTGATTGGCCCCATTCCATCCCTGCCTTACTTCTCTACCACAAAACAGCAGCTTTGGGATCACCTTCCAAAGTATTTATTCCCGAAGCTTTCTTTCAGGATCTGCGTTTGATGAAACTCAAACTAATACAACCTCTGAAAGTCTTTATATTCTACTTTGAAAAAGGACATTCCCTTGTGAAATGCAAAAATGTAATAGCCATCTTACAGTATCCCAATGTCGTCATTTTATTATAGCTCCAAGTAGAAAATTTAAGACAAGGTTCCCGACATTTTCCAAAGAAGAGTAAATTTTATTTCTCCCAAGGCTCAGAGTGCATGTATTCCCCTCTTAGGCTGACTCTGGAGTTACAGGCAGTGAAAGTATAGACACCTTACCTTCTTCCAGTTGTGACATCACATTCCAACTATCAGCCGTATGTCGGGATCTGCTGACGAGGTAGGCATGAAAGTCACCTGGAAAATGAAACAATAGATGTCCAGATCTACTACATCATAACCAAATTTGTGAAAAAGTTAAGTAGATAAAATCAGCCTGAATATTTACTTTCCCCATAATACACCCTATACAATGATTTTACAAATACTTTTATTTGCTTTTCTTACCTTTTTTTTCTATTAAAAAAAAAAGTCACCATGCATGGGTCACAGAAATTTATGGTGGGTTTCCAAGTAACTAAGTCCTCATTGTTCCAAATATAGAACAAAAATTGGTATTATTTTAACTAGTTCTTTCGAATATAAACTAGAACCAGGCAAATTATCCACCATGCAGAAGTCTATGGTGAAGGCTAGGTTTGAGAGGAATATTTAGCAAAAAATAAAGAACCATGCTGAAACTATTCTTTATTTTCTTCCTGGTTTCTCTTTTTGAGTCAATGACAATCCTAACAATTTTATTAAGCCAATAAAGGGTGACTGAAAGGGAAGCAGCCACAATGGAAGCTGGTGATCCAGAAATATGTGTGACAGTGCTACTGGCCCAGTACCACATAATCATCTGTTTTAAAGATTGTATAACAATGCTGGCCCAGATGAGTCAACACTCCAACTTATAGATGAAAAACTGAAGTCATCATCTAATTGCCCGTCACACACGCCAAATAATTTCTTTGTAAATAGAAGTGAAATATTTTTTTTTGCATTCACATTCCAACAGAGTCAATAGAAAATTTAGATTGGAAAGTAGAAATTGATAATATGAAATGTCAATATGCTTATTTACTCTTTTTTTTAACTGATTGTAAAAGTTTGGTTCTGTTCCCCAAGACAGAGTTTCTAACACTCCTTAAGCAAATTCCCCTGTGGATGAATAATTCAGCAGAGAACTTCAGAAAAGGTCAGTTTTCATCATTGGAAGAAGGTGTGCCATATTAGTCATCCATGAAAATTAGAATAAATCACCATGGGTTAAAAGTATCGGCCAAGAGGCATCCAAATGTATTTAGATTAAATGAACTTATACTTTCTTCTTTGGAGAGCTAAAACAGCTGTTTCACACCCCTCTGATTTCTTTTTAACAATGGCTATTACATCCTTCCCTTCCATGAAGTACAACTATGCTTTCTAACCACAATAATAGGAATAATATAAATGTTATAATGAGTCCGGGTTTAAGTGCATCTCTGGGAAATCATTTGAATGTAGAGAAAGAGAGCTTTATATGATAAGAGAAATTCAGCTTTATTGTATTAGTTTGTGTCATATTAGGAATATTCAGATTCTCTATTTTGCAGAAGACTTAGAATCTTAATTCAACAGCCCATTATAATCATGTACATCAAAAATATTTTCTTTAATCTGGAGAGTAAAATTTGTTTTGCAAAACAGAAGAGAGATCTTTTAATACAACTGGAACACACTGTACAAAGAAGAATTATTTGTGGGATGCCTCCTTGTAATTGCACCAGTTTTAATTTACAGTATCCATTTATTATTTCCACTGTTTTGTTTTCTGATGAAAGTGTTATGTTCTGCAGAAATTCAGTGCAATGAGGCAGGTCTAGTATTTTCTGTGGTGCTGTGTTACATCCAATCTTTTTTATTTATGCTAAGTTATTGTTTTAGATGATTCTTAGTTTTTCTTTAA
The DNA here is from genome assembly GCF_003031525.2 of Neophocaena asiaeorientalis asiaeorientalis. Classification (NCBI taxonomy): domain Eukaryota; kingdom Metazoa; phylum Chordata; class Mammalia; order Artiodactyla; family Phocoenidae; genus Neophocaena; species Neophocaena asiaeorientalis. The sequence goes on along the minus strand of NW_020173666.1, from coordinate 9,878,899 downwards.
TACTATGACTGACTCTTGCAAAAATGTATGCAAATGTTTTTATTTTGTGAAAAATGAAAGGCAAAGTCATGCATTATGCTGGTCTTGCAAAAAGGAATCATTAGCTCTTGCCAAAAGCAAAGCAGTTGATCTCTTGCCATGCTATTGTATATGATTACTAATTTTCTATCAAGCATTGTCCTATGATAAACAAAATGGCCCATCAATGATGCCAAAAGGCAGATGATTCTTTGATAACTCAGCAACACTACCTCTAACTACTTCCCAAAAGGGTCTTTTCAAGAAAACCACATCTATGGCTTTTTCAGGAATGCCAGGGATATAAGTGTTCCTAGCGCAGATTTAACTGTAACACTAATTAAATGATCCTCTCATTCAGTAATTACTTATAGAATTATAGAATGGTGGGTTGAAAGGGACCTTGAGAGATTGAGTCAGCACCTACATCCTCTGTAAGGACCACATATAAACTATGCTAAACCCGAGGAAAACTACCCTATTTTTCAAATCTTAGTAAAAAAAATTTTTGTTGTTGTTTACAAGGTCTTTTCATGATCTAATCCAGAGATGAATGTACGTAGCATGAGAAAAATCCTTCCAATACACCATTTAGTTGCCATCTTCAGAGTAGCCTGAGAACACACCTGGAGCCCATCCTCTAGGTCAGCCAGTATTGTTTCATTTCCCTCAGGAACTATTCCCTGTCCAGGCTAAATAGCCCAGCTTCTAACTTATAAGTAGCACCTTCTTTTTCTTCCTTTTTCAGTTGTCACTTGTTATCCTAAATTCTCTTAAAATTTTCCTTTATTTCCAGAACTTGTACATGGAAAATGTAAAGATCTGACCAATGCAGAATGAAATAATACCCTCTGACAAAACCCACCCTAGACCAAATTATGCAACAAAAGAAATTTGCTTCATTTGCCTCTTCCACCCACCACGAACAGCAGGGGAGGGTAGCTCTACGTACCAGTTCCATTTCAGGAGAAAAGAAGAAAGAGAAAACAGGGCAGGAAAAAGTGTTTAAATTTAATATGGCCAAACACTTCCCAGGTTATGTGAATGTTTTAAATTTATATATTCAAGAAGGTCAGAAAACTCCCCGAAGAGGAAAATTCAAAGAAAAACTGCCTATTCATATTAAAGTTCAAACTGCAAAATACCAAAGGTAAGGAGAAAAACTTGAAAGTAGTCAGAAGAAGAAAAGATGCAGTACATACAGTGGAATCATAGTGCAAATAATCAGAAATTTCTCAGTAGAAACCAGGGAAACTAGAGACAGTGGAATAATATATTTAAAGTACTGAAATTAAAAAAAAAAAGTCGTCAATGCAAAATTCTATGCCAAGTGAAAAATATCTTTAGAAATGAAGGTGAAACAAAGAAATTTTTTTTTTGGTGGTACGTGGGCCTCTCACTGTTGTGGCCTCTCCCGTTGCAGAGCACAGGCTCCAGACGCGCAGGCTTAGCGGCCATGGCTCACGGGCCTAGTCGCTCCACGGCATGTGGGATCTTCCCGGACCGGGGCACGAACCCGTGTTCCCTGCATCGGCAGGCGGACTCTCAACCACGGCGCCACCAGGGAAGCCCAAGAAATTTTAAGATAAAGAAAAGTCAACAAAATATGTCACCAGCAAACCTTCACTATAAGAAATACTTAATACATTTCTTTAGGCTAAAAGAAATGTTTCCAGAGAAAAATTTGGATCTTCAGGAAAAACTGAAAAGCTCTGGAAATGGTAAATATCTATTTTTTCTCAATTTCCATAAAATACCTATGACTGTTTAAAATAAAAACTAAAACATTGTTTAGTGATGTTTTCAATGTTTGCAGTTGTAATATTTTATATTTATATACATTGTCATTGTATATAAAGAGATCTTGTATTAAAGAGATCGATATGATTGCAAGTTTTCTAATGTTACATTAAATGATACAAACTAATTTTAAGTAATCTGAGAAAGATTAAGGATACACATTGTTGTCTGCCAAACAACCATTTAAAAAACTGCAATAAGATATAGATAGAATGGCAATGAGATATAGCAATATATAAATTAAAATAGAATGCTAAAAAATATTCTAATAACTTAAAAAATTTAGGAAAGGGGGATCATAAAAACAATAAAAGCAAAGGAAACAAGAAGAAAAAAGTTAAATGGATGACAAAATCCAAGCATATAAAAAATTACATTAAATGGTAATGATATAAACACTTTAATTACAAGTCAGAGGTTGTCACAGTGGATTAAAAAGCAAAACCACCATAAAACACTTCCAATAAGAGATACATTTTAGATATGAAAACACAGTTCAAAAGGAAAGAATCTAATTACTAATATCAGAAATTAAAAAAGGGATTATCAATTCAGATCTTACAAATACTAAAAAGGGAAATTTTTAATGTCAATAAATTTGACAATTTAGGTAAAAAGGACAAATACCTTGAAAAATACCATTCTAAGAATGACAATAAACAAAACAGAGAAATTGAATATACCTATATCAATTAAGAAATTGAATTTGTTATAAAAAAATTCAACAATGACAAAACACCTAAAATAGTTTTATTGGTGAACTCTATTAAACTTCAGGAAAAAAATAATACCCATCTTATACATTTTAAAAAACAAAAGGAAGAAATACTGACAAACTCACTTTCTGGGGCTATAAACCCAAAATTTTATAGAACATAGGTGTAAAAATCCTTTGCAAAATATTAGCAAATAGAATCCAACAATATATTTAAAAATATATAATACATTATTACTAAATACACCTTATCACAGAGATTCAAGGCTGGTTGAACATTTTAAAAAATGTAATTTACTCTATTAAAATAACAAAAGAGAAACTTCATATAATTCCAGTAGATACAGAAAAAGCAGCTGATAGAATTCAACACATATTCACGTTAAAATTTTTAGCAAACTGGAAATAGGAAGGTATTCATCAATATGACATTAAAAAAAGCATACATAGTTAATATCATAATTAAGGGCCAAAAAAATCTCCCTAAAATCATTAAGCCAAGAATGCTCATATCCACCACTTCTAGTTAACATTATAATTGAAGTCTTAGCCATTGCGGTAAGGCAAGAAACAGAAATACAAGGCATACCAATCAGAAAGGGAAAACTAGAACTGTTCCTATTTATAAAAATCCCAATGAATCTACAAATCACTTGTAGACCTAAGTGAATAAACAGAACATGTTCATGGATTAGAAAACCCAGTATCACTAAGATGTTGGTTATAATAAAACTGATCTATGAGTTGAACACAATTTCAATTAATGCTTTATTTTTGTAGAAATTGTCAAGCTAATTTTAAAAATATATGTGAAAATAAAAGAACTTAGAATAGCCCAGGAAATTATTTAAAGGAAGAACAATGTTGGAGGACTTAGTATGATAAAAAAGCTTTTTACAAAGCTACAATAACCAAGACAGCTTAGAATTAGTAAACATATAAACAGATAATAAAATGCAATAAAGAATACAAAAGTATATCCACACATATAGTCAATTAATTTTTGGTAAAGGTGCCAAGGTAATTCAATGGAGAAAGGAGAGTCTTTTCATTAAATGGTACTTGAACAATTGGATAATCCATATCTTGAAAATTAACATTGAACTTTACTTCCCACAATGCATAAAAATCAATTCAACATAGATCACAGACCTAAATGTAAAATCGAATAGTATGAAACTTCTACAATAAACATGGGAGAAGATCTTTGTGACCTTGGGATAGGTAAAAATTTCTTACATCACAAAATCCACAGTACATAAAAGATTTTTGAAAAATTTGACCTCATCAAAATTAAAAGCTTCTGATCTTTGAATAAATGACACTATTGAACAAACAGTTAAGCCACAGTCTTGGAGAAAATATTTAGAAAACATGTAGAACAAAGGACTTGTATTTAGAACACTATATATAAAGAACACTTACATTCAATAATAAATTAAACAACCCGGGCTTCCCTGGTGGCGCAGCGGTTGAGAGTCCGCCTGCCGATGCAGGGGACACGGGTTCGTGCCCCCGTCTGGGAAGATCCCACATGCCGCGGAGCGGCTGGGCCCGTGAGGCATGGCCGCTGAGCCTGCGCGTCCGGAGCCTGTGCTCCGCAACGGGAGAGGCCACAACAGTGAGAGGCACACATACCGCAAAAAAAAATATATATATATATATAATAATAATAAATTAAACAACCCAGTTTAAAAAAAAGAGCAAAAGATTTGAAAAACAAGACACATCCCCAAAGGCAATATAGAAATAGCCAAGAAACACATGAAAAGATATTCAACATTATTAGTCAGCTGGGAAATATAGATTCAAATCAAAATATGATACCACTAAAACTAAAAGGCTGACAATGCAGAGAGAAGGCAGGCAGAGGGAGCAACTGGAACTCACACATTTAAAACATATGTAGTTCATTGCATGTAAATTATCCTTCACTCAAGTTGGAAAACACCTGTACTCTACCTTGTCCTTAACGAAAAAGAATCAAGTATAACCTAGATAACAAAAATATATATTAAAGAGTCTGATTAAAATAACCAAAACAAATCATCATAAAAGGGAAATATTCTAATTTTGCTCAGTTATGCAAACAAAATAAATCCACATGGCTAAAACATTCCCATCAGTGGTTTACTGTCTTGGCTCAGCTTTTACTCAGAAGGTCCATTCAGTTTATATCTCCAACAGGATCACTGCAACCATGACTCATTTTGCAATTAGAATCTTCAATGTGAGTGTAGCAAAGCTAAAAACTTGGCATCATTTTCCTGCAGGAAAAAAAGAATCCCTGATAGAAACTGCACTTCTATTTAGTGTCCAGATGTTAACTTTATTAAACTGAAAACATTCTCCTCCCTCTTCACATTTTGTGGGCAGTACTTCGGCTCTAATAAATGACCTATTTTATACTCACACCCACACAATTAAATGTATCAAAACCCTATAATAAAGTAAAATTTTCAATGTTGAATTCCGGCTCGCTTTGGGTTCTTTTAAAGAATTAAAATTTTTTTTTTCTTTTTGCTTCACAAATATACAGAATTGTTTGTATAAACAAAATACATTTATGCAAATGTTATAACTCGTATTAATAAAGATAATGGGTCTCCCGAGAAAACAGTGGCCAAGGATCATGCAACTTGAAATTTATTTTAATTTGTATTCTTCTGGAAAAGGCAGAAAAAACATTTTCTCATTTCCATATCAGTTAAGATTTAGTATTCACTGGTCAGACAAACAAATTACCTTATATTGATATGATAATTAAGTCCTTAGTGCATATTACTCACACTTAGGGTGATATATAAATCTTGTTAATGAAGAGAACAGAAAAAAGCGTAAAGATATTGTGACGGCAAGCATGACGTAGAATATATCATTGTGGATCTAAGGCTGTGAGCTGCTTTCCTACCTCTAATAGCCACCATGGATCTCCCATGTATGGCTTAGATGTTTTAATCTGACTTTGTAATTTGAGTAAACACTGCATTACAGGAATGGAGGAAATGAAGTCCAAGCACCAGACATCCCGGGCAGTGAGGGGAGGTGCGTTTATGCAAGCCTGAGGTGGTGGCACAGGCACGGAGAAGCCAAATAGGAAAGGCCCTTACATCCTCCAAACCTGAGAATCTTTGCACTGATGTAAGAATATGTGAAAGTAAAGAGAAAGAAAGAAAAACAATTGGTCCTATTAACTGAACCTAAACCCCAGCCCTAAACAGCCTGAGAAGATGAATCCTAAGGTCCAGCTTTAAGTGTAGCAATGATTCAGAACCAAGAATAAGGCAACTTACAGAAAATGCATTCTTCCAAAGTGATGCCTGGATTTCTTTAGCAGAACAATAAGTTTTTATTCCACAGTTAGAATTTTAATGCATGTGGCAGAGACAGTTATTTATCCCCCAATATCTATTTGATTTTCATTAGTCTGCCATAATGGAATCCCTGGTTTTTAGCTGGGAGCCTCTCTTTAGGTGTGGCCATTTGACGAAGTTCTGGACAATGGGACACACGTGAAGTGGGTAACTACAAGAAGCTCCTAAAACAGAGTTTTGTACTTCTCCTTCCCTTTCCTCTTTCCTGCTGGCTGGAATGCATATGTAACAGCTGGACATGGACCAGCTGTCTTGCACAGAACACAGGACATGCCCTTGGAAATGGCCACACACAGCAGAAGAAGGAGAGAAAAGGAACCGGGGTGCCTGAGGCTTTCATGGAGTAGAGGCTTCGAAGCAGACCTACGTGCCTACATCTAGTCTTTATAGCAAAAGAGAAATCAAAGAAACTTAAATAAGACAGGAGCTTATTTGGGGGATTACTCTTATTTGCAGCCAAATCTAATTCTAAATAGCAAAAATCCTAGAAGCACAATTACTCAAAGGGGTTAATAGACTGGTAGGTATGAGTTTCACAAAACAGCACAGTCGATATTTTTACTCTTTCAGGTGGTAGAGGGCAGGAGAAGAAAAGCTTTGGATACTTCAATAAAAAATTGGAAATGACAAGGAGAGAAAAGAAGTGTAAAAGAAAAGGTAAAAACTCTAAAGACCAATTTCTTTAACGTATTTTGAGACAAAGAGTGGCTATGAACAAAGGTCCTTTCTTGTGCCCCTTCCTTCTCTCCTGAGGGTCTTTAAGTGTCACCTTCCCCATGAGGCTGTATTCAGGCTGTTACTGCCAAGGTTGAATTCATTCAATTTAGTTTGAATGATGACCACAGGCAGGAATGACTGTGGGCCCTTTAAATACTCATAAGGGTATTTGTGTCTGTTGTGGAGCCACCCTGGTGTAGGAGTTAAAAACAGATTCTGCAGTCAGACTGACAGGGTCTGAATCATGGCTCTGCCATGTATACCTGGGTGAGCTCTCTGATCCTTGGTTTTCATTGTAAATGAGGTTAATAACAGTACCAACTATTTAGAACTAAATAAGACAAACATGCTGTGACATGTAAAGCACTTTAGAAGTATCTGGTAGGTATATAGTGCTTTAAAATATGTCAACATTATTTGATGATAATAATATTGAAATACCAATACATTTCTGAGCTCCTAGGGAAACTCATAGGATCCTATTCTTCTGCCCTTGATCAAATATAACTTTCCTCCTTTCTAGACCCCTCCATCTCCACCACAGCTGTGTGGATACAGAGGACCCAGCAAAAGACGCAAGGCTCTGGGACTGGTGAGGCCATAACATAGGAAGAACCGGGGCCTCTGAATGTCTGTGTGGAAGGCTGCCCTTCAGTCAAAGTCATTAGCATCTGCATGAGCAAAAAACAACTTTTCACCGTGTCTGTGCACTGAGATTTGGAGGTTTGTCTATTATACCATCTGGCATTACCCACCCTAATTGTATGAGATAGCTAGGACTGCTGCAACCAAGGCCCACAACTGAGTGGCTTAACAACAAGTCTATTTTCTTACAGTTCTGGAGGCTAGAAGTCTGAGATCAAGGTGCCAGCAGGGCCACGCTCCCTCTGAAAAACCTATGGAAGGGTCTACTCCAGGCATGTCTCCAAACTTCTAGAAGTTCCTTGGCTGTGGCTTCTGGTCTTCACATGAACTCCTAGCTTCATAATGCCACGTGAAGATTGTGTGTTTGTATCCAAAGTTTCTCCTTTTATAAGGACACTAATCATATTGGATTAGGGCCCAGCCTCATGATCTCATTTTAACTTGATTACCTCTGTAAAGACTATGTCCAAATAAGGTTCCATTCTGAGGTCCTGGGGCTTAGGACTCTAACCTTTCTTTTCTGGGAGACACAATTCCCCCCATAGCACTAACATAAATTGCTAACTTCACATTCTCACTTATACCTAATTCTTCAAATCTGCAGAATGTGAGATGCCAGAAATTAAACCTATCATATTCTACCCTGGTTATTGTTAAACTAGAGAAAGTTTCATTATGTTAAATTAGCTGCTTTCCTAGCAAAGTCACTGTGTGGCTATATTTTATTCTGCATGTTAATACATAACCATAGATTTCTCTTCACTATCCATATATACATAATCCTATAAGCCTTTAGGTATGATATAGGCCTGGCATTTACCGGTCGCACCAATATCAAAGAATTATGAATAAGGCTTTGAGAAGTAGTTCAGGAAATATTTTTATAACAATAATTAGGATTGCCTTTTATATCTGTTACAGAAGAAGTCAGACAACTAGCAATTTCTATATACAAATAATAACAAAGGAATACAGTTTTAATAAAATCACTTCAAGTCATAAGTATTAGAATGGATAAAATATGACCAACATAATCGCTCAAAATCAAGGAGACCACAGTTGTAAATGGCACTGAACACTCTTGTATCCATGTCGTGTGTCATATCCTACACACATTGTAAGATGAAAAAGAAAGTTTCTGGAGCATAAGGCCCATATGTTTGTTCACTTCATCTCTCTTGCTCCCACCAATAACCTTAGAGCCAACTTTTTTCTCCAGGAGACTGATTTCCTTGCAATCTATTTAGTTTTGAGGTAGTTCATTGTTTAAATGTTCATATTTGAAACATTTAATACTCCCCAGAAAGCTTTATTTTGTCTTTAACTTAACATATAACAAAAATCAGAAGAGCTCAGATAACTGCTGTACCTACCGGCACACCAAAGAAGAGGCTAACACACAACTTATTCTGAAAATTCACTTTAGAAAAGACCAAGTGAAGAAAATTCAGGCCTTAGGCGGGCTATCGCATGGATCCATTGCATCTTAAGTCTAATAACTTTTTCAGAAGCACAGTAAAAGAACAGCAAACCATTTTTATTTGAATAAAATCTACTCCCACAAAACTCAGAATTACCAAACTACTTCAAAGGCCATTCACTGAATACCCCAAGGATGGTTTCAAGTTTAAATTTTGCGAAGGACTGGAATCAATGGTTCGGGAAGAAAGGCAAAAAGAGTTTTATTTACATTAAGAAACATGGTGAAGAAAGAAAAGGAAAAAAAACAACCACCTTACTTATTTCTAGAAAGGAGGTCAGAGAACCCAGTGGGTCAGAGAACCCACACAGATTAGAACTTGCTAAATTTAGACCTTGAGGTTATGAAGGCACAAGTTCCAAAATTATCTGTTTGTTCCACAAATTTCTTAAGAGTAAATTAACTATTAATACATCTCTTGATCAAAGGTCTAGGTTGGTTAACACCATGGTCACTCTGAATTGGGTTAGAAGAGTGGAAAGAACAACGTGATGGAGGGACACTACCAGCCTTAGAGCTGGACCCCAGTGGAATGAGAGGGAACAGGGGAAGTGGCGAGAGCTCTGAGAAATCTCCCTTTCTGAGCACAGTAACTTATTTTGCCATCCTTTCTATGATACTTCTTAGTTCCTAGAATTTGTGGAACAAGAAATTAGTTTGAGAATGAACCCAGGATAATCCTACTACAAAAAAACAACATGAGGCGAAAGGAAATATCAACTGAAATTTTATCTCAAGGTCATCAATTCCGGGCAAGAGAAACCATTTTACAAGCTGAACCGACATGGGTTGACTCGTTACAACGAAGGCAGCTGAGATAAAAGTGAGACTTGTTCAGGTATTCTCATTTTCCATAAGGCACAAATAGGGACTGAAAGAGCAAAATTCTGAATCCATCAAACTGATTTTATTTAGAAAAACTATCGGGGCTTCCCTGGTGGCGCAGTGGTTGAGAGTCCGCCTGCCGATGCAGGGGACGCGGGTTCGTGCCCCGGTCTGGGAGGATCCCACATGCCGCAGAGCGGTTGGGCCCGTGAGCCATGGCCGCTGAGCCTGCGCGTCTGGAGCCTGTGCTCCGCAACGGGAGAGGCCACAATAGTGAGAGGCCTGCGTACCGCAAAAAAAAAAAAAAAGAACTATCTTTAGTTTCTATGTCCTGCCCCCTCCTGTTCTGTGGATTATGTTCATCTTTTCTATTCTAAAAATTTCTTCCAGAGAATTCCCTGGCGGTCCAGTGGTTAGGACTCCACGCTTTCACTGCCAAGGGCATGCGTTCAATCCCTGGTTGGGAAACTAAGATCCTGCAGGCTGTGTAGCACAGCCAAAAACTACATACATACATATTTCTTCCCTCTTCAAGGAGATTCCCTTGGTTTTCAGTCTCTCACTTCCTGTTTATTACCTTCATTTGCAAATGAAATGGTCACACTTGCAATTTTCACTTGCACCTCACCTAACTCCTCCTTAACCCTTTGCAATCCAACCTTTACTACCACTCTGCTCTCAGGGGCCACAAAGACAGTTGCCATCCCAACAGCCTTTTCTCAAGACACCCCCTCCTTGACTTTTTTCCAGCATTTTACGCTGTAGCTCTACTCCACTTCATTTGTACCTTCTTCCTCTTTCCTTTCCTGGTTTTAAAATTCCTGGTTCTCTCAATAGGTCTCTGATTATACTTTCTCACCCTCTTCCACTGCTATCGCTTCATCTCCTCATTCTCTGAATATAGACATTTCTTCCTAGGTCCTATACAGATCATCTTCTAGTCTCTTCTAGATGACCACAAGCTTCCCCAAATCCATTCTGTGCCTTCATTACTCAAATTCTTCATTACTAACTGCTGGCTACACACCCATCTCCACCTAAACATTCTACCAACCCTCAAACTTGATACGAAAGCAACATACCTCACTTAACTTCTGCCTTGCTAATACTTCTATTTAATCTAGTAGTTCCCATGGATGACTTTTTTCTCCAACCAGTAGATGCTGGCTTTGCTCACCACTGTTTTCCCAAGTAGACATGACCTTTTCAAGCTCAGCTACTTCAGACAACTCCTTGCTTTATCCATTTATTTATTTAGTAGATACCTATGCAGTGTTTATCATGCACCAGATATTCCAAGCATTGAGGTTACAATGTTAAACATACCGGGCGCAATCCTTTTCATCATTTCTTTGTGATTATTTGATTAAAAATAGATAAAAGCCTATAACTGTGAGGTATATAATAAAGGATATGTATGTGATGCTGTTAGAATAATTAGGAGATTGACTTAATCCAGAAACTCAAGGAAGGCATTCCTGGAAGACAAAAACTGAAGGAAAAGTAGAGTCTGGTAGGCTGGCTTCCCATACCCCCAGAAACCGTAACCATGACTCAAGGAATAACTGCTCCTCAGACAGTAACATTCAAGGTAAGAAGATTAGAATATTCCTTCACTTTTTCTTTCAGTTCTCTGAATTCTTACAACCAATAGGTTATTACAATGGCTATTATTATGTGTCAACTTGACTGGGCCATGGAGTACACAGACATTTGGTCAAACATTATTATGTGAGATTAACATTTAAATCAGTAGGACTTCGCTGGCAGTCCAGTGATTAAGCCTCTGCGCTTCCAATGCAGGGGGCAGGGGTTTGATCCCTGGTTGGGGAACTAATATCCCACATGCCGTGGCCAAAAAAATAAAATAAAATAATATTCCACTTTAAATCAGTAGACAGAGTAAAGCACATTGCCCACTCTAATGTGGGTCAGCCTTATTTAATTAGTTAAAGAGCTGAATTCAACAAAAATGTTGACCCCCCGCCCCCCCACAGAAAAGAATTCTTCCTGACATTCCTGACAGCCTTCAAACTGGGACATCAGATTTTTCTTGCCTTCAGACTGGAACTGAAACACGAGCTCTTCCTGTGTCTCAAGGCTGCTGGCCTTGGGACCAGAGCTACATCATCAGCTCTCCTGGTTCTCAGGCCTTTAGACTCAGACTGGACCTTACATCATCAGCTCCCCTGGGCTCCCAATGGGCCAACTCACCCTGTAGATCTTGGAACTTGCCAGCCTCCATAATCATGTGAGCCAATTCCTTATACATGCAGTATATGGTTCTATTTCTATGGAGAATGCTGAATAATACAATTATAAAGATTTCTAATAAATTTTTCTAATGCAGTTTCTCATTCTGTTTTTATGTTAACCCACTGTGTAAAGAATGAGAATAAAATTTTTTCTATTTCTTTAATTTTGTATCTATATGAGATGATGGATGCTCACTAAACTTGTGTAATCATTTCATGATGTATGTGAGTCAAATCATTATGCTATACACCTTAAACTTATACAGTTTTGTATGTCAATTACATCTTAATAAAGCTGGAAGAAAAAATAGAATTTAAAAAAAAGAATGAGAAAAGTGAATTACTATACCAGCTCATACTGAGTACACTTTTAGGAAACATTCTGTTTTTGTTTGGGAGAACATCTTGATGAATTTCTAAAAGGAGAAAGTGAGAACCTATTGGAAAATACCAAGGCAACAAGGCATTATGGGTAAACTGCTTTACATGAAAACAGAGATTATTTAGGCTTCTAGGAGGGGATGGTGGAGAAGGAGCGGAGAGAGGAGGAGGAAGAGAGAGAAGTCCAAGCAAGATATGAGGGAAGAGAGTCTGGGCACCTTAAGAAATAGAGGGGCCAGGAACTGGAACCAATTTAAGAACCAGACACCCAAGTTCAGTACTAAGTATTTATATGATTCTATGGCAGAATCCCAAGGTATTCCCTTCTCTTTCCAACAGAGCCCCATTCTGTTCATGCATCTGGTAGCCCTGCATTTCATGGGCCACTCCCAAGACTGACACAGGGAATGATGAGTCTAAGCCCATCACTGTAATTATACTTTTTTGTTCCTGACTAGTCTAGTTTATATTTTTTTGTTCCTGACTAGTCTAGTTTATATTTTTTTGTTCCTGACTAGTCTAGACATAGGCATGAACATGTACCAGAACCATGGCTCCTGAACAAATGGTTAATAAAGAAACGCTTAACACGGGACTCACCCCTTCTTGCCTAAACATCACTTGGACGTTGACAGATCTAAGGAAAAATTCACTGACCCTGGAACCACCCTACCATCAGGATTTCTTATGTGAGAAAAGAATTTCTTTCTGTTTTTCATTTTTACTCAGGTTTCCTGTTATTTGCAGCCAAAGGCAACATAACCGAAAGAGAGTGACTTGTCAGTAACTTGATGAAAGAAATGTATAAGAACGAGTCAAAATAAACTTACTTAATATATTCTAGACTGAAAATTTTATTACTCATAAAACAATTTTTTTCTGGCAATCCCCCATGTTATCTATCACACAATTTGTTAATCTAGTTAAATATCCATTAGATAATAAAACTGCAAGATACTTATGTATCATTTTTAATGTTCCTGAAAAGTAAATAATGAATGGTATAAAAATCATTTTACATTGGCAACTTTATAATATCCCGTATATTGGTAGCTAATAAAATCTGTATAATGACATGAAAGTTGTCTTAACCCAAAGTATTCTGATTTAATCATTCTATACCTCTAAGTACTATTTCTCCTTTTCTTTATTAGGAGCAGAGTGTTGTTCCCATTCTATAAGCAATGTATATTTCCAAGTTTTATTAGGTCTTAGAAAGTTATAATAATTAGAAAAATAATAACATCACTGGGTTCTAAATTCTGAGCTAAATAATCTGCTTACAGTATTTCATTTCAACCTCATACCTTCCAATTTTTCAGATGAGAACCCAAGGTTTAGATTTAGAGTAACTAATTCCACGTCCTAAAAATATAACCCAGGTCTATCTATGTGAAAAGTTATGAGTTATTAAAACAGCTGATCAATCAATTTTTTAAAAGCCTCATAAACCCAGTGTAACTAGAGTTTTCTCCCAAATTGTTTTATAAGAGAATTATAAATTTTTTTATCTTAGGAAAAAAAAAAGGAATTAAAAAAGACACATATAACCTAGTCTCTTTGAAACATTTTACTAACATTGATTCGGTTGTGAGATAAATGTTGGACAAAGATAATTCTAAAGTTTATTTAATATCAGTTAAAACAGAAAAACACTACAGAACTAACAGGGAAGTTTGCTATAGTTATAAAACACTATCCAGCTCCTCTGCACATCAGGAAATTCCATGATGTTCAAATTTGATATGGTCTGCAGAAGTTCACTTAGGTATTTGGTCCACTACTCATGCAGAATAGTTTCTCAACATTTTCTTTGAAATCTCTGGGGACTCAACTGTAATTATTGAACAATAGGAGGATACTTATGTGGAAAGAATACAAAAAGAAAACCTCTCAGCCTTTGTGTGAATTCTTACGAAGACATATTACTATGAGCTGTTTTAATGAATGCCAACCCTACTGCCTTACACTGAGATTTTTCTCTAATTATCAAATTGATTATGACAAAACTCAACTTCATAGGAATATATTTATTGCAAAATCTCTTATATAAATGGGTCCTGAACTATTTGTGTGATGAGGTATAAATGTCCCATATTCAAGAATGCTCTCTTCTTTCCACAATAGTAAGAACTATTCTGTTCATCTGATTCGAAATAATTTTTGTGCTAAATGCATAGAATTCAAAGTTAAAACTGAGTTCCCAATTTTTATTTTCAACATTTTTAATAAAAGGAGCAGTACAGTTTTATCAGAAAAAGAAAATTTTGACATAGGTATAAACCTGTCAAAAGAATAAAATTAACTTGGTTAGATAGAATTTGTATTTGGTAAGTGCATGCTGGTTATTAGAGATCATTATTTCCTTGTCCAGATTCTCACAATTAATCCCTTTACTCTGAACGTAAAATCTTGCTCATATATAACCACCAGCCAAAAAGATTACAAGAAACCACAAAATAATACAACGTATAATTCACAAAAATAAATTTGAAAATAGAAAACCTGATGCTATCAAAGCAATTGATCATAGGCTAGAGAAACACATACATATTTTGAAATATGTCTGGGACCACATACTTTCATCTCTTCTCCCTCATAGAAACTCAATAAAATGACAGTTAAAGGCATAAAACCCTGTAAAACTATAAGAACCAAGAGAAGAAACGACACAACAGTAAATAAAACTATCATTTGGAAGATAAAAAGTAGATGACTTAGTAAAATCTAGGAATCTATAACCTAAGAGCTTACAGAATAGAATATCAATGAGAAGTGTGCCAATATACCCAACAGGAACCTGAAAAGCTCAGGGTATGGAAGAACCAGGAAATGTGCAGGGTAAAGATGATACCTCTCTGTTAAAACTGGGGTACTAGTTAAAAGTATGTATATGGTTAGTTAGACCGCTAAGTATCCCCTCATCCTGCACATTCAGGGACAGCCTTTTTTCCCCAATATGCACAAGGGAACAGAGGAAACTAAAATTCAATTAAACAAAATCAGAGGGAAACAGACTCCTGTATACCAGGCAAGAACAGTATTGAGGAATGGAGAGCAAAATAGAAGGACTAAGTGAAATTCTAAATATGAGACAGTAGAACTTAATCCTTGTCTCCCACACTGCTCTAAGAAATGGAATAAGACATAAAGAAAGAGAACTTGGAGATTGAAAATATACTGAAAATAAATTTTCAATAGTAGGGAAAAGTCTTGGAAATCTGCCATAAAGGAAAAGAAAAAGACATGTAGACAATAAGATAGAAAAAGTGAAAATTAGATGATCACACCAAGGAGTCCACAATTTGATTGGTAAAAATTCTAGAAATAAATAGAGAAAAATGCAGGGGAAGAAATTGTTAAAGAAAATACAAGAAAATTTCCTGTACAATTGAAATAACTTCCCAATATAAAGAAAAAGGAAGCCCACACTAAAGGTACATAATAAAATTTTATAACACTTTTAGAATATTTGCTTTTTCTTTCAGTTTCTAGAGAGAAACAAAAGATACACAAAGAACCAAGAATTTTAAAAGTCTGCACAATAATCTTCATAGCATCTTTATTCATAAAGTAAAAAACTGGAAATAATCCAGATTTCCATGATGTCCACCAGCAGTAGCACTGAATCCAGCAAATAAAAAATTGAGCTACTGCTACATGTCGCAACATAGATGGATATCAGAAACATAATGTTGTGCACAATAGACCAAACACAGAAGATTATGTGCTGTATGATTCCATTTATGTGACGTTTAAGAACAGGCAAAGTCAGAACAGCATTTAGGTTCAGGAGTCAAGAATAATTTACTGTAAAGGACACAGGGAGCCTTCTGGGGTGGCTGGAAATGTTCTCTGTAACCTTGATCTCAATAGATGGCTCTTTCCATATTAAAACTCCATCAAGTTCTATATTTAAGATGAGTGTACTTCATATAGTACATACCTCCATAAACTTGTTTTTAAAAAAACGAACAAACTTGTTTTTTTAAATTGAACAAAAAATAAGAATGGCATTAAATTTTAACATATCACTGAAAACTAGAAGGTAGACTAGTGTATTCAAAATCCTGAGAGAAAGAAATTTTCAATTTAGAATTCTATACCCATCAAAACTATCGATTAATACAAAACATGGAAATCCTCAAATATTATTGATACTTCCCATGTACTTTCCCTTAGGAAAATTCCGGAGGACGTGCTTCACAAAAATTTAGTAATTAATCAAAAAAGAGAAAGACTCAAGATCCAAGAAACAATATCAACACAGGACAAAGTTAAGAAGTTTCCCCAAATGATAGAAAAATGAAGTATCAGAATGATAGCTGTGTCACAGGTCTGGGATATGCTGTTGTCCTGATTGGAATGGGAGGCTAGGAGAAGTAGCCAGAGAAAGGATACGGAAGAGAGAATTTTCCTGATTTGTTGATCCTGGAGTTATTGGAGAATAATTGGCACTAGGTAACTAAGCCAAAAAAAAAAAAAGTTTTAATGAGGCAATAATATTCCTCTTTCCTCCTTACAAAAAGAACTTGGAAAGAAGAAAAGAAAAATATAGTATACAACCTGGATCAAGAGTGAAAAATATTAAATAGTCATAATATAAATATTAAACATTGATTTAAACGAAAAAAGGTAACTATCAATATTCTGGTAAAGTAAGCAATGAGAAAATGAGGGTAAGTGTAATTAAATCCACATCTACCCATTGATTATGGACAATCAATTTGTAGTTATTAAATAAACGAGAAAAAGTGGCAGTTTAAACACACTATTTTGAAATATTAAGATAAAAACAAAAATTGAAAGTAGTTGCCTTGGGGAACATGGTTAAAGAAATGTGGAAAAGTATTGTTGTTTTTGCTTATTGGCCTTTAAGCATTATTTGACTCTTAAAATGTTAATATAATAGTTATGTGGACTTCCCCGGTGGTACAGTGGTTAAGAATCCGCCTGCCAATGCGGTTCAAGCCCTGGTCCGGGAAGATCCCACATGCCACGGAGCAACTAAGCCCGTGCGCCACAACTACTGAGCCTGTGTTCTAGAGCCCACGAGCCGCAACTACTGAGCCCATGTGCCACAACTACTGAAGTCTACATGCCTAGAGCCTGTGCTCCGCAACAAGAGAAGCCACCACAATGAGAAGCCCGCGCACCGCAACCAAGAGTAGTCCCCACTCGCTGCAACCAGAGAAAGCCTGCACTCAGCAACGAAGACCCAACGCAGCCAAAAATAAATAAATAAATTTATTAAAAATAATAATAATAGTTATCAGAAGATAAAAATACAAATGAAAAAGTGAAAACTAATTTTTGAAAGGGGTAAAGAGGGCTTTATCAAACAGTTTTATGGGTGAGTTATATAAATTCAGTTGGAACAAAGCCTTTTGTTATTTGAACTATTTCAGCTAATTATTTGAACTATTTTAAATATGGTAAGAAAATACAGTAAGCTTTCTAATTCATCCTGATAGCAAACCTCCGAAAGAAAATTACAGAAAATTTCAATTATGAATATAGATACAAATTTAAAATAAAGTATTAAAAAATTAAGTCCAGAATTACATAGTAATAATATACTATAACTAAAAAGGATTTATTCCAGATGATTCAGCATTTGATGCTGTTTATTGCATTTAAAACTTAAAAAGAAAAACTCATGTGATTATAACCCCATGAAGAATATGTGTTAGATAAAACTCAACAGCACCTTCTTAATAAAAAAAAAAGAGTAAAATAAAAGTCAAAGAATAGTTTCTAAACATAATAAGGAATATTTTCCAGAAACTAATAGCAAATGTATTAAAAGAAATACATTGCTGTGATATCAGAAATCAGAACAGGGATACCCATTAAGCGGTATTATTATTTAACACTGTTTAAGGGTCCAGCTAATAAGATGAGAGAAAAAAGTCCTATAAATATAGTAAAGCTAGAGGAAAGAAATAATCACTATTTGCAGCTAGGACTATATCTAGAAAATTTAACACTCAAAATCTATTGCTATTAATGATATGGTTAATAAGGTGACATTGGGAGATAGGCCTTCATGGGTCTCATGTTTTTGCACGTCTTGAAAATAGAGGCTCTGACAGCTCTTGTTGCAGACTATCTTTTCAAGGATGGGTGTATAGCAACCAGCCTTGGAAGATAGAGATGATATTTCTCTGGCGCAAAGAGCAGGTCTGCTTACTGTCCAATAAAATAAAAATAATATCTCTCTCCAGAGCAAAGGTCAAGTAGGTTTGCTTGCTGCTCATTATAAAACTTTGAGTTCCCTAAGCTCAGCTGTGATGCGAACCCACTGCGTACAGCATCCACCTGGGCCAATCCAGGTCTCCCCTGTGGGACGTGAGGAGAATGGAGGACTGATGTGCACAGAAAGCCCATGCTGCTTACTGTGCTGTGACTAATAAGTCCTTTGCCTGTGATCCAGGAGCTAAAGTTGGAGAGACAGTGTCCGCAATGGTGGCGACGTCTGGAAGAAACAGACCGCTCATATCCAGGAGACTAGCCATCAAGACACCCAGCAAGGCATATTTTCTCCCTCTTCCTGAAGGTGTTTCAGCAAGCCTCAGTCAAACAGACTGCCCTGCCTACCCAGCAGTGTGTGAAACAGATAAAGCAAGCGTCTGACAGGGAATCTCCAACTAAAAGATGAGCAAGAATCACCGAACAATTTCTAAAAACCAGCTCCATTACAGAAGATATCGATTTCAAGAAAATGAAAAAGTACATCTAAGAAAACATTTTGTAAGGCAAACAGTTCTTTAGAACAAGTATACTAAAGAGCCTAGTATCTGTGAGAATATTTATTTAAAAATCAAGTAAAGTGAGTTAAATTTAAAATTTATCATGAAAAGAAAATTCAATTAGGCTAAATAGTTAAATGATCAGTTAAAGAGAAAAATAATTGAGTTGGAAGACGGGGCCAACGAGTTATTTCAGAATGCCAAATAAAAGGATTAAAAGATTAAAATTATAAAGTATGAGGCAAGGGACATGGAATATAGGGTCCAGAAGTTCTGCAACCTATTTCATAGGATTTTCTGAAAGGGAGGAATAGAAAGATGGAGGATTAAAATTCTAAGAAATAATGGAAAACATTTTCCCAGAACTGAAGGAAAAAATCCTCAGATTAAAGTAGTTCCTCTAGTCTTGAGTAGAATTTAAGAACACACACACATGCACATACCCTAGACATATCATTACTGAATTTCAGGTTATTACAAATGAACAGAAAACCTTAAATACTTTAAGAAAGATAAAAATTTTTTAAATCAGATTAGCAATGTCTTCTCACCAGCAATGTAAGAAAACAAGGGAACAATATCTTCAAACTCTTAGGAAAAATAACTTAGAACCCAGGAATCTACACCAGACAAGTCACTAATCATGTGTGAATGAATCATTAAAAATAAAACTTTGTGATATAGACAAAAATTGATCAATAAAGCCCAGATCTGGATGGGAGATATGATAGTGGGAGCTGGTTTGTTTTTTGGGGGGTTTTTTTGATCTCCCAAAACCACCATGAAAACAGAGCAAAACCAAAGATGCATAAAGCTGGGTGATAAGTTATCCTATGAATCCCCCAAATTCAAGTGATAGGGACAAAATACTGCCAGCTGAGAGACTACAAATGTATCTGTGCAGGAGGAAGCAGTGGAAACATGACCAGGCTTCCCACAGACCCCCAAGCCAGGAAACACTCACTGTAAAGGTACACAGGTGGCAACCTGAGAACAGCAGCAGAAACCAGAAGGTGATCTGCAAGATCCAATTCACAGGTGTGTGCAAAGGAACGGACCATGTCCCAGGTCGCCAAAGGTCTGATGGTGTTGGGACCATTTCGACCTTAAAACTAGTAAATCAAAGCTCCATTCCAAGACGAAGCCTTACACTGAAGAGAAATAGCTAGAAGTAAAATCCAAACTGAGCCGGGCAAGGACATTCAAAACAAAAGAAGGTGAAGGTCTATAAAAAGCTGGGAAGGAAAGCCGTGAAAGCAGACCTTGGAAAACACGAGGCAATTTTTCTCACCATTTTTTAAGAAGACAGAAGACTTCCAGAGCTGTGAATCTTAAAATAATTTATATAATAAATGAGGAACAGAAAAGAATCAGTCAAATGCCATAGAAAGTTACCATAAGCAAAAGGAAGAAAAGGACAGGATAATACCTTAATAAGCAATTCCAACATGTCAGAAGGACAAGCCCTACAGATAAAACTGTAACCTCATATTTTAGCACAAGCTATGTCAGACACTATGAAAGAACAATATAAATTCAAATTAGAAAAAAAAACCTCAGCAATGAAGATATTAAGGAAAATACTGTTGTGAAGAGGTGACATAATTCACAAAAGAATTTTTTTAATTTCTTTAAATCATATCCAAAATGAAGAATAAACTAGAAAGAACATAAGAGCTAGTGAACATAACAGATAATGTCTTAAGAGAAATAGATGGAAAAGAAGAAATTCTTTAAACCTAAAAGATACGATGAGAGAGATCAATAGGAGTTGAAAGAAATGGATGGATTGGGGCTTTGGTTAAAGAAAAGCTAACATACATATGATAAGAGTCCCCAAAGACTAAAAGTAACACTAAAACTAATTCAAGAAAAGTTTTCTGAAATATAAGATGACTTGAAACCATATCTTAAAGAGCTACCATATGTCTTTGAAGATTGGCCTAGAATGGCCAACATCAAGACATATCAGAAAGTCAGCCAGACAGACAGACAGAAAAGAGAATGAAAAAGCTATCTGGGCATCCAAGCAAAAAGGTCAAGTCACTTATATAAAAAGACATCAGACTTTTGACAATATCTATTTACCTGTAAAATTAAAGTTAAATAATGATTATAAGGAATACAGTTATATACTGGCTTTATTTCCTTTAATATATATATTTTTTTTAGTTTTGATTTTGAAACCAGGTACGTATTTAAATTTTAACTTCAAAGTGTCATTATAAACTCATGATGAATTTATTATAAAAAACATTTTCTAGCTCTTGCCATTAACAAGGCCTGGAAATAATCACCAACTCAGAAGCAAAGAACATGCGTACCACCAAGACTATGATCTCTATGTGTATTTCCCACTAAAAAGAATCAGGGTTCCCTGGACAAGTGGCTGATTCCAGGTAAAGGGCAGAAAATGTACAAGATGAGGATCCTTGTCATACTAGAAAGTAGGAAGTTATCAAAGGCCACAAAGGTCATGTCAAGAGGATTTAGAATCCAACCTGGATAAGCTCCCTTTGGCTAAAGGTGGGTCAGTTAGAACATCAATAATGTAACAACTACAATCAACTGAAACACAAATATGTTTAAATCTGTAAACTTATAATGATATTTTTAAAAGCTCATTGTTCACAATCATAAATTCATTATTTTGAAAACTGGTAAATAAAGAGAAAGCATCAAATATTTATCCTGCTTTTCCTCTAGGATCTAACCTCAGATCCTATGGGAATTAGATTATATGGGATCACCAATCATGATCACAGCTGATAACATCACATTAAGAGAAGAGCTCTACTGACGGAAGAGCACATCACTCTGAAGTAGGCTTGCCAAAACTTAATAAATAAATAAAACTGAGTCTGATCAAGCTCTTAGATCTTACTAAAATTTACAGGATTTAAAGGGACAGAGAAATGTGAAATGGGAATGTAATCAGCAAAATTCAAAGTGTGAGAAACTCTATCGGACAAATCGTGTAGGTTGTTTAATGAACAAACTGCAGAGAAAGAAAAGGTGGAGGGAGAGAATCTGTAGATTAAAGATTTAAGATACAGTCAAACAATTGCAATGATAGATTTATTTGGATCCTAATTCAAACAGTATGTGTGTACACGTGCATTCAAGATAATATGAAAACATGAATATTATTAATATTTGATAGTAATAAATTCTTATTATCAATATTTAGGTGTGATAGTATTGTTGCTATGTATTTTTTAATGTAACTATTGTTTAGAGATATAAACTGAAATATTTACATTAAATATTCATATTTGAAATGATATGATGTTTAGAATTTGCTTAAAATAATCTGGGGAATATGGTGAGGGGACATGGGTAGGTAGAGGTATGAATAAAATAAGACAGCCCATGTTGATAACTGTTGAAGCTGGATGATGGATATGTTGGGTTATTAAACATTTTCTCTGCATTTGTATATGTTTGACATTTTTCTCCAATAAAAATGTATGAAAGGGCTTCCCTTCGTGCTCTGCAACAAAGAGAAGCCACTGCAATGAGAAGCCTGCATACCGCAATAAAAAGTAGCCCCTGCTTGCCGCAACTAGAGAAAGCCCGCACGCAACGAAGACCCAACTCAGCCAAAAATAAATAAATAAAATAAATAAATTTATTTTTTTAAAATGCCTTTAAAAAAACTAGTGAGCACAATAAAGACTTTTTTTTTCAAAAGCACAAAGAAAGTAAATTGAGAATGAAAAGGGAAACTGTATGAGGGAGATTTTTTTAAAAGAACAAATGTCTATTAATAAATTTGTAAACAACTTAAAGTAAGAAATTTCTCAAAAATGGCCCAAGAATAAAATCTTGAGTAGACCACCTCTACTGAAGGAATTAAAACCATAAGTAAAATTACAACCCCTGGAACTACTAGGCATGGATAGCTTTATGATAGAATTGTAACAAATTTTCAAGCAACAGAAATTTCCCATCTTAAACAATCTTTCCTAAATCAAGGAAAAAATATGGACAAATTAGTAAATTTCCTATAAATATGCTATATCATAAAACATTAGGACTCCAATTAAATCAAAGAAAAGACTGAAGTGCCCAGTCATTATTACTATTCAGCAGTATATTGAAGTTTCTACAAGTAAAAAAAAATAAATAAATAAAAACCTAAAGTCATAAATAGAAGAAACGAAGAACAAATGTCATGATTTGACAATGATACAAAGATCTTATAGGGCTTCCCTGGTGGCACAGTGGTTGAGAGTCCGCCTGCCGATGCAGGGGACACGGGTTCGTGCCCCGGTCCGGGAAGATCCCACATGCCGCGGAGCGACTGGGCCCGTGAGCCATGGCCGCTGAGCCTGCGCATCCAGAGCCTGTGCTCCGCAACGGGAGAGGCCACAACAGTGAGAGACCCACGTACCGAAAAAAAAAAAAAAATCTTATAAAGCCAACTGTCAAACAATTAGAATAATGATTTCAGAAATATAGACAACTGGAAATCTACATAGCCAAATAACCGTCTTCTCACGGAGGGCAAAACTGGAAAAGTGGGGGAGAAATAAGTACTTTCAACAATTCATACTGATTGAATTGTTTCCTGAGTATGTATTTCTTACTAATACAAAAAACTGAATTTTTTATTCAAAAACAAAGCATTCAGTGATGTCAAAAATGAAAACTAAGAAGTCCAAAGCAGCAGAAAAAAACACTTCGATGACACTGATGCTAAGATCACTGGCATATATTTATGGCATGTACTTCTACCCCTTTCTGAAAATCAAAACTGTATTTAACCATTTCTTCTTTTCTTCTACTCTTACCCATTCTCCTTCCTTCTTAAACTGGGCAAATAGCCAACTTTGTCTAAGCTGTGCCCACATACATTTGATAATTAACTTTCTCCTTTGTTCTCCATAAAGAGTAATTTTCGAACTCTCCCACCAAGGCGTCCAGTAACAGCCAACAGACTGACGGTAGTGTTCTAAGATTTTGCCACAATAATAAAATATCTTTGAACCTCATATTTTATCTTCAAATACATTTAAAGTTTGTATTATGAAACTTGCATCTATTGTAATATAAAATACCCCAACTACTTAGAAATTGTCTCCCCCAAAATTGTTATAAAGGACCCCTGAGGGAACTTGCCACGTTAATCTTGTAGCTTCCTGCACCCATTTTGCAAACCCCAGAGTCAGAAGCCCTGCTTTTGTTTCCAGAGCTGAACCTCTTATCAAACAGCATATCCTGTTTTCTTCCGAAGTCTTTCTCCGTTCCTATCTCCTCTTTCTAAATGTTTTTTTAAATGGTCTTAAATAAATGTTCGTTGGGTTTAATTTAGCAGAATTTCTTTGCTTTTAGTGCTCCCAACAGCCTGCTAATCCCAGCCTGTAAGAAACTGAGAAGGTATTTTAGTCTAATTTTTAACGTTTTGGGTAGTTCTGGGTGTTTCCCCCCCCCCCCATAAACAGACTCATCTGTAGCTAATTAAACGGTACGTCAGAGCTAGAGTCCGGATCTCCTAACTTCCAGTCTAGCGCTCTTTATAAAACACTGAATGGCCTTCAAAATCATCTTAAAAGGTAGGGGGAAGCATGACATAGAAGAAAAGGGCGGTTTGACCTGCTCTGGGTAAGTTGAGCAAAAGGGAATTATTGAAAGGATATTGAGAGCTCGCAGAATTGACGGGAAGTCTGAGGATCCAAGCTTGAAAACCAGACGGGTGAGGGAAGGCCCTGGGGGCTGGAGGTGAGAACCCCAGGGCAGCTCCATCTCTGGGCACCAAGTGGCGGGTCTTTTCCTGGATGAACACGTGTGTCAACTGCTTTCGGTGAGCACACTCCAGAGAGGGAGCATGGTCACGTGGGGACGTGGAGACGTGGCACTTCTACTTGGCTAGCAGAGGACCGCGCACCTGATTCAGGGTCCTAACCGATAGCATCCAACAGAGGAGAGGGCAATTCCCCATAAGGAAACAAAAGTGCTGGAAACAAGATGGAGATTAAAAAGTGCCGTGAGGAAAAAAAAAAACACCCGAATGGCTCACCCGCTTCGTCTCACAGAATTACAGTGATGAGGGAATTAGGTAATGTATGTAAAAATGCTTTGTAAACTATGACAAGCTCTACAAAGGCATTTTGATGAAGTGTTACCTCTTCTTCAAGGTAACATTTTAACAACTCCATTTAATACCTCATCTCCAAACGTGAAAATTTCAGGCAGGCTAACGAAAGAAATGTTTTTCTCTGGAGAGGAAAATTCCATTTGACTCTTTTCAGATCATACGTATTTTAACCCATGGTCGTCTTACTGCTGAGGTAGAATCTGAATACCACCACCTGAAGGGCAGTTCCACAAATAGTGCATTACAAATAATGTTCTACGGGTGCAACTTCCATCAAAACAAGGTCTTATCAATTTTAGTTTACACAAATCTTTCTAAATGGCATTGAAAATTGACTTGAATTATAAGCCACATTTTGCTCTGTAACAAAGTGTATTAAAGCAAAGCTTGAATTAGCTCCCCATAGAGCACTGTAAATTTCAGGATGGTGCCTGGAAAGGTCCAGCCCAAAATGAGTTAAAATTTCCCCTACAAAAAGGAAAGAGTACAATAACCCTCATTTGTCTTTGATATGTGTATTAGTATTCTATTGTTGCTTTAACAAGTTACCACAAATTTAGCAGCTTAAAATAACACCTATTTATTTTCTCACAGCTCTGCAGTCAGACGTCTAGGTTGGCGTGACCGGTTTCTCTACCCCCAGGTTTCACAAGGCCAAAATCAAAGTGTCGCTGGCCAGGATCTTATTGGGAAACTCTGGGAAAAAAACATGCTTCCACAGTGATTCAGAAGGTGGGCAGAATCCAGTTCCTTGGGGTTGTAGGACTGAAGCTCCTGCTTTCTTGCTGGCTGTCAGCTGGGAGTCACTCTGAGCTCCTAGAGGCCCCCCTCCAGCCTTTGCACTTAGCCCCTCAGAAGCAAAAACAGAAGGTAGAATCCTCCAAATACTTGGAATCTCTCCGCTTTCCTTGTCTGCCTTATCTCTCTAGCTCACTCTCTCTTCTACCTTCCTTTTCTACTTTTAAAGTTTCATGTGATTACATTGGTCCCCCCTTGAGAATACAGGCTCCATTCTCTTAAGGTCAGCCTAATAAGTAACCTTAATTCCATCAGAAAGTGCCTTCACGATAGTACCTACTTAGTGTTTGATTGAATAGCCAGAGGTTGGAATCTTGAGTGGACATTTTCAGAATTCCACCCACCACAATATGTCTTTAGGGAGTAACCAAAAGTTTTAAAAAAACTGGAGTGATAAAAGCCATTAAATTTCTACAAAGCATCACAAGTGAGTATCTCTGGGTGATTGTTTCGTGAATCATTATCAGAACTGGCCCAAAATTGTTTACAGTTTTCAAAGTCCGTCATGTGACCAATATCATAATTTAAAGTCCCTAGCTGTATCAAAAATTGCTGTGATCAGTGATGAAAATTTTCCAAATATTTCTTTATATTTCTAATACATAAGATATTCCTCAAATTTTTCAAATGGACATATTCAGTCATAACTCACACACTTATTATTTTAGATACTAGTTTATCTCTAAATTCCCTTTCCATCGGATTTTATGAGATGTAGTTTCCAAGGATTTGAATATAGTCAAAAGTTTTGTAACACAGATTCAGTTATATTTTTATTCCAGTCCTAAACAGCAATTAGCACATGGAGAAGAACCTAGATGCCTCATTTTTCCCACATGGAATCCTTAATACAGTTACAAACACATAGATTAATCACTAAGTCAGCAATTATTTATTGAAGACCCATGGAGCCAACACTACCATCTCTAAGCACTTAGGATTACACAGTATATAGAAATAGAGAAATTGTTCCTGTTGTAAAGGATTTTCTGAGGCAGGAAAACATATGACCAACATGAATAGTGTGTTCAAATAAATATCATTTTAAAACGAGTTAAGAAGGGTATTGGGGTATACTACTGTAGATTGCAAAAGAAAAGTGCTTAATAGCAAGAAGTTTCTTTGAGTAGCTAAGTCCACAAATGATAGAATAACCTAGTAACAATTTACCAGTGTTCAGGAGATTCTGCTTGGTGATGGTGGCAAATGATTTGATGGTTCTAAGTAGAAACAGTGAAAGTAGATAGACTTAGAGAGGTAGAGATGGAATTAGACTGCAAGGCTAAAAAGATAGCCTGATTACCTTGTGGTTTCAGGAATGTTTATTTTGTAAGATGTTTAATAACTTTTACTAACTTTAAGCTTCATTTGTTTATTCAACAGATCTGACATATAAATAGGGCTTTAACACATTCTTTTTTATGTAGGATCTATACTTTAATGTCCTAAAAAACTGCTTTCCATGAATAATTCATATTTTTCATATCTAGTCCACAGGAAATCAGACAAGTCTTTTCAAAGTGACTTCTATACCGAGACTGAAGGATGGATAGGAGTTACCAGATCTGGGTTTTAGAATAATCCTCCGGTCTGAATCGTGGACAGGAACGAGGAAGCCTGGATTTGTAGTTTGACGACCTATTAAGCATAATCAAGGTAAAGAGTGATGGCAACGTGAACTATGGTAGCAGTAGTGAGAATGGAGGGAGGAGACTGAATTGAGAGGTATTCATGGGAGAGAATAAAATAAATAAAACTTGATGACTGGCTGGAAATGGGGGACAGGTGAGGAAGAGGGAACTATTATGAATAAGCCCCAAGATTCTGGATGTTACTACTGAGGTCAGTTTTGTTGGAGAGGAAGTTTGGGGGATAAAATAATGAGCTTGAGAAATGTTGAATTTGAGATGCCTGTGAGACATGCAAAGGGAACTGCCTTAGTTGGATATATGGTGGGCAGTTGGCTGTAGGGAGTGGGAATTCCAGACGGAGGCCCTGAGTCTTGAGCACAGAGGCTGTGATTGACACCGAAGGAGTTGCTGTAACCACACAGGGGAGACCAAGGGGAGAAAGAAGACATGAGACCCCAGACAGAATCCCAAGGGAATAGTACTTAAAGATGCCATCTCTGTGTTGGACAAGAAAAGCAGCAGGATATGTAATGGGTATCTCAACATGGGAGTCACTGGCTACCTCAGATGACGTTTCCTGGGGTTCTCAGTAAATAAAGACAGAATGAGTGCATTCGTTCAATGCCTACTTTGGTTCCAGACACCATGCAAAGCCCCAAGATCAGTCTCAGAATCCCCGAACTGAAGATAAACTTCTAGAGTGTTGCCCTCAAGACCCGTTTTATGAAGCTCTAGGTTAATCACACAGACAACCCAAATCAAAAGTTCTGTTTGGGACACGTATTCTCAAAGTACATTCTGAATAACAGGGGACCTCTATTGGGGGCATAAATTCGCAATGTGCTTCAAGGTGTATTTTGTAGTTAATTGATCAGGAGGCAGAATTATTTCAAATTAACCATTCTGTGGAGGGTTCTTTGTGGCTGAGGGAACTGATTGGTAATATTTTTTTCCTAAAAATATCTAGACCACTTTGGCTTTTTCATATTTTGTGGCACTCAGCTCTGGAGTCTCCACCTAGAATTTTACCAGGAATTTTCCTTTTGAGAACATTTGACCCCTGAGAATAGGCACCCCTATGGTCTACCTGGGAGCAACTAAATTACCATTATTGTTGAAGGAAAATATGAGTTAATCTCTTTCCAATTCATGCCAATTTTATTACCCACGTATTTAATATGACAAGCATGTGGGTATTGTTTCCCTCATAGTAACATCTCAGGTGTGTAAGTGTCTTTACAAAACATGTACACATACAAAAGCTCTTACAATCATCAGAGTAACATGTCAATACTACCTGTTTTACAGATGAGAAAACTGAGACTCTAGAAAAGCAATTGCCAAGGCCACTGAGCTAGCATATGGCAAAGTGAGAGACTGATTCTGGAGATTTAGATCTCAAATCAATTATTTTTCTAACTAAACAAATATTTTAGGCACCCAACATATGGCACCCTGCAATTTCATTCTCCACAGTAACCGTATTACTCTAATTTCGGTTATAGATTTTTTCCCTTCTTTTATGTGTTTCTAATCCTTCTTCCTGGCCTTTTAATTAATCTTTTATGTGGTTTAATTATGTTTGCTTTAAATCACTTTTTGAAAAAGGTGGGGTATCATAAATAAATTAGTAGACACTTAGATTATACATCTGAGGCTTGCTGATTCCCTTGGCAATAACAAAATTTAAATCACATTTAGGTGACAAGGAAAAAAAGCAAAAACTATCAATATGAACCAGATTTTTCACACATCTTCAATAAAGCACTTGTTCATTTCTGCTAATGATGACAATTCCCCAATTAAAATTAATCCTAATCAAGGAAATAATCCCTACTGCTTATAACCCCAAGTGCAG
This sequence comes from Neophocaena asiaeorientalis asiaeorientalis, assembly GCF_003031525.2. Lineage (NCBI taxonomy): Eukaryota > Metazoa > Chordata > Mammalia > Artiodactyla > Phocoenidae > Neophocaena > Neophocaena asiaeorientalis. Next base: position 9,849,550 of record NW_020173666.1, on the reverse strand, counting down.
AGGATCCATCCATCTCCTCTCTCTATTTAGAAACAATAAAACGATTTAGAGGGTCTAGTGAAGCGGTAATTTCAAAATAGAAGGGAGGAAGCTATGAAAGCAGAAGCTAGGTAGGGAGGTGATCCAATGCCCACCCTCCAGCTATGAATGAAACAAATTATTTCCATACGTGTCCAAAATCACTCTTCTTACCGATGCTGTATGTCCTGCTCTATGTCCTTTCTCATTTCACTCATTTTCACTATCTACATGTCTACAACTTACAGATGATCCGTATTCATTAATACCTCTTTTTTTATACATGTAAATATTTCTAGGATTCATTCATTCAACAAATATTGATTGAAACCTACCAAATGCCAGGTGCTGTGCTAATAACAGGCAACGCAGCAGCAAAAGTAAAACAAAAAAGGAAGACACATTTGGGGATGATGATACATGATCAGTCATTTACAATCAGTAAAAATTATTTATTTGCTTTTCTTAACTGGCATACATGTGAAATTATTTTCACTGAGGAAAAAACTACTGTGTATATGGGTAAGGAGGAAAATAGATGGTTTGAGAATAAGAATGTCCTCCTCTGATTAGGAATGGGCTACTTATCCATTTACTGCCTCCTAGGTCCAAATTCACCCTTCACTACCTGAGCTGTGATAATGGGCTAGACTCTAAGGGTTTCTCCTCCACAGTGAGCATGATGTGATGCTTTATCAGTAGAGGCACTGAAGGGACATTGAAAGAAGAAGGGGCTCACTGCTGCTGTTTACTATCGTTATTATTGGTGTTGCTTCTACAGTGTTGTGGATCTGTGTGACACATCTGCTGCTGTTCTGCCTCAGAGCTCACGGTCCCTTGGTGACCTCACAGCCCTGTCCTGGGTCCAGTGGCCACCTCCCTCCAGTTGTCCCAATGCAAACACCACACGCTCTTGGCCGGTGCCCACAACAGCACTCTGACCCCCTATGTGTACCCACCACCAACCGTGGCTCACTGACATCCCGGAGTCACAGAGCCCTTGAGTGGCCTATACCCCTGTGAGGTTGATTCCTCATTTCCCAGGGACTGGACCATCTCTGGCTTGGGCAATCCAGTGAACTTCTGCACCACCCAGTGGTGGCTACAGTCACACCTTCCCCAACAAGGTCAGAAGTGCAGCCTGGTGTAGGAGACACCCTCTTCCAAGTTTGTCCTTTCTTAGGTATTCTCCTTCTGTCAGTACCAGGGTACTTTTTTTTTAGATTCTGTTTACACCTTTATAATTACTTTCCTATCACAGCTTATTCATACTTAATATTAAACTTCTAGTCTTTAAATTACTGTGTGGTTTCTGTTTCCTAACTCTACCCAGACTGATACAAAGGGCTTTTGAGACAAGATACCAAAAGAGTAGCCAATGGTGAAAGAAAGAAAAACTGAAAAGATACCAACAAAAACTTTGCCAATTCCAATAGTCTACACAGAGCTAAGCCCAGTCCCAGGACATGAAAAGGGAACTCAACTCTTCTCTTCCTTTTCCCCACCTACATTGTCCTATCCCAACTGGCCCCTTGATTTTAGGACCCTAGCCTAGAGATTAGGAGGGGTTAGGTCTTGGAATCTAATCCCATTTTTGTATCCCATTTACTTTGCAAAACCTGCTTCAAATTCCCTACAATCGACTTATAAATAAACTTTTTAAGGGGGGGAGGCATTAAAATGTGAATATTCCCCATAACCACATATTGAAAATTGGTTTTACATATTCAATTCTAAAAAGTCAAAGCACAATAAAATTGACAACACAGTATGGGCCAGTAGAAGGAACATGGGCTTCTGCATCATGTCAAATGTTTTAAACTCTGATTCTACTGCTTACCAATAACATCCACCTCATAGGTTTGCTACGGGAATCACATATTACCATGTATGTGAAGTATATCACACACAGTAGGTGCTACTCAATAAACATTGTTTGTCTTTCCCTTGTATCTTTTTTTAATGAAATTTATTGTTTTCAATCTGAAAGAGAATAGTTCTTTTCCTGGGATCTACTGAAACACAGGGGCTGCTTGAGGCAGTGTTTCCACCTTTGTAAGTTTGCCCTGTGGCCTTCATTCTTGAAAAGCAGCAGGTTAAAGGGTGTGAGCTCCTCTCTCACGGCCTGAGCCAGCTGTCGCTGCCATGCTGGTTCTCTGAGCCTCGAAAAAGCTATACAAGGAGGTCCTCTTCACACACAGCGTTTTAGATCTGACATTATTTTATTCCAGTGCTTTAATCACAGCATCATACATGTTTTCTTTAAGCATTTTGAGTTTAATAAAATCTCTGTTGCATATAGGATTATGTAATTTATGTGATAAAGAAGTTCCAGTCTTTCCTGATTGAAACCTGTTTAAGGCAGAACCCATTATTCTTTTAGGGTAGAAAGGAAGTCTGGGAGAAGTTACAATGGAGTGGCAATAAAAAAATATGTCAGAAATATCAGTCAAGAAGTGCTAAGAGACCTGGCTCAGAGCCCAATTAGGATTGAACGAAGATATATATATATATATAACCTAGTTAAGCTAAAGAATCCTTGATTAAGCTACTGGAAAGTCAAGGATTTTAAAGTTCAAAGTATATGCAGACTTCTGTCAAATTTCTTTCAGAGAAGGCGACAAGAGAACTTACTAGCAGCCATAGAGAGTGACAGATATAAATAAAATTCTGAAGGAAACTTTAACATAACTGAAGCAAAAACGAAAAAAAAAAGAACAAGGTTTTGTATACTGTTCTTTGTCTTTGTACATTGATTTATCTTTTTTGCTGAAGGAGGTTGCATTGAGTTTTTCTTTTTAAAAGCACACACAGATATCATTTATTAATAATTATCTTTGGGCTTAAGAAGTTATAAATAACTACATTTCTCAATGACAATTGTCCATCATTGATTTGAATTCTTTCAGGAAATCTGCGTCCCTCGGAACAGTCAAGTGCCCAAGCTGCACTGATATGGCTACAGCTGCTCCTGTAGCTGAGTTCCAATTCATATACTCAAATTTGACTTGGCAGGGCTTTGTAGCATTCTTAGGAGTTTTTACCTTTTTACAATCAATATGCAAATAGTCATGACAGTAATAAAAGAACCACCTTCTGCATCTGTTTGGTCACCAAGTTTATAGCTGCTGCCCTCTCTCTATCCTTGAGTCTAATCCCTTTTCATCCACAACCACTGAATTATTTCAGATGCTCATCTTCCAGCTCCTGGATGGACTCAAAGTCTTCCTATAGTATTTCCTTGCCCCCTGTCCCCTCATAACAAGAGTCATCTTACTAAAATTTGAATCTATTTACATCATCCCCAGCTTATATTCCATCAATGGCTACCCATTGCTGAGGTTAAGTCCAGACTCTTTAGCATGTGTCTGAGGCCCTTCATCCCATGGTCCCATCTGTTTTCCCATCATCACCTCCTGCCCCACACTGAAGTATTCTACCACACTTGCTTCTGCATCCCTGCCATAGGAGAACCATATAATGCTAATTCAAGGCAAGCTAGCAAGAGGCACAGTGTCAAATTAATAGTAATCTAGAGAAAAGACTGAAAGCATTGTGGGGTAAGAGCTCATCCAAATAACCATTTAGCAATTAAGCTGACCCATCTTCCAGGAAGCCACTTAGTGACCATCTGCTGTTACATAAGCATAGTCCTTGGGAGTCCCCCTCCTCTACCCCAACCAGCTTGTCATCACATTCCTTACAACTACAGTCAGTGCTCTCCCTGGGAGGAGCTCTAATAAATACAATTGTGCCATCTTTTAATTGTCAAGTGATGTTTTAGCACCCCATATAGAGTGGTACCCTCAAAAGCTGCCCATCTGATCAGCCCCTTTATCTACAATGACAAATCCCCACCCGTCCTTCGAGATTCAATTAATACACCACCTCTGTGAAGATTTCTGTACCTAACCTCCAATTCTCTAGCAGAATTAATTAAACAGACAGTTTCAGAGCACATACTATTATCAGTGCTTTATGATTTCTATTCTAAGTGTTTTTCAAATATTATCTGACCTTTTTCCTTGCAATACCGCTACATGTTATGTGCTATTATTTGTGCCTCATTTATAGGTAGGAGATCTGTCATGTAGCTAGTAAATGGTAGAATTAAGATTCAGATCCCAGCAGACTGGTTCCAGAGTCCTCGCCCCTAGCCAGTCTTCTTAGCTGTATGCTTACTTTTCCAATCCACTGCCAGTACCTCTTATGATTAACTCTATTACAGCTGGCATATAATCATATATGTTTACATGTTGGTTTTTCCTCTAGATTTTGAGGTCCCTAAAAGTAGGGCTTTTTCCCATATGCATATCTCCAAGAACTTGCTTAGACTTAATACATAATAGGCATTCTCTAAATATTTGTTGGATCATTAATTAAACAAACAGTTTTCATGAAAGTGAAGCCTGTGTTTGGATCTCTATGTTAAGAATCCAAGAACTAAACTTATGGTGATCATTTTGAAATGTATAGAAATATCAAATCATTGTGGGTACCAGGAACTAACATAGCATTATAGGTCAATTATACTTCGAAAGCAAACAGACCAACTCATAGAAAAAGAGATCAGATTTGTGGTTACCAAGGGTGGGGACTTAGTGGAGGGGGAATTGGATGAAGGTAGTGAAAGGGTACAAACTTTCAGTTATAAGGTAAGTACTAGGGATGTAATGTACAACATAATGAATAGAATTAACACCGCTGTACACTATATATGAAAGTTGTTAAGACAGTAAATCCTAAGAGTCCTCATCACAAGGAAAAAATGTATTTTTTTCTATTTCTTTAATTTTGTATTTACGTAAGTTGATGAATGTTCACTAAATTTTTGCGGTAATCATTTCATAATGTAAGTCAAGTCATTATGCTGTGCACCTTAAACATATAGAGTCCTGTATGCCAATTATATCTCAGTAAAACTGCAAGGAAAAAAGGGGGAAAAATGATGTGTCTAACATAGGAAGGGGTGGCACACTCATTGTCTGAAACCCATGCTTCTATGTCCAGGTCATGCTATGGACTACCCGTCATCTTCATATTCTCTGTTGCCCTGAAGTTGACATGTGTGACTAAACTAAATGGTATAATAAAGTGCTAATCTTGACATTCAAAAAAAAAAAAAGAATCCAATAAGAGATACCGTACGTATTCCAAAGGAGCTGCATTTCACATGGGAAATACAGAGGAGCAGAGTATTTGGTCATTTATGTCTTCAAAATCGAAGCAAATGGCCAAATTATCCTTGCTAAAGTTAAATTCAACTACCAAGTTGCATGTACAATAATAGGATATTTTCAAAAGCAACTTTAATAATGTAACCTATAAAAGCATAGTAGTGGGCTTCCCTGGTGGTGCAGTGGTTGAGAGTCCGCCTGCCGATGCAGGGGACGCGGGTTCGTGCCCGGGTCCGGGAAGATCCCACATGCTGCGGAGCGGCTGGGCCCGTGAGCCATGGCCGCTGAGCCTGCGCGTCTGGAGCCTGTGCTCCGCAACGGGAGAGGCCACAACAGTGAGAGGCCCGCGTACCGCAAAAAAAAAAAAAAAAAAAAAATGCATAGTAGTAAAAAATATTTTCAGAGTCATCAATATGATGAAAAAAATTAAGATGATTTTCTGATAGTCACTTCTAAAAGAATTACTACAACACTAGGATAATTGAGGCCAACCAGGGAGATAAAAACCTTCAGATTCAAGATGTGAAGAAATGTCAGAGGGTATGAAACAATTGTTTTCATTTTTTCTCATTTGTAAATTCATTTTATGCCTCCAAGTGCAATATAAATTATTTACCAAAATTAGCTGTAATCATTTACAGGGACAAGCACAAGCGGTTCACACATAAACCTGTATCGCTGCTTTATTTGCATGTAAACTGTACATATGTCTAATTAGAGAGGCAACTGTAAAAGTAAACAATGCTTAATGTTGTAAAAAATCCCCGCGCCCTTCCTTCTCCTGATTTAAGGAAGAGGTAAGGAGAAAAGAGCCAGTGGCACAGGGAAAAAATATTCTTATTTGAAACATCTTCAGAAACCATATTTCAAGATAGGATTCAGTAGGACTTTTATCCAGTTTCTAATTCTCTGCCTCAATTATCATTCAGGTTTATGAAATGTATTGGAAATATTATTTTTGACTTGAAATATACACTCTATGAGAAGTCTGACCACAGGCGTGTGCACTTTATCTTATGAGGTTGAGATCTTGCCTTTGCCTCTGCCTAAGCTATGGTCCCATGTCTCTCTCTGGACATTAGTCATGTTCTCAGTCCTTATGTGATTCTCTTGGACAAGGACAACTTGCTTGCTATCCAGTAAGATAGCAGGAAAAGTCTCTTAAATTAACCAGCTGAGCACTACAGGTCATTATTTACTAATTTATGTTTCATATTCTGCTTTCAGTGGAACTTTCCCCCTTTTTTCAACCTAGGACCTGAGCCTGCATATCCCCAGCCATTCCTTATTTGTTAGTGCATCTTTTATATAAATGAATATAAATGCAAGGGACTTGGAATGATGGAGAGTTGTCCATACAGTGTTGGGAGGCAGATCTATGATGAGATGATCCTTTCTGAAATCAAACGCATCTAATCACATTGCTTCACGGCCACATCTATAAATGACACTGGACAACTGTGATCAAACCTTGGAAACCGATAACAGCTACTACTTTGCCTGTTTCTCGGGGAGATGCCCTGCCACAAGGGAGTCAGTAAAGATGGTGTTGGAGAGATTGCTAGTGTATCCTGTGCACTTTTGCAGATGAGAACCTGAAGGTGTTCAGTGTGTTCCTGGCAAACCCTAATTTCCATTCTCAGATGTAAATACAGAAATTTAACCCTTATTCTGCATTACATGTGCCTCCCACACACTGGAACTTGAAGATTCTGTGTTTAATGAGTCAATAAAAAGAATTATTTTTTTTTGCCTTTGGACATCCATTTTCCATAGCCATTACATCTTTTGTGTATGCATCTGAACACACACACAAACACGTACTCAGAATGTGTATAAATGCGTAGTTTAGATCGGTGATTTGGGGGAAGTCTTTCTGGCTGTTAAGCTCTTCCGGGTGAATATCATTCTCAGTATAACCTCAAGTTCAAAACGACACATACAAGGATGGTAGAAACTCCATGGAGCCAGTGGTAATAGCTAACTCAATTTATAAGCATCGCCATGCCCACGTCTTTAACTTTGCCTGTAGCTGTAGGCTAGACTGCGTTTCAATCGGTTCGAGTTCAGCTGTCTGTTTTATTACACCCAGGCCAGTAACACTTTGGAGATTTTTAGTCCCTTCAGTGACAAATGTATATTCAACCACTGCTGTAAGCAGAAGCCCACATTGCAGGTCACCAAAGGACAACAAACTGAGTAGGGAGGTCAGAGAAATGTTCAGAAAAATATCTATATGTGACTGCAATTGACTCTACCTTCAATATTTTCAATCTTTGAGAAGCATATAAAGTTGTTTTTTCAAGTCATATATATATATATTTTTTTAAATCTGTGTCTCTTAAAAAGAAATAGCTAGATTGCCTAAGACACTTCTAACAAAATTTTATACAAAGTTAACTCATTCAGATGACAGACAATGACAAGATTTTTACACTACCTCATGTGGAGGTTGGTTGGGTGTAATATTTTTTAATAGAGATCAGGTAGTCTATTCACAGACGCTACTCTGAGATTCTTATTGCACAAAGCTGAAATAACTGTCCTTAAATGGTATGATGCACCAGCTATGCTTACTGAGACCCTGGGAGAAATTCACCTTCATTGTGTTGTCACTTAGGCAACACAATTGAGAGATAAAGAAAAATGCCTTCCTACGGGAAAAGTGTCAGCTGTGCTGATTCAGAACAGACACTGAAGTGGCCCTAATATATTTTCACCTTGATGCCTGTGCTCAGGCTACACTGATGGACTCAAATTATCACTGTAAAGTTCTTTTATTCTATAAAGGAGGTAAGAAATTTTCACCCAGTCTCATCAGTCAACTGAAAACTTTCTTTCTGCTGACCCTAGATCTGCCTCCATCTGTTATAAATGTCCAATTCATTTGTGCAACATGCAAATTTTATTTAACTGAAAGAAAGTCTGTGAAATTTTAATCGTTGGCTTTTACTTGTGGCCCTCCTACCATCGAATTCCACAAATAAAAATCTTATGAGAGAGTTGAGAACAATAGTAACTTTACTTGCTTTTCTCAGTTCTTAGGCCTACAACACCAGGAGCTAATCACTTGACAATTAATATCAGAACATCAAGAGAAGAAATGTTTTTAATGACTGAAGTCTTTTTTTATTATTATTTTTTGAAGTCTTTTTTTTTTTTTTTTTACTAGTTTGTGACATGCATACTTTTTCCTGTCCTATACCATCTCCTGAACCTAAGAAATGAAGCAGGGTATTTTCCACATTGAGGTACACCTATCAGACTACTTGGCAAAAGTATATAACCAGATTTGACTTAACCAAACCCAGGCAAGGCTCAGTCTCCTCAGAGAACAATCAAATACACTTTGATTCTCTTATGTAAAAATAGCAAGGAACAGTAAGATCATATTCAAATCAATACTCATTTAATATCACATTTGTTCCCAGAAATAAACATTAAAAGGAGGCATTAAGTATTAATATGTCAGAGTCCAAAATGAGTATATATATTTGGAACTGTTACAAATATGTATACAGTGTGTGTTATTCAGTGTTTCCCTTTCATGTTCTTTTTGCCAGAATCTGGCAACACTTCAAATAATCAGGGAAAGAAAAAACTATCTTCAGGGAATATCCTTCAATAGTACTTTGTTTGAAGGTTGCTTGTATTCAGTGGCATGGTTTCCCTTCTTAAAACCTTTGCTGGACACAGTTCACCAAGCACCTATTCCTGCGAAGGAGTCTAACTCCGTGTTCATGTAGAGCTGTATCATTTTAAATGTCTTTCTTTGTTGTGAATCCAGTTAATTAAAAATTAAACTGTGGATCTACTGTCTTAAAAGCATGATTAAACCTCTGAAAACTCCTTAACGTTCCATTTTAGGGTGGGATCCCCCCAAAGCCTGTGAATTCTCATGAACCAGGCATGCAGAGTTTGAGTCACATTAAACTTTCAACATCGTTGCCCTATATCCCCCCTTACTCCTATCCTAAGTCTCCCCCAAACCACCATCTTGTTCCTTAGAAAATTTCACTCTCCCCCAGCTGTCCCTTGTCATGAAAAAAAAACAATCTAATAAATTTATTTGTCCATAAATTAGTGGTTAAGATTCACAACTGTCAAGGACATTTGCTTGGTCCATGTAGTTGCTCAACAAATATTATTGCAGTACCCACTCTGCAGGGATTTTTTTCCTAATGGAAAACACAGCCTGGAGCAAGATACACGTGTCTTATCTTCTGAAGCTATGGTTACATGCCCTTCGTCATTCCTAATAGTTTTTGGGGTTTTTTTGTTTTTTTATTTTCTCTTGATCTTCCTTACCAGGGGGGTTCTTTTTCTTAATTGAAGTATAGTTGATTTACAATGTTATGTTAGTTTCAGGTATACAGCAAAGTGATTCAGTTATATATATGCACATTCTTTTCCATATCCTTTTCCACTATAGGTTATTGCAAGATATTGAATATAGTTCCCTGTGCTATACAATAGGTCCTTGTCATTTATCTATTTTATATATAGTAGTGTGTATCCATCAATCCCAAACACCTAATTTATATCCCCCCCCTTTTTCCATTTGGTAACCATAAGTTTGCCTTCTTTGTCTGTGACTCAATTTCTGTTTTATAAATAAGTTCATTTATATCATTTTTTTAGATTCTACATATAAGTGATATATGATATTTGTCTTTCTCTGTCTGACTTAACTTCACTTAGCATGATAATCTCTAGGTCCATCCATGTTGTTACAAATGGCATTATTTCATTCTTTTTAATGACTGAATACTATTCCATTATATACATATACCACATCTTCTTTATCCATTTGTCTGTCTATAGGCATTTAGGTTGCTTCCATGTCTTGGCTATTGTAAATAGTGTTGCTATGAACATAGGGGTGCATGTATCTTCTCAAATTAGAGATTTTGCCTTTTCTGGATATATGCCCAGGAGTGGGATTGCTGGATCATATGGTAACTCTATTTTTAGTTTTTAAAGGAATATTCATACTGTTCTCCATAGTGGCTGTACCAATTTACATTCCTACCAACATAGGAGGGTTCCCTTTTCTCCACACCCTCTCCAGCATTTATTATTTGTAGACTTTATGATGATGGCCATTCTGACTGGTGTGAGGTGATACCTCATGGTAGATTTGATTTGCATTTCTCTAACAATTAGTGATGTTGGGCATCTTTTTATGTGCCTGTTGGCCATTTGTATGTCTTCTTTGGAGAAATGTCTATTTAGGTCTTCTGCCCATTTTTTGTTTGGTTGTTTGGTTTTTTGATATTAAGCTGTGTGAGCTGTTTATATATTTTGGAAATTAATCCCTTGTCAGTTGCATCATTTGCAAATATTTTCTCCCATTCTGTAGGTTGTCTTTTTATGTTTATGGTTTGTTATGTTTATGCTGTGCAAAAGCTTTTAAGTTTAATTAGGTCCCATTTGTTTATTTTTGCTTTTGTTTCCATTACTCAAGGAGATGGATCTAAAAATTATTGCTGTAATTTATGTCAAAGAGTGTTGTACCTATGTTTTCCTCTAGGAGTTTTATAGCATCTGGTCTTACATTTAGGTCTTTAATACCAGCGGGTTTTCTATGTTGTTCATCTTTTAAAAGGAACAGTTTTTACCTCCATCAATGCTATTCATTAAACTTTGTTTTCTATTTACTTAATTAACTTTTTCACTTTATTATTTTTTCCTCTGCTTTCTTTGCATATACCCTGCTGTTTCTTTTCCTAACTTCTTGAGTTGCCTGCTTGGTTCTTTAATTTTCAGTCTTTCTAAGAGACATATTTGGAGGTTGTAACTGTCCTGAGAGCTGATTGGCTTGTATTCCACAGTTCTGATATGTAACATTTTCATTAATTTTTTGGTTTTTTGAATTATTTAGAAAGGCATGTTTTATAATCTTGTCATTTTAATTCTGAGTCCCAACTTTATTGGTCAGAGAATGTGGTCCCTATGATACTGACTCTTTGGTTTTGATGACACTGTCTTGTAGCCCAGTGAGTGATGTTTTCATACATGTTCCATGTATGTTTGGAAGTACATTCTGTAACTGTGGGCTACAAGTTTCCATATATGTCCATTAGATGAAACTTGCCCATTGTTTTTGTTTCAACTTCTATGGCTATATTAAGTTTTTGCCTTAAATGTTAAAACATCCCAGATACTTGCATGCCAGTATGACTGTAGATGTGTAAGTTTGCCCTGGAAATTCTAACAATTTTATATTATGAAATTTGAGGCTATGTAGCTAGATATGTACAATTGCTGAATTGTTATATTTTGTACAAGATTTATTCCTCTTACCATTATGTAACAGTCCTCATTATCCCTAATAAAATTTTTGCCTTAAAGTCCGTGTTGTTATATTAACGCAGCCACTCTGCCTTTTTTTCTGGTTAGTGTTTTCCCTGCATGTATTTTCTGATCTCCTTTACTCTCATCCTTTGTAATGAGATGAGTATATCAATGAGTATATCTCATCCTTAGATATATTGCTTGTAAACAGCATACCTGTGACTTTTTGAGACAATCTCTGTATTCTGTCAATTTTTGTCTGTTTACATTTACTGTGATCATTCATATAGTAAAGGATATTGGTGGCCTAAAGGATATAACTTTTATGTAACAGTGTAGAAATAGCACAACAAAGGAGGGAAAAAAGAGAAAAGGGGGAAAGAGGTGAGAAGGTAAAATAAGTTTGCTGACTGCCTCATATTGTCCACTCCAATGGCCTAGAAGGATGGTCACCACAGCAGTAATGAATTTTCTTATTGCTTGGGTTCTCATCTTTTATATAATGCATGACTAAAAGAAACAAGGGCGGGCTTCCCTGGTGGCGCAGTGGTTGAGAGTCCGCCTGCCGATGCAGGGGACACGGGTTTGTGCCCCGGTCCGGGAAGATCCCACATGCCGCGGAGCGGCTGGGCCCGTGAGCCATGGCCACTGAGCCTGCGCGTCCGGAGCCTGTGCTCCGCAACGGGAGAGGCCACAACAGTGAGAGGCCCGCGTAGTGTAAAAAAAAAAAAAAAAAAAAAAAAAAAAAAAAAAAAAAATTGCATGACTAAAAGAAACAAGGGCCCTTGAGGATAGGGCTGAGTACAGGTCTGAGTAAAGAAGGTACAGTGTAAGCCTGGAATATCTTGTCCTGCCAAAAAGCAAGAACATTTTCAAGATTAATGAAGTGTGTCAAAAGGACACAGGAGCCAAACTAATGGAGCTCTTCTACGGCCAGAATTATGTCAATTAGAGTATAAAAAAATAATGATTGTAATTGATTGAACCACATTTATGGAAATCCATCTGTTTATAATGATACTAAAAAAAGAGAAAGCCAAAAAAATCTTTTGTGGTCAATTGAGGCCACTCTTAAAGTAACTCCTTACTTTGAAAAATGTTAAATAAAGGGAAGAAACTCAGTATTTACTCTGCCTTTCAAGCAAGAACTTTATTTTAGGATAACCAAATAGTCTCAATTGATAAAACAAATCAAACTGATGAAAAAAAAGTACTACTTTATAGAAAATGCCAGGTTATATATTTAGAAGAAATGATGGAATTAGAAAATCATCACCTTACAACCTTAATTGATTCAGAAAAAGATTATCCATTGTTGTTAACATTAAGTAAATGGTTAGTGGGGAGCTGAACGTCTCTTCGATACCAAAGGAGCACTATACCCTCATAAGGAAAAACAACATTGGATTCTACTTAGGAAAAAATATCAGTTCTTAAGGATTTTTTATACAAGTAAGCAAAATAAATATCAAGAGATATTAAGAAATTATTACCATATGTGATAATGTTATTTTGGATATATAAGGAAATGTTTCTAGTTTTAAGAAGCAATCTAAAGTTGAAAAAATAAAATAATAAAATAATGGCTGTATAAACAAATGAAGTATATCCCTCATGTCTCTATTTTTCTGTTATATCAATCTTCTCTATTACAGAAGTAGATCTCAATTTAGGTTAAAAAATTGTTATTTTATGCAAATATATAAATATATAATACATACATATACATTCCTTTTCTCTATCATTAGCCCTTTATATTTTAATATAGACAATAATATGTGTTAAATAAACATAATAAAGTCTGAGGTTGATCAGTTTCCCCACATTCTTCATAAATAATACAAGACCCTAGAGAAATGTTTAACACTAATCCTACTCCTTTTATCTTACATGCTGTTGCTCTGCATTTTAAACTTTGTGTTTATATCCAATCACTTGTCATCATTGTGTCATCATTGTAACCATCATCATCATCATCTTTAGATTTCCCACATGTTTGCATTTTGCTGGTTAATCATTGCTTCTTGTGTCCTATACAAGATAAGTTCACAATTCTTCTTCCTGTACTTCATTCTTTGATAGTTCTTTCAGTATTATTCCATGATTGGTAAACTCTTCCAATATTTTCTGTCTGAAAAAGTCTTTATCTAACTCCCATGTTTAAATCATAGTTGATCTGGGTATAGGAATCTAGCTGGAGATTATTTCTCAAAGCTCTTTCAAATCTTATTTGTTTGTTCACTGCTTGCTTTTGTTGTAGTTGGGAAGTATAGAGACAATCTAATTGTTATTAATTTGTGGTTATTATTTTTTGGTGTTCTGCTTTTTTCACTAGATATTTTTAGCTCTGAAATTTTCTTTATCCTGCCATGAATTCATTGTGCTCATTGAATCTAAAATGCATGTCTTACAAAAATTCTGGAAAATCTATTACCTGGTACCTTTGAATATCACTTCTCCACCATCCTCACTAGTTTCTCTTTCTACACCTGCTATTTACTCTGTTGAAACTTGTCATTCTGTTCTTCGTGTCTCTTAACTTCTCTTCATACTTTCCATCTATTTATGTCTTCATGATGAAAGTTGTACAATTCCTTCAAATGTATCTTATAGTTCACTAATTCTATGTTCAGTTGCTTAACCTATCTAATAGATTTTTTATTTTGAAGACTGTATTTTTAATTTCATGAAAATACATTAGTTCCCTTTTCTAACAGGACCAGTCTTTGTACCCATTAAACCTATTTACTTTATATGTCATATTGCAATCCTGTCAATCCTGTTAAGTTTAATATTCTTGTTTATTTTATATGCTGACTTTTACCCATAGTAGACTGTTTGATCTTGGAGTTTTTGGAATATTCTATTGTGAGCTCGTTATTTGGAAGATGGGGTCTTTATTAGTGAAACCTCTTATGATCTGGATTATAAAAGTATTCCCAGTGAGTTTTCTTCTGCTAGGAGCCCCAGGGCTATCACTAGCCTAGGATAACTTAATGTTACTCTCAGTTTAAGGATTTCCAGACAATTCAGAAAACATAAATTTAGTCCTCAAATTATGGTGAGGCTATGCCTGTGTTTCTCAATTCTCAGAGCCCAGGCTGAGACATCCAATTATTTTTGACATCTTCGCCAGCTGATATGCAGAAATTTTCTAAGATTCCTTTTCACTTAGTATGTAGCCCTTTGAGGGTCTTGGCTTTATGAAGCTGTAAGCCACATCAGTTCCTCCTTCCTTGCTAAGCCCCAATTTCTCTTATCTCTATATGAGTGTTTCTATGATAATCAGACACTCCAGAGCTGTAGAGTTTCAGCTCACAAACTCACAACAGTGGCTTTCATTTCCCTCTCCCTTTTTGGCTCCTATATCATGCTCCCTTTATAGTTCACCTCTATATTTCAGAGAATTTTTGTTATATTTTATCCTGCATTTCTAGATGTTAGTTGCAGGTAAATTTTCAGATTACCTAGTCTGCCATATTGCCAGAAATGGGCATATTAATTTTGGTTTTTTCTTTTAAACTTATGTGACATAAATTTTTCTCATTGCCTTTAACATTTCTACTTAAATTCCAGAAGAAGAAAAAATGAACGTATGCATCCTAATATTTGAGCCTTCTTTCATGAACCTCTCCCAGGATAAGGTATGTTCCGCTGAAGTTCCTGGTGTATAAACCTTAAAAATCTGCTACTGTTATTTCGTTGACCTACATTTGGCCAATAAATTTATTGCTGCAAATGGAAATTAGGTAAGGGAAGTACTGTCTTCTTTCATTTAAAATGCTCCTGGTTTTCATTTGTTCGTCTTTATTATTGTCAGCTTTAATAGCTCTGATAGTGCCGTCTTTTCTATTCCTTGGGAATTATACTTGATTTGTCTCTGATTTCTCAGACAGCTTCTTCTGTACCTGTATGTTCTCCTATTTTTACCTATCCCACTGAAAGATAAGCCTTCTATTCCCTTTTTAAGTCAATGATCCAGGAAGTTCTTTTCCTGTCCTGATTGCACTAGTTCACCTAAATGACTGGGTCTCTTACTACAGCCTTAGCTATTCTTCCTAATCCAGCTGTGCTGGACATGCTGCCTCAGACTCAGTATTTGTGTCTTTTACAGCACACATTGTACTTTTTGTTCATCATGATATATTCAAAATCCGGCTATTTCCTTCTACAGAATAGTATGTTGTCTCCCTATCCCACTTTCTGGCATCAAAAAATTATTTGTTTGGAGACAAAAGATCTTCTGATGCTTGAGGTCCTGATGTCCCCATGCTCCCTACTCTCTTCTCTGCAGTCTCTGCCCTGTGTATGTACCAGTGTGCATGATTACTATTTCCTCGATTAAATTTCCAGAATTCTGAATTCAAGATTTTTTTCCATCCATTTTGACTTTTTTCTTTCCCTCCTTTTTCCCTTGCCTTCGAATTCAGGCTTATAAAATACCTTAATGTAATGGTCAGTTTGATATTGCCAAATAAAAAAAATTAAGCTAGTTTTTGGTACTTTATTTTAAAAACTGTCTCCAATACCAATCATCAGCACCATTTCAGAGGCAAATGGGAAGGAATAAAATATGTGCCGTCACCTCGTCTTTCCCACATCCTATCGTGATTATATATGCAGGATTATTCCTGCTCATCCCCTTCATGTGTGCAAAATCATTTTTATCTTTTTACTCTATCAGATAAGCACTGTCTGGAATAAAAGCAATATCCATATCTTTAGTTGTACCAAGGGAGTATATGTGAGAGTCTTAAGAGAAGAGGATCCAGAAGGTAAATCAGTTATTAAATGTAAATTATAATTAATATTTGACCAGCACCATGTTACCAAGGGCAGAATTCCTGCCTTAAAGGGTCCTACAATTCTTTTAATGAGAGGACTATGGAATGCGAAAAAGGAAAATGAATTACTACAGGGGTGTGTGTGCACGTGTGTGTGTTTGCATAAGCAAATAGAACATGGATGACAATCAAAAACATGTTTAGAACTGTAAAATAGAAACGTACATAGGAAGATACTTTTATTGCGATTCAAAAATCCTGAAAACTTCCAAATACGTGATTGTATCTCCCTTTCTGTAATATTTAAAGAAGTAAAGGAGGACACTGGTTAAATTGTAGATATGAAGCAAAATAAGAGCCAATAATATTTTTTTTTCGAAAGCTCACTGTTACCGAATTCAGATAGTCGCCCGAACTCTATCAGTCATTCAAGACTAAACGATAGTTTTTCTAAAATCGATTAGCATCATGTGGGTATTCTTTGAGGCCCTGTGACTATAATTCACACTACGACATTCAAAAGATGCAACTGAAAGGCTCCTGTGAGCACCGTCTCAACCTCATAACTCAGCTCCTCCGTGAGCACACATTCTGACTCTGAACGTGTCCCAGCATCCAGAATCCACAAGATGGCGTTAGTGTTCACTTTTTTTTTTTTTTCTTTTTAAGCACGTTAATTTTACAAGTCATTTAATTGTCTTTTTTTCTTTTTTTTTAAGAAAAAGATAAAAATTTTTCCTCTTCTGGGATATATTTAATATGATTAACAGTGATTAACTTTATAATTTCTGGAAATAACAGAAAATCACTTGCCTACATCTTCTACTTTGCATTTGTGTTTTGAAAGTTGATCCCCTCATTCCTCGGGCTTCTATGTCTCTCTTCTGTGATAAAATTCTAAGACTGTGCAGTCCAGTCATCAGTAGCCACGTATGCAATTTAAATTTTAATTAATCAAAGTTAAATAAAACTCAAAATTCAGTCCTTCAATAGCCACAGCCACCTGAAGCTAATGGCTGCCATCCTGCACCAAGCCATACAGAGCATTCTTACCAGCACAGGAAGTTCTGTTGGACAGCACTGCCTAAACGATAGTGGCTCAAAGACCTGGATGTATTTCCCAGAACTGATATGTAGAAATCGTATCCCCCATCAGTGTCTTTCACTGTGACACATACATTCTGAAGCGGAAATAGAGGTGATAGAAAGTTGAAATGAAAATGTAAATTTTCTCACACTTTTGTGTACAGTGTGTACACAGGAACATTGCTTCATCCTGTAAAATAATCCACACGTGGACCATGTGTTTAGAGTGTATAACTTTGGACATTTTCAGAGCAGCCACTGTCATAATTATTTTTTTAACTCATATTATTGAAGCCCAGCATGGTCATGATTTCAGAAACAGAAAAACAAAATAGTAGAGCTGAGAAGAAACCTGGAGATCATCTGATCCAGCTTCCTGTGTGACTCATTAGGAGACAGGACCAAAAAATGAGGCGAGTAATGTAACAGACAGTCCCCTAGTACAGGAGACCAGAAAAAATTCTATCTTGGGTGATCTTGGTTGAACTTTTCTGTACCTAACTTTTGTTACATAGAAAAGAAAGGATTAAGAAAGGTTATATGGAAGTTTACTTTTAGCTCTAAATTTATCTCTTGGATCACATTTAGTGTTCGGAATTCAAGCGGTTTCAAAGTCACAGGATAAAAGATAGTACATCCACCCTGAGTAGTAATTTTATTCAAAGATGTGAGGAGGGAAACTTAAGTACTTTGACTAGTAAGTGATTTTAAAATTATTCTTTTACCTTTAAAAAATGCAGACGTGTTATGGAGGAGATAAAACATGAAGCTACAAAGGAATATTATGCCTGTTGTGGGCTATTTGAGATACACTCCCAAATCCCTCCAGGAGTTCTCATTCATTCTTTCTGCCTTTAAGGACAGTTTTTACACACTTGAGGAATGCCTCAATGGGCAGCTGCACAGGAGTGAAAGGCTTCCAATGACAAGTTTGGAGACTTGACCATGGTTTGAATAAGGTCCGCAAGTCCAGAAATTTCATTTGGTTAAATACATGGTAAGGTTATGGTTAGCTCACAATAAAATACAAAATAAAAATGTAATGGTTAATAGTGATGATGGTGCTAATTACACCAGAAATCTGGGCTAAATAACTACTAAATTGTAGAAAAGCAGATACTCTGAGCCTACTGGAAGCTAAGTAAAAAGAAAATAGAATAAGTGACGGCATTCTCATTTTATACTAAATGAAGAATAATATTGTAAAGGAGAGTAGACAAATATATCCAAATTCAGAAAAATCAGAGAGGCCAAATGCAGGTGCATTTTTATAAGGAACATTAGGATTATATAATGAACATTGTATATAATAGTAATTTTATAAATTATGGAGAAGTACCCGTTATAAAGTCATTTCTTAGCTTGACCTTGGAAAAGGTGAAAAACATGTCGCTGTATTGGAAACTTGTCAAATCACTTCTGCAGAAAGTTGAACACTAATGTGTTCCAGCCTTGTAGCATTTCAGCGACCTAACTTGATACAAGGGTAGATCTTAGAGAATATGGAGAAATGAATGACCACTGCTTTTTAAATGGTAAGTACTTAATTTTTACAATTTTGCACATTAAAATGTCACCAATTCCACAAGAAATCCATGTTTTACTGAAAAGAGTAAGTTCCGTTGTATCCTTAAATATTAGTTGTTTAAAACAGAGACCATACCAGAGACGTTTTGTATCCCTGAAAAGAAACAACCCACAAATATTTATCCAAGAGCCCATGGTAAATTGGGACTGGGAATACATTGTTAATTCTTGTCTTAGATTTTCAAACTGTAATGGTGATTAAATACTGATCGGTAGATGACTTTTTCCTTCATATTTTTTTATTGTGGTTTAAAAAAAACACACAATGTTAAATTTACCTTCTTAACTATTTAAGTGTACAGTTCAGTGGTGTTAAGTATATTCACATTTTTGTGCAACAGATCTCTAGAATTTTTTAAACTTACAAAACTGAAAAACTCCACTGATGAAACGCTAATCCCCTTTCCTTCCTGCTCTTAACCTTTGGAAACCACCTTTCAACTTTCTGTTTCTATGATTTTGACTAGTTTAGATTCTTCATATGAGTGGAATCTCACAGTATCTGTCCTTTTGTGACTGGCTTGTTTAATTTAGCATAACATCCTCAAGGTTCATCCATGTTGTAGCATATGACAAGACTTCCTTCTTTTTCAAAACTGAATAATATTCCGTTACATGTATATACCACATTTTCTTAATGCATTTATCCATCAAAGGACACTTGAGTTGCTTCCACCTCTTGGCTATTATGAATAATACTGCAATGAACATGGGCATGCAAATATCTCTCTAAAATCCTCCTCTGAATTCTTTTGAATATATACCCAGAAGTGGGATTGCTGGATCATTTGGTAATTCTACATTTAATTTTTTGAGAAGCCTCCATATTGTTTTCCATAATGGCTGCAACATTTTACATTCCCGCCGATGGTGCACAAGGGCTTCAATTTCTCCATATCCTTGTCAACACCTGACGTTTTCTTTTGTTAGTGGTGATCCTAAATTCTGTGTTGCCCTATCAAATATCAACTGTGCCAGCCAGTCTCTTGATAGGAATATTGCATAGCAAGCAATTCAAGGTGGAGGTTGTTTGGATGCCCTGAATTGTAGAATCGTAAGGGTTGCAACAATCTTAAATGTATACATTTAATTAATTTGAAATGGTTTAATAATGGTGGGCAGTCAAATAGTGGTGCCCATGCTATACAGTCGTGGTCTTTGTTGATGCAGTAGTCTTCGGTAACGTGGTATAGCGCTGTCAGAGAAGACGGCTTGAGTTTCCCAACCCTGATCCTGCCACTATCAAGTTATAGGATGTGGGAAAATACTTAACCACTCTGAGCTCATTTCCCACATTTGTGAATTGGGAATAATGATATCTAGTGCACAGCACATTGTTGGCATGAGGATTAAATGAAAGGATGTACGTAAAGTGTCTGGCACATAATATGCTATCAACAAACGTTAGCTTCTTTTTGCTTAATCCCCAAATCCATTTCTCATGCAAGTTAATATAGTGAGAGATCAAGCCTGAATTTTTAATAAAAGTATGATAGGAAGTTTCAGGAGACATTCAACAGTCACTGTAACTTGAAGGAAGATTTTTTTATAGTAGTCTACACCAGACATTCAACCTGAAGCTACCCTACATGAAAAGGAATCTGCCACCCCAGATAAGATTTAAGCAATGCCTTCTGCAGAAGAGTTGCCTTATCTTTATCTTTAATATAAGATGTTAAATCAAAAGGGCTTTCATGAGTGAGTTGTCCTAGCACCTTCAGCAACTGGGGTCTGAGAAGCTATACTCATAGGCCCGAGGAACACGGAGAAGGCCTTACACTGATGTCTTTGGTAGTTCACCAGTCCATTCTATTTAATAAATGCATTATTAATCTATTTTCAACAGATCAGCCAGAGGGATGTTCTCAAGCCATTATACCTCTTAATCCTGTCACACCTCCAACAGCTTTCTCCTAGAAAGCTATTAAGCCACAGATGGCAGGAATCTTTGTCCGTTTTGATCACTGCTTTAAACTTAGTACATAGAATAGTGCCTAAAAGATAAGAGGCCCTTAATAACTACTTATTGAATAAATACATATATGAGTAAAGGAATAAGCGAAACAGTCAAACTGAAAGGATTTCCATACAGTATCCCAGGTTCTGATTAAATGTCCTACTTCTTGTCAAGGCCTTCCTTGACTTCTAACCAAGGTCTCTGAAATAGAGTCAGGAAACCAGTCAACCCCTGGTGATGCAAGTGTGTGTCACTTCCTCTCTGATGTTTGAATCTGCAGTCAGTACAGACATCTGTCCCTAAAGATTTCCAGGCTTGAACACTGTAAATTGTTTTCATTTCAGGCTCCAAGTCGGCATAAAAACTCAGGGCATTATTGTGGAGGGAGAAGCAAGTCTAGGGCACCATTATACTTTGAATTCCAACTAAGATGTTCTTCTCACGGACAAAGAAGGATATGCTAAATAGTCAATTATCAATAAATTTTTGCTCCTTCTATGCAAACGAGGTTACCGCAAGACTTATCTTTGAGTTTCACTTAAATATATTGAGTTGTAGTTGTGAGTTTGATCCAAAATTTCTCTTGCTGGATAGGATATCATTGTAAGAACAATGGCCTATTGGGAAACAATATCCTAACATTATCCTAAGCTAGGTAATCTAGCAATAGAATTTTTTTTTTTTTTTTTTTG
>NW_020173666.1:9785779-9827517 GCF_003031525.2 Neophocaena asiaeorientalis asiaeorientalis | reverse complement strand
TTCAGGCTCCAAGTCGGCATAAAAACTCAGGGCATTATTGTGGAGGGAGAAGCAAGTCTAGGGCACCATTATACTTTGAATTCCAACTAAGATGTTCTTCTCACGGACAAAGAAGGATATGCTAAATAGTCAATTATCAATAAATTTTTGCTCCTTCTATGCAAACGAGGTTACCGCAAGACTTATCTTTGAGTTTCACTTAAATATATTGAGTTGTAGTTGTGAGTTTGATCCAAAATTTCTCTTGCTGGATAGGATATCATTGTAAGAACAATGGCCTATTGGGAAACAATATCCTAACATTATCCTAAGCTAGGTAATCTAGTAATAGAATTTTTTTTTTTTTTTTTTTGCAATACACGGGCCTCTCACTGCTGTGGCCTCTACCGTTGCGGAGCACAGCCTCCAGACGTGCAGGCTCAGCGGCCATGGCTCACGGGCCCAGCCGCTCCGCGGCACGTGGGATCTTCCCGGACCGAGGCACGAACCTGTGTCCCCTGCATCGGCAGGCGGACTCTCAACCACTGCGCCACCAGGGAAGCCCTAGCAATAGAATTTTATTAGAACCATTTCTATTCTTGACATTCCGACTCCCAAAATTACTGTGTCAAATAAAGGGTGCCTCAGACATATAATGTTTAACCAGCTCTCTACTTGGGACCATAAATCTGGACTTTCACATGCCTACTGGTAGTGTGTGTGTGTGTGTGTGTGTGTGTGTGTGTGTGTGTGTGTGTATGTGTGTGTGTGTGTGATGGAGAAACAGAGATAAGGACAGAGAGAGAGTGAGAAAAAGAACATACTCAGAGCTGGCTTGCCAATTAGTCAATCAGGAATTAGAAGTAGATTCTCATTGGTTTACATTTAGATAGTTTAAACATGACCTGATTGATACTGACTTCACTCAGTGTGATCAAGAAGTCCTGAACTCCACTAGACATACGTGGTTGGGTGATATTCTCTCAAAAACACAGAAAGAAAAAAAAAAGCAAAACATAAGTAGAGAAGAAAGGTTACTGTATTGAAGTATCAATAAGTTAAATTTAGAAAACTGGACTGAAGGCCTTAGAATATTGTTTCCAGAATTGAAAGTGCACACCTATCACCCAAGGATCTTGTTAAAAATGCAAGTTTTTGCTCAGTGGACCTGGCTTGGGACTGAGATTCTGCATTTCCAACAAGTCCCAGGTGATACTGATGCCTGCTGGTCCACAGATCACACTTTGACTAACAATGTTTGCAAACATGCTGACAAAGGCCTGGTGTCCCCAAATGAGAAAGAAGCCACCCAAACAAGGCAGGTCAAAGCCCAAAGTGATTTTAGAAAGCCCCTGACTCATTGTCAACTCATTGGAAGACCATGATTACGTTATGGGAAGAAATCAGTATTTTATCGTGTGTTATAGTTCAAGCTCCCTTCCTGTCACAAGCACGAATCATTGACGCTTAGTCTGCGTCAGTTGTTGCCATGAGATTTTATTGCTTGAATTCAAGAGCTACACAGTAAGTCTCGCCTTTAGCACATTCCACATTTATAGTAAAAAGAAAGAGAATCCCATGCAGCAGCACTGCATAAAACCAGTGATCAGGGCTTCCCTGGTGGCGCAGTGGTTGAGAGTCCGCCTGCCGATGCAGGGGACACGGGTTCGTGCCCCGGTCCGGGAGGATCCCACGTGCCGCGGAGCGGCTGAGCCCGTGAGCCATGGCCGCTGAGCCTGCGCGTCCGGAGCCTGTGCTCCGCAACGGGAGAGGCCACAGCAGTGAGAGGCCCGCGCGCGTACCGCAAAAAAAAAAAAAAGAGTCACATCTATTCAGACAAAATTTTGTAAAGAACGGAAGAGTCAGGATTGAGTTTGGTGAATGGCTACAGTTAGGAAGAATAAAGGCTGTTAGAAGTTCATCTCTAGACATGATTTGTCCACTTAGCCTTGAACTTTAGGAAAAGTCTTTAAAGTGTGACCAGGCGCGTTGGGCAGGAAGGCCTAGAGAAGCTCTGCACCACCTGGATGCCTGCAGCTTGCTGCTGCCTTGCCTCCTGGGGGCACTCTGGGGGGGCCCTGCCTCCTCCAAGCACCGCGCTGGGCCACGGTGAGCATCCCTGCCCCTCCCCAGGACACATTCAGCATCAGAGGCTACGCCTCACCAGCACAGAACAAAAGAAAGGAGACAATTATGTGAAAAAGCCTAGGGGGAAATACCAAATAAAAGCACTCAGAAAAGCTCTTCAACTTGCTGAAAATTCATAACTTGAATAAAAGTCATTTCCTTTTGAGCTTTTCCTACAGAATTCTCTGGCATGTCCTGTTGTGCTGCATTGAGAAACAAAGCAAAGTCAGACAGTTATTTTCCTAACTGACTGAGCAGAAATATACGTTGGAGTAGATGTGAGTACACCGGAAACAGCAAACTCATCCACCTACGGCAAAGAGAAGATGCAGAGACCTTTGAATTTGGAAGTTTCAAGGTTTGACTTCCTTGTTCAAATAACAAAACATAATTTATGGGCCTTATATTACCATAGTTCTAGACAAAATGGTTTTGGCTATGACACATCCAATTGAATACTGAGGAGAAAAAACAACTTATTCTTTTAACAGTTGTCAGGGTCAGTGTGACTTGCCTGAATATGGAAGCACATGTTCTGTGGGCGGGTAGGACATTGTTAGAGGTTGCACCCTATGAGTATTGGAGTGAAATGGGTAGGAGACACTGAGGGCCTAAGGAATGTGTTATTGAAGAAAATATAACGAAAGACAGAGCCAAGGACTTAACTTCAGGGAAATTTTATACTTAGGGGCGGGAAGAGAGAGAAGAGCCATGAAAAGCCACTAAAAGGACTGGTCAGAGTCAAAAGTATTAGCACAGAAGCCAAAGACAAGAAATGACTTGGGAAAGGGATAGAGGTGCCCAATTGCATTAAATATTCAAGAAAACTCAAGAGGTATGAGCACTGACCAAAGGTCACTGGATTTCACAAGCAGCATTTTACCTTGAGTATGTAGCTTAATTAGAGTTAATATAAATGACATTAGGAAGGGGTAAATTTAAAAGATAATGTGTTCGCAGGGAAATGGAGAAGTTTAACCTTGTATGAAAGAAGGTTAAGAGGGAATAACAAAATTAAGAGTTTTGAGAACAGGATGGAGAAAACACATTTATGTCAACATAACATGGAGAGGATCCATGCCAGACGGGTCAGTTTTCTAGTCGCGGTAGGTGGTGCCATATCATTTCTGAGAGGGACACATGGAACAGAGCTAAAGGAATATAAAGGGCTTTGTTCTGAAATAGTTGGGAAATTAATATGAGAAGGATACAAAGACTGCTCTGTATTTATATACAAATATAAATACACTTAAAGTTGGTATAATTTAGCACTAAAATGACCTTAAAACTCACTTTATAAAAAAACATCGCCCATTTCTTTGATTTCTTGGAGTTATTAGTTTTATCCCTTGGTAATAATACTATCCTTTGATAATAATTTTATAGAAAAATCTTTCTAAACAAATTTATTATATTTCTTTTTTCTGTGCACATCTCTGCTCAGCCAAAGTCAGAGTAGCAAACATGGAAATAAACATGGCAGAAAGAGCCCTTGGGAATCTTCTGGTCCAGTCTGAGCCCATGTTTTGCCTCACTGAATATGCAATACTGTAACTATCACTCATGGTTGTCACCCACTGCCTTCCCTACTCTCCATTCTTCAGAGGAAGGAGAAAACATAAAGATCCTGTCATCCTCTTGACATTACGTACCCAACTGGTGATAGATAAAAAATGCCAAACCTCTGTTTAAGACCCAGTCCTCTGTCTGTACCTCAGGCATATCCCCCTATTTAGCCAGAACTCTCAACCTCTTAACAGAGACCTGAGTTCACTCAACATTTGATCTATTTGGTAATCAGTCATCTTAATAGTAAAATCTAAGAGGGTTCACCAAAGGAATGAGTTGTCATTTAAAAATATTTAGTATATTCAATAATAGTCCTATATAAAATAACTCAAGACATTATTCTATTATTTTATTTATTTTTTTAATAAATTTATTTTATTTATGTTTATTTTTGGCTGCATTGGGTCTTTGTTGCTGCATGCAGAGTGGGGGCTACTCTTCATTGCAGTGCGCGGGCTTCTCATTGCGGTGGCTTCTCTTGTTGCGGAGCACGGGCTCTAGGTGCGCGGGCTTCAGTAGTTGTGGCACACGGGCTTAGTTGCCGTGGATGGCACATGGGATCTTGTGGCTTGAACCTGTGTCCCCTGCATTGGTAGGAGGATTCTTAACCACTGTGCCACCAGGGAAGCCCTACTGATTATTTTATGATACACAGTTATGCCAAACAGACTCTCCCTGATTGCCAATTCTGCACACACAAATTCTTGGTTTTTCTTCAAAAGTAACTTGCATGTGTTTATATTATCTTCATATAAAGATCTGTCCCTGCCCCCTAGTCACCAAAATGTGTATCTGTATGTGAAACTCAACACTGGTATCATTGGCCCTGGGCTACCCATACTCCTTTGCTTAGAATCCTTTGTGATGGAGTGTATATTCATGCAACTTTTGACCGGCTTAAGTGTATCATCCAAATAAAACAGTCATTATTTCTTTTGTATAAATATGTGGTCTATATGGAAACTAAGCCTAAGAATTTGGACTTATTAGCATGATGTTCAAACTGGCTTTGTTAACTCCCAGGAGGCATTATTACCCTGAAATATTTTTATTTATAAATCAGAATCCAATCTCATGCTAATATATCAGTATTGTTGGAAAGGGTAGTGCTCTAGGAAGATTTCAAAAATAAAGCAAGGAAACAGGATCAGGTACCACAATACAGGGAGAGACACTGGTACACACCAAACAGGTACAGAGGTAAACAATACGAATCCTGGTCAAAAAAAGAGCTGAGGGTCAGAAGCCAGCAGTTTATGGTGATTTGTGCTGGTTGATCACTCAGAGCAAGGGAATGAGGAAATACACAGGCAGGAAGGAAAGACAGTATGAGTTAAGAGAAGCAGACATGCCCCACAGGAAGCGAGGGGAACACATCGTGAGGTCAAGTTCTACCAGAGCCAGGAATTTCCTCCCACGTGGAGTATCATTTTTGTTGCAAACAAACCACCTTAGAAATGAGTGGTTTAAAACAATATCCAGTCTTATGTAACATAGGTATATGGACCCACTGGACAGTTATTTCTGATGATATGGGCCAGGCTCAGCTGATCTTGGCTGAGCTTCCTCATGCGTCTGTGGACAGCTGGGGTGTTGGCTGGGGCTGGCTGGCCTTGGAGGGCCTCACCTCAGAAGACTCAGCTCTTCTATTTGTAATGAGGTGGATAGACCTAGAGTCTGTCATACAGAGTGAAGTAAGTCAGAAAGAGAAAGACAAATACCGTATGCTAACACATATATGTGGAATTTAAGAAAAAAAATGTCATGAAGAACCTAGGGGTAAGACAGGAATAAAGACACAGACCTGCTGGAGAACGGACTTGAGGATATGGGGGGGGGAAAGGGTAAGCTGTGACAAAGCGAGAAAGAGGCATGGACATATATACACTACCAAACGTAAGGTAGATAGCTAGTGGGAAGCAGCCACATAGCACAGGGATATCAGCTTGGTGCTTTGTGAGCGCCTGGAGGGTGGGATAGGGAGGGTGGAAGAGAGGGAGACGCAAGAGGGAAGAGATGTGGGAACATATGTATATGTATAACTGATTCACTTTGTTATAAAGCAGAAACTAACACACCATTGTAAAGCAATTATACCCCAATAAAGATGTTAAAAAAAAAAAAAAAGACTCAGCTCTTTTCCAGGTTAGCCTGGGTATGTTCTCACAGTGAAGTACAAGAAAAGAGATTATACAAGTGCCTTTTCAAGCCTTTGCTCACATCTGGTCTGCTATTGTCCCATTGCCCAAAGAAAGTCATGCAGTTAATCCTGGAACTAATATGGAAGGGCACAACCGAAGAAGATGGTGTTAAATTGGAACCATTCATACAATCCATATACCATACTAAGGAGCCAGTATCAGGGCATTGGTAGTTTGGAGCTAAATGGTAAGGACAGGTAAGTGCACATACCTTCTGATGAAGAAGAGCCTGGGAACTGATGCAGGGAAGGCAAATATTTCACTTGTAAATACTTGCTCAAAAGTAATTAAAGGAAGACAGGCCACTCAAAACCTGGCTGCACGTTTCTACCTGCTAAGGTTTCAGGATGCAGCATGGGAGACTTAGGCTAGATGTAAAGAAAATCTCGCTGACAATGAAAGTTTTTAAACACTGCAATGGATTACTAAAGGAAACTGTAATTTTCTTTTAAAGTACTTAAAATCAAACTAGCTACCTTGTTATCTGGTATGTGCTCTTGGACAGAAGCAGAAAGATGAACTAATTGACCTTTCAGAGTCCCTCCAGACCTATTATTGTCACGCTGAACCTATTCGCACAGTGGAAGAAAGACTCTAACAGCCTGCCTTTTATTCCTACACTAAACGCACATTTATTACAGACCCTCTCTGTGCTTGGCACGCTGCTTGGTGCTAGAGATATAATCTCAGCCTTTAAGGAGATCACAGGCTTTGGTCAAAAGGTGAAGCAAAAATGCTCCATCTACATAAGTGTTAACACACAGGTGATAGAAGATGCTATTTAAAACAGTGAATGTCTTCAAAGGACAAAGGCTACTGTGAAGGGGAAGACCCCTTGCCCTGGGTCTCTGCCTATCTTTTGAGCTGCCCAAGAGACCAGAAGGCTCTTTTGTTCAACTGGGCCCATTGATGGGTTTGAGATAGACAAAGGGACTTAGAGCAGAGTTACAGGTATGGGACTGGAGACAGCAGAGTTCTCTGCATAATTAAGTGAGAATTTGTGATTTGCTGGAAAACTTAGGTAAGAATGGGAGCAGAATAGGGATGGAATAGGGAAGGCAAGAGTCCAGGCATTACATGGGGTAACATGGCCAGGGAGAAAGCCCTTGGTCTGTGGTGGCTAGAGCATATCTATGAACCTAACAATCTCACTTTTAAAAAGCTAACAAGAGAGACTTCTGTCCAAACAAGATAACTAGTATAGACTCGTCTCTTCCTACTTTTTCCTACTTAGGATAACGATAAACGCTGGAAATAATGCAGGCTAAAATCAAAGGAGAACTCTGAGAGGTGGCTGGTGAAAGGCAAACTGCTTTAAGGAGCCCAGGACTGAAGAAACAACATTATGTCTGGGCATCTTACAACCTCATGCCCAACAGCAGGGCACGTGGTTGGCATTTCCCAGCCCCCAAAACTAACGACAGAAGGTGTTCAGGTAGTCCACAGGGGTTTGACCGAAGCCCCAGTGAAAACAGGTTACCCAGGGAAATATTCTCCTTCCCTGACAGTCCTGGGACTCCCCTCTCCTACTCAGAGACACCCACAAAGCAGATCCCACCACAAGCACCTTCCCAGGAAGCCCTCTCTGTCCCCACAAGTCAGAGACTTCATCTTCTCACCTCGAGATTCAGGACAGGTGACACACCTGGTGCCATTCCTTCCACCCCTTCAAGGAGCACCAGCGAAGATCTGTTGGAGTCCCGTGGCTGACCTTAAAGAATGGCCAGAAGAAGTTCTTCAAACAAAAATGAAATGAAAAAGAAGGTTTCCATGCCACGAGGAAGGAAGAAAAAAAACAGCGAGAAAAGCAATACAATAGACTGTCATTTTTCTCTTGAGTTTTCTAAAATATGTGTTATGATTGAAATTAAAATTATAACACCATCTAATACTTAAGACAATGATATTTAAAGTAGAGAGGGTAAAAGATAAATTGAAGTGGGGTTTCCACATTTAACTGGAAGTGGCCAAATGCTGATACCAGTAGTCAGTGGTAAAGCATGTATATATGTTGTAATGCCCAGAGCAGATACCAAGAAAACTATACTAAGCAAAATTCTCAAAAATACAAAAATTACATCAAGGTGGAATCTTTAAAACATGTTCAAGTAACCCTCAGGAAGGCAAGGGGGAAAAATAACAAAGAACAAGAAACAGAGGAAATAAACAGAAAACAAATAACAAAATGTTAGATTTAAGCTCTAACACATCAGTAATTACTTTAAGGGTAAATGGTTTAAATATGCCAACTGGAAGGCAGAAATTGGCAGACTGGATTTTTAAAAAAATGATCCAATTACATGCCGTTAACAAGAAATTTACTTCAAATTCAATGGCATAGGTAGGTTGAAAGAAAAAGGATGAAAAAAGGCATATCATTTTGTTTATGAAAAGGGATTGAGATACATGCATAAGCTTGTATATGTATAAAAATGTTACAGAAGGGCTTCCCTGGTGGCGCAGTGGTTGAGAGTCCGCCTGCCGATGCAGGGGACACGGGTTCGTGCCCCGGTCCGGGAAGATCCCACGTGCCACGGAGCGGCTGGGCCCGTGAGCCATGGCCGCTGAGCCTGCGCGTCCGGAGCCTGTGCTCCGCAACGGGAGAGGCCACAACAGTGAGAGACCCGCGTACCGCCAAAAAAAAAAAAGCACTGAAAAAAATGTTACAGAAGACTACAAAAAAACATTAACAGTATTTAGTTCCAATGAGGGTAATTGGGGATCTGGTATGAGAATACTTTTCACTGTCTACCCTTCCATGCACTTTAAAAAATTTAACACATGCACTGGTAAAGTTTATGCACGTTTATGTAAAAATAAACTGAAGAAAATAACTTTGGTTAATAAAACGTAAGGACTAACTACTAAACAATGTTATGTTATTATAGTAGTGGAATAATAGACCCCACCAAGGCCAACCACAAACCATTAGTAAAAGTCCCACATTATGTGATTTATCTGCATTAATATTGCTCTAGAGTTAAAGGAGAATCATGGAAAGGGATCCATGTTCCCTCTTTGTGTCAACACCGGGACTGAGATATAGGAATAGCCACAAGCTAAAGAATGAAGAATAATAGCTCAGCAGAGGCAAGAGAGAGCCGAAGTTGCTCATAAAAATATAAGTCCCCCTTGCCCTCCCATCCCCATCCACCAGAGAGTCACAGAAATCTTGATGAAGCCATTGAATTTTACAGTCATGTGTGGTTGTTCAAGTTCATCTCCTTTTAAGCTCAAAGAAGAGACTTTTAGCTGACCATTAGGTGACAGCAGCATGACCTATACCTTGGTCTAGGCCACTTGTCCACTTGTGGAAAGACAGCATTAAATGGTTTGACCAAAAACAATTCATCCAGAGATCTCAAAATTTTTCAGTGGTAATACCCATTGACAAGATTTATTATTTTAATTACTTAAGTATTATTTCTAAATTATAACAAAAGAATCATGTTCCTTAGATACAAGCTACTTAAAGCATCTATACCATGTTTGCGATATACCTACATCCATTTTCAAATTCAGGAAAAAAATGCCCCATGATCAGAACCCTGATGACAAATTCTGTTTCCTCTTTCATGACAGTAGCAGTGGGTGAGATTGATGACTCAGAGCTTTCATACATTATGGTTTTCCCCATTAGCTATTTATAGGGAAATCTTTTAAAAATGTATATGCTTAAAAGTTTAAAGTGTGTTTCTCAGGACATTACATTGACAAAATAGATATTCTGTAGGTTCTTTCACTCCAGACAATTTTATTGTCAAAGGAAACAGAAAACGTAGAACAGTTCAAGTTCCTGATCAAAACCCTTAAGTAGGGACTTCCATGGTGGCACAGTGGTTAAGAATCCACCTGTCAATGCAGGGGACATGGTTTCGAGCCCTGGTCCGGGAAGATCCCACATGCTGCGGAACAACTAAGCCCGTGCACCACAACTATTGAGCCTGCCCTCTAGAGCCCATGGGCCACAACTACTGACCTGCATGCCACAACTACTGAAGCCCACGCGCCTAGAGCCCGTGCTCCGCAACAAAGAGAAGCCCCGCTCACCGCAACTAGACAAAGCCCACGCATAGCAAAGAAGACCCAATGCAGCCAAAAATTAATTAATTAATTAATTTTTTAAAACCTCAAGTAAAAAGAGAATTTCTTCCTAGATAAAAAATAATATTATCCAAAAATCCTTAAATTAAAAGAAAACAAAACAGGATTTTTTTTCCCTAGAAAAAATACAACAGTACAAGACAATACACTTGTAAGCCTGATTCAAACCTAGGAAAGAAGTGGTATTTGGAGGTACAGGAAGAATATTTAGATTAAATGGAAGAAATGACAAGAAAAACCACCAAAGAGGAGTTGGTCTTAAGGACCCCATTGCCTATCCTTGTCACCCGTCTCTTCTGTCTAGTGGCCTTAGAAGTGGCACATTTCTAAGTGAAGAGATGAAGAAATTACTGTAGTGGTTGCCATATTAGAATACTATCTACCTCAGTGTCAAGTGAAGTTCATTTGATTCCTGTGGATAACTACGGTGCATTAATCAGCACATTGAGATGGAGAGGTTTTTCATATAATCAAATGACCTATTTAATTGAAAATCATGATTTCATCTTGGACAAACTACTTTTGGCCTATGCATGCCTAACAGTAAAAAAAAAAAAAACAGACCAGATCTTGCACTAGCATTCACCAGTAGGCTTCTTGGATACACTCAGTTTCCTTAAAGCCAAGAATACAATCTTCCACTTGGCTCCCAACCAGAGACGCCAAAACTCATTGCCTAATGCTGCAATTTATTTTGTGACAGCCCTCTTCTTAGCCCATATTTAAATTCCAGTACAAAATAGATACAGAAGGCACTTGGGATTTCAACTCTTATGGATTACATTGTTTAAACCTAGAAGAACAAAATGCCCTAAAATAGTGCAGGCAAAACATGTATAAGTACTTTGAAGATCCAAATTTCTTTAAATCAATATAGTATTCCCTTTCTGCTTTCACTAGAGTACTAAGTGGCATATGTGAAGGACATAGGCAAACCTGTGGAACCCGAGTCTGAAAGATTTTAGGACAGCAGCCCACAGTATAATAAAATCACTTTTAATTCAACAGAGTTACTAGGATAACCTAAAGTTATATACCAGCTTTTTAAAAAAATATATACAAAGCTTAATTCAGCTGACTCCCCTCAGTTTTTTCCTTGTATTCAAGGAATTTGTAACTGAATAGTATAACCAGCATACCAAATTGTTCAGTGATGCAAAAGATTATAAAGAGAAGAAGAGAGGTAAAGAAGGAAACAAGAGTCACCATTGGAGAAAGGAAGCAATGATTTACATGGAATATTTGGCATGGAATGCTTTACCTTGTCAAGACTTGCTGTGTACTGTAAAATCCTGTTTAGAAACTATGGCAGCATATTAAGGAGATTTAGTGTTATGAAAACAAATGGGGAACTAAAAGTAATAAAATGAAGTTTCTAATGTCAACTGACACGAAATGTGTGACCTCGAGCAAGTCACTTAACTTCGTAAGTCTTAACTTCTATGAAGGCCTTAAACTAGAATTATTTCTAAGCTCTACACAATAGGAAATATGTTTTTTAAGTATTAGGAGTGAAAATTTTAAAACATGTATTTTGGAAGAAGTAATACATTGACTATTGTTTCTTTTAGAAAAAAATTTTTACGTGTGATATTTTGCAAAAATAATTTCTATTAAAAAAGACATCTATGATGTTTTTCTCAAGAATTTTGCATTATTAAAGGTTGGAAAGTCAGCTGAAACTTGAAATGTTTCTGAATAACAACTATGTCTAAAATTTTTTTAAATTATTCAGTCTTCAAACAAGTTGATAATTATTTTAAAAATATCTTGCAATATGATATCAGAACACGTGATACCTGTAAAAATCTTTTGTCAACTGAAAGGCAATAAAAAATATAAATATCACTGTTATTATTGTTAGTGCTAGAAAATTCTACATACGCAGCTGAGTTCTTAGGTTTATGGATTATTCCTTTACATTTTTAGTGACGATAAAATCTAGATGTTAAGTTCTAAGCAAGATCCTATAATGAACAGCTCATATGAATGTTCTTTCTCCTTAGCTTTTAGAATATTTGGTAAACCCAGATCCTATCTATGATTCTTCAACAGTTTTATTCAAATACAGTACTAGTACTGATTTTAACTTAAGAAGCTATCCATTGTCACTCATGTAGCTCTGGATGAATGAATTTTAATTTGACCCTCAAGAGTCAGTCTAGCCAAATAATAACAATGAAAATGCATGAGAACAGTAATTTCAACCTGGCTATTTCACAGACAAGCTTATTTTATGCATCAATAGCAAATAAATCAAGAAATTGGATGGACTTGCTGAATGTCTTTCACTGCTCTAAGTAAATCCATCTAGCTAGCGTAACAAGCAGTTCTGAAGATTGGAATGTAAGCAGAGAAGAAATATTGATTGATTGCTTTATTTAGAGTAGAACTGTACCACCTATGCAAGGCATTTAGCATATCAAGCTAGGCAGTACCATCTTGTTGCTATAAACTTAACTGCAAGATAGATTAGACACTGGTGTGTGGAGTCTGGTCCCATAACTAAGAGCCATCTCTAATAGCAAAGCAGCTCCTACTAAAGGCATTAACTTTAGGGAGATGCAAGTGACTGCTAGCTGGCACAGTCGATTTCCACACTGCAGCACTACAGGGCAGCTGAGCATCTGTGGGAATGTCAAAATTCGCCTGTGGGAGTGAGTTGTTTCCAATCGACCTTGTAGGCACTTTAAAAAGGAAGAACGCCAAATTCGTGCACCATTTTGGATGTTTGGACATTGTTATGGACACGTAACAGCAAAGCACCCTCTAGAACAGCGGTCCCCAACGTTTTTGGCACCAGGGACTGGTCTCGTGGAAGACAATTTTTCAACGGATGGTGGCGGGGAGGGGGATGGTTCAGGCGATGGGGAGCGGCAGATGAAGCTTCGCTCGCTCACCCACCACTCACATCCTGCTGTGTGGCTAGGTTCCTAACAGGCCACAGACTGGTACCCATCCACGGTCCGGGGGTTGGAGACTCCAGCTCTAGAAAAAGCTCTCCTTCCCTCTCAGCAATTCTTATTGTTGTTGTAATTATTATTTCACAAATAGAAATAATACAAATAAGCCCTGGCCCATCATCTGAGACCTAGTAGATGTCCTACTGAGCATGAAAGAACATAAAAGAATTTAAAGAATGGGAAATACCTGCATTAGCAATATAACTGCCTGGCAGAGATATGTTTAAGTGCTTATTCCATGATGAGCAGCATTTTAATAACAATGCCAGCCCTGAGAAAAACTGGGAAAAATATTTACCAATCTCATAAATTTCTAGACTAATCCACAAGATTATCCAGATCACTCAAGTTTTCCAGTTGATGTTTCTCTGGGATTGACACATCTATTTTGATGCCTTGCTTGAACAGCCTCCAGCCGGGGCTACATTCATGGGCATTTGAAATGCCTGCCTATGCCTGGTGCCTGAGATTTCAGGGCACCCCTCATGCTCCAAGCTCCATCTCCCACTTGTAGTGTTGATGCAGACACTCCTTGGGGACCTTAAAATATGGGGGAAACAAACTTTGAAAGGAGACAACTAGAAATTCCAACAATTGGTTACCTTATGCCAAAAAACCAAATTGTCCAAAGTAATACAGTGACTCGACATTCAGGGAGACCTAAATCCCAAGAGCTTCGTGTACTACAAATTAACACCCAACAACGTAGCTTATAAATTCTTCTATAAAATAAAGCAAGTTATATCTGAAAAACAGACTTAAATGATGTCTGCAATTGCCCCAAAGAGTTACTTTGAATATCATAACCAGTAGAGGAATCCCAGTGCATGGAATTGCAACTGCTTTTTCAGAAAAATGACAAATTGCTATAGATCCCAAGCCTTGAGGAGGGTCACTTGTAAATGTAACTGCTCAACCTTAATTTATTACTGTGTAAAACCTTATAGGCATTTTTATCAGAAGAAGAATGTTTGTTCTCACAAATAACTTGATAAAATCAGTTGTAATGTGATTCAGAAGTAAAATCATTGGTTATATTTGATACAAACGTCAAGGGAAAGTGCTTAAATATATTTCTAGTACAACCAAATGAACACTAGTAGTTTGTTAACTTTAAAAGAAGAACACGATTATAATTCTTTTTAAAGGCTTGGTTTACGAAGATCTTCTCCAATAGCCTTCAGAGACTCTCCAGTGAAACTGATGTTTGTCTAGCTTTTACTCTGCAGTTATAGTACTCCAGTGAACCCATCACGACAAGCCTTCTCTAAACACCACAGTTCCTACACTGGAGGATTACAGAAATAGGTGATATGTTCTACTGAATGTTATAGCTTTCACTCTGTTGCAGTGATGTCACACAATGTGAGCATTACTTGTATGAAGATTCTGGAGCGACCTGACCTGGGTCGCTCTCCTTTTCCCGTGAGACCCCACCTCTCCTTGGTGCTCCTGCAATTCTCTTTACCTCGATCCTGGCACATAACCCACCGTGCTGATATTAATCCAAACATCATGTGAATGAATAGACGATAAGCTCTACAAGAGTAGGAGCTTTCTGCTATCAGCTTTGTGTCTGCAGCCTCAAGCAATAACTGCACGTCACTCAAAAGTTCACAGAACATGTTCTTACCGGTTGAACTGAATAGTGACCAGGCATTTGACTATGTCAGCTTATTTTTTCTTCTTTCGTTTTTGCGGAATCTAAAAAAAAAAAAAAAGATACAAATGAAGTTATTTACAAAACAGACACAGATTCACAAACATAGAGAAGGAATTTATGGTTATGGGGGTGGGGGAATAGATTGGGAGTTTGGGATCGACATGTACACACTACTATA
This sequence comes from Neophocaena asiaeorientalis asiaeorientalis, assembly GCF_003031525.2. NCBI lineage: Eukaryota > Metazoa > Chordata > Mammalia > Artiodactyla > Phocoenidae > Neophocaena > Neophocaena asiaeorientalis. The sequence continues at coordinate 9,812,733 of NW_020173666.1, read as the reverse complement.
TTTAAAATAAAATGCCCTTCCATATGTCAGCTTTCTATGTCTAAAGACCAATACTTTCATCTGAGGCCCCAAAAGGCATAACCAACCAACTTCCTGGCAGCAGCTCATAGGACTTTTTGGTCCTCAGGTTTTAGAAAGGAAGCTACTGTAACTTTACACAGCAATGCTGAAGGGAGATCTAAGTGCCTCTCTGTGAGATGCAGAAATGGAAGAGTTTATCACCTACTATAAATAGAAAAAAATGAGCATGTTTACTCTCTTTTCTTGTAGTACAGTATGAAAAAAAATTGAATAAATATCCTCGATGCCAAACTCATTAGGTTTCATTCTAGAAATGATTGTGTGAAAAGGGAGAGTTTCAGAAAAGCTTTTTCAAAATGAGACTGTTTAAGTAGGTTTTTTTCCTCAATCCAAACTACAAATTTTGATTTATAAACCACAAGCAGTTTCAGAAGCATCTCTGAAAAGGCTACTTATACTCTTCCAGGCAGGAATCTGATAGTGCTGGGTGGTTATTTTTCTAGAGAAAATGCTGTCTTCCAACAGGTTGGGCTTGCATTGTTCCATAGGAAACCACATTTCTCCCATCAGTGAGATCTCCCCGCTGAAAAGAGAATTCCATTTTCTTGAACCTTCCTTCTGCCACATCAGAGAAGAAATGCCTAGAAGTTCGCACAAAGCTTGCCGAGGATTGAGCTGCAACAGCATGAGAAGACTGGTAAACTCCCCACCCCTCCCTATGGGCACGGTGGCATCACGCCACGTGACTCCTGTGGCGGGTATCACATGCTCTGTCATAGAAGAGGACAGAGCGTCTGTGTCTGTTCTAGATTTCTCTAGCAGTGATTTTCCTGTTCCTGTTCCTATTTGAATTGCCCTTTCTCTTTCTTCACAAAACATATCACAGCTTCATTTTCAAGGCCAAGGAGGAGAGTAAGCTGTTTCCATCCAAGGGTGATTTTCATAATTAGTCAGTTCATCCCATTTCACATTCCCAATTTATTTCATGTATCTTCCAGTCCCAATAAAGGACCATATGAGCATTTTTATTTTTTTGAAGATATTTTGCAAATGGAAAAAAAAGAACAGTTTTGAAGTGTCCTCTAAAGTTGTCAGGAACATAAAATTAAAATCCCTTTAAGATACCAAAATCAACCTAATGAAGAACAGATTAATAAGATTTCAGGAAACCTTTCTTTATTCCCTTAAGCAGCTCCAACTAAGAAAAATATAAATTCAACTCAATAGAAAATTCTTTCATGAGAAATGATTAAGGTTTGGAGAATGAAGTTTAGGAAGGGAAGAGGGAGGCCATTCTTCCACAGTGAGGACTAATTTCTAAGGTTAACATCATTCATTCTCGTACAAAATGGTTCTAAAAATTTATGTGGACAACTTACTATACCTACAGAGTAAGGAAACCATCATAAAAGATTTCACCCATGAAGGATTAACTGCTATGAAAATTTCCACCTGCAATAAACAACTAGAAAATGAGACAATATTTATGAAACAAATGTTTTCAAACTGTGGACAACAGGCAATGTGTAGGTCAGTGGTTCCTAAGAGAAGGAGAAAATGAAGTCCTACAATTGCCCTTGTTTACTGCCTGGGGTCAGTTTCTAGGTCCAAAACAGTGAAGCAGGAAATAAAGAGAGGCTGAAGTTCTCACTGAGTTGAAGAGATCAGGTTTGGAGTTTGATTATCTAAGCCAGATTGTCTAAAATTTACAGAACAGAATAGGGGAGAGGAGGGAGCTACACAGAGATAGCTCCAGAGATCTGCAGAAGTGTCCACTGAAATCGTTGCCTAAATACTAAACTATGCATGTGTATGGTAGAACTCCAGAATGCTGGGGGAAGAACCAGAAAGCAGTAGGATGAAAAATTAATCTAAGAGAAGGCAGGAAAAACAGGAGAAAACAATGACCAAAAAACCCCAGATGGGACAAATAGGTAACAACTAGCAAGATGGTAGATTTAACCCAAAACTTGTCAATAATTACATTTAATATAAATGGTCTAAAAACTAATTAAGAGACAGAAATTGTTAGACTTAATAAAAAACCAAAACCAGCTATACACTAGCTTCAAGAAACCAATTTTAAATATAAATACTCAGATAAATTAAATATAAAGGAATGGAAAAAGATATACCAAGAAAAAGAATCTAAAGAAAGCCAGAGTGGCTATATTAACATCAGACAAACTAGACTTCAGAACAATAAATATTACCAGTAATTAAGAGGGATACTTTATCACAATAAAACAGTCAGTCCAACACAATCTTAAAGGTGTACATACCTAATAACAGAACTCCAAAATATATGAAGTGAATATTGATGGAACGAAAGGAAGATATAGATGAATCCAAAATTATTGTTAGATATGTCAATAATGTTTTTTTCAGTACCTGAAATGACAAGTAGAGAGAAAAATCATTAAAATATTGAAGACTTGAGGAATAACACTATCAATCAACTTTGACCTAACTGATATTTATAGAAAACTCCACTCAAAAACAGAAGAATAGGGCTTCCCTGGTGGCACAGTGGTGGAGAGTCCGCCTGCTGATGCAGGGGACGCGGGTTCGTGCCCCGGTCCGGGAAGATCCCACATGCCGCGGAGCGGCTGGGCCCGTGAGCCGTGGCCGCTGAGCCTGTGCATCAGGAGCCTGTGCTCCGCAACGGGAGAGGCCACAACAGTGAGAGGCCGGCGTACCGCAAAAAAAAAAAAACCACAAGAATAAATATTCTTTTCAACTGTAGATGAAACACATTTACCAAGATAGACCATGTTCTGAGTTATAAGACAATAAATTTATTTATCTCAATAAATTTAGACAGACCAAAATCATATAAAATATATTCTTTGATCACAGCAGGATTAAACTAAAAATTTAAAAAGATATCTGGAAAAATCACCAACTATTTGGAAATTAAATAACACACTTCTAAATAACCCATGGGTCAAAAAAAATTATAAGGAAAATGAGAAAATATTTTCAACAAATGATAATAAAAATACAACATTTGATATTTGTGGAATGTAGCAAAAGCAGTACTTAGAGGGAAACTCATAGCTTTAAATACTTATATTAAGAAAGAAAAATGGTCTAAAAATTATTATCTAAGAAACTAAACCCAAAGTAAGCAGAAGAAAGGCAATAATAAGAAAAGAGACTATGAAATAGAAACAGGACACACAATAGAGAAAAAAATCAGTGTAACCAAAAGCTGGTTATCTTTAAAAAAGAGAAAGACTATAAATTACCAATATCAAGACTAAAAGAAGTGACATCACTTCTGATTCTATAAAAATTAAAAGAATAATAAGAAAATACTATAAACATATTTATACTAATAAATTTGACAGCTTAGATAAAATAGAAAAATTCCTTGAAAGACAAAAAAAATTCACTCAAGAAGAAATAATGTTAAAGACCTATATCCTATTCAAGAAGTTGAATTTATAGTTTAAACACCATCCCACAAAGAAAATTCCAGGCTTAAGTGAACTTATTGGTAAGTTGAACCAAACATGAAAGGAAAGAATAACACCAAAGCTTCTAGAAAACAGAAGAGAAAGGAATATTTCCCTAAGACCAACACTATCCCGATTCCAAAACAAGACAAAAAAATATTACAAGAAAAGAAAACTACAGGTGAAGATCTTTCATAAACATAGAGGTAAAAATTTTTAATGAAATATTAGGAAATCAAATCCAGCCATATATAAAGACAATGCACCATGACCAAGTGGGATCTATTTCAGGAATGCAACATTCAAAAATCAATGTAATTCACCATGTTAAGATGTTAAAAAAAAAAAAAGCAAAACTACATGATCATTTCAATAGATACAGAAAGAACATTTGAAAAAATTCAACACATACTTATATCAAAAACTGTCAATAAACTACAAAAAGAAAAAAACTTCCTCAACTTGATAAAGAACATCTACAAAAAATATTTCAAAACACACTGTAAAGAAGGTAAGTCACTCTTGGAGGAGATATTTTCAAAACATATAGCTGATAAAGGACTTTTACCCAGAATATCAAAATAACTCATAATTTGTTAAGAGGAGAATCCAATAAAGACTGGGCAAAGCGTGTGAACACTTCTTAAAAGAAGATATACAAATGGCAAATAAGCACATCAATAGGTGCTCAATATCATCAGTCATTAAAGAAATTCAATTGCTACTAATGCCCGCTAAATTGACTAAAATTAAAGACTAACGCTACCAAATGTTATTGAAGATATGGAGTAACTGAACTTTCTTACATTGCTTCAATGTATAAATGAAATGAAACTTGCTATAGCTACTATGCGAAATAGTTTGGCAGCTTCTTACAAATGCTGCAAGTACATTTACCATACTACACAGAAATCCCACTCCTATATATTTACTTAAGAAAAATGAAAATATATGCCATGCAAAGATATACCTGAAGGTTCATAGCAGTTTTATCCATAATAGCTCCAAACTGGAAACAAACCAGATGTGCCTCAAGTAATGAATGAATAAACAAATGGTATAACTATACAGGTGACTACTACTCAGTCACAAAAAGAAATACTGAAAGACTTGAAGCATAGATGATTCTCAAATGAATAACGCAAGTGAAAGAAGCCAGACACAGAGAACCTACAGGCCAAATGACAAAGACAAAACTAATGTCATGAAAAGATCAGGAGTTTCCAGGGTCCAGAGCAAAGGAGAGACTGAATGCAAAGGGTCATAAGAGGATTTTAGGGATGATAAAAATGCTCTATATTTTGCTTGTGGTGATGCTTACTCAGCAGTATACATTTGTCAAAATTATACATTTAAGTTGATTAATTTTATTGTTTAATTGTTCATCAATAAAGCTTATTCTTTAAAAATATCAGAAGGAAACATAATAAAAAGAAGCCATCATCATTTATTTAAAATTCTATGCGAAAAGATATTGCTCTTTTTTCCCTATTATTGTGTGTCCTGAGGTGTGTTTTATCTTTTATCGAATAGGGGAAAAATCAAGCTATTTTAAACTGAGATTATGTGGAAAGAGCTTCAAGTGGTATAAATACATTTATATTAAAATTAGAGTACTTTACAATAACTAATTGATGGGGTTTTTTTAACAGATATTTTAGAAGTGCAAAGAATACACATGGATGCTTATCTTTTTTAAAATTAATTTTTATTGGAGTATAGTTGATTTACAATGTGTTAGTTTCTGCTGCACAGCAAAGTGAATCAGCCATACATATTGGATGCTTATCTTTATTGTGATTTATTAAGTAGTTGGATGGCTCTACTCAAATCTCAATATTTACTACTTTCAGTACTTCATTTGAATTACAGTTTCATTTAGAGAATTCTAATTTTTATAATCAGTAAGTCATTACTTTTCACATAAAATTATAATGAACATAACGTTGGGATAACATTATGTTTACCGTTTTGCAGTTTCACTTCTAGACTATTTCGTAAAAATTTGAAAAACAAATTCACTGACAGGAATAGATTTCCTCTGCTTGGCTTTCAAATTCATTGTAATCAATCCTGGAACATTAAGCACATTTCCTCATCAATACGAAAATGAAACTTCAGGGACTGACCTTATAAATAGATCAGAGAAAGCTGAAGGACACTGAGAATAGGTTACCATTTCCAGATAATCAAGCCCAATAAAAATGTAGTGTTTGAATGTGAATTTGCAAAATAAATCAAATTCAAAAGTATGTTCTCAGATTTTAAATAGCCTATGCTGGGCTTCCCTGGTGGCACAGTGGTTGAGAGTCTGCCTACAGATGCAGGAGACGCGGGTTCGTGCCCCTGTCCGGGAAGATCCCACATGCCGTGGAGCGGCTGGGCCCATAAGCCATGGCCGCTAAGCCTGCACGTCCGGAGCCTGTGCTCCGCAACAGGAGAGGCCACAACAGTGAGAGACCCGCGTACTGAAAAAAAAAAAAAATAGCCTATGCTGAAAGAGAAAAGAGTAACTTAGTAAATCTTGATCACTTTAAATTGGCAACACCGGAGGCTTCCGGGAAGATGGCGGAAGAGTAAGACGCCGTGATCACCTTCCTCCCCACAGATACACCAGAAATACATCTACACGTGGAACAACTCCTACAGAACACCTACTGAATGCTGGCAGACCTCAGACCTCCCAAAAGGCAAGAAACCCCCCACGTACCTGGATAGGGCAAAAGAAAAAAGAATAGAGACAAAAGGATAGGGACGGGACCTGCACCAGTGGGAGGGAGCCGTGAAGGAGGAAAGGTTTCTACACACGAGAAAGCCCCTTCGCGGGCAGAGACTGCGGGTGGCGGAGGGGGGAAAGCTTCGGAGCCGCAGCAGCTTCGAAGCCGCGGTGGAGAGCACAGCAACAGGGGTGCGGAGGGCAAAGCGGAGAGATTCCCGCACAGAGGATCAGGGCCGACCAGCACTCACCAGGCCGAGAGGCTTGTCTGCTCCCCCGCCGGGGCGGGCGGGGCCTGGAGCTGAGGCTCGGGCTTCGGTCGGAGCGCAGGGAGAGGACTGGGGTTGACGGCGTGAACACAGCCTGCAGGGCGTTGGTGCACCACGGGTAGCCGGGAAGGAGTCCGGGGAAAAGTCTGAACCTGCCTAAGAGGCAAGAGACTTTTTCTTCCCTCTTTGTTTCCTGGTGCGCGAGGAGAGGGGATTAACAGAGCTGCTTAAAGGAGCTCCAGAGACAGGCGTGAGCCGCAGCGAAAAGCGCGGACTCCAGAGACGGGCATGAGACGCTAAGGCTGCTGCTGCCACCACCCAGAAGCCTGTGTGCGAGCACAGGTCACTATCCACACCCCTCTTCCGGGGAGCCTTTGCAGGCCGCCACTGCCAGGGTCCCGGGATTCAGGGACAACTCCCCTGGGAGAACTCAGGCGCGCCGCAGGCTGCTGCAACGTCACGCCGGCCTCTGACGCCGCAGGTTCGCCCTCCCTCCGTGCCCCTCCCTCCCCCCCGGCCTGAGTGAGCCAGAGCCCCCGAAGCAGCAGCTCCTTTAACCCCGTCCTGTCTGAGCGAAGAACAGACGCCCTAAAGTGATGAAGGAGAAAAACCTGCAACCAAGATTATTCTACCCAGCAAGGATCTCATTCAGATTTGATGGAGAAATTAAAACTTTTACAGACAAGCAAAACCTGAGAGAGTTCAGCACCACCAAAACAGCTTTAAACAACTTGTAAAGGAACTTCTCTAGGCAAGAAACACAAAAGAAGGAAAAGACCTACAATAACGAACCCAAAACAATTAAGAAAATGGGAATAGGAACATACATATCGATAATTACCTTAAATGTAAATGGACTAAATGCTCCCACCAAAAGACACAGATTGGCTGAATGGATACAAAAACAAGACCCATATATATGCTGTCTACAAGAGACCCACTTCAGACCTAGAGACACATACAGACTGAAAGGGGATGGAAAAAGATATTTCATGCAAATGGAAACCAAAAGAAAGCTGGAGTAGCAATTCTCATATCAGACAAAATAGACTTTAAAATAAAGACTATTAGAAGAGACAAAGAAGGACACTACATAATGATCAAGGGATCGATCCAAGAAGAAGATATAACAATTGTAAATATTTATGCACCCAATATAGGAGCATCTCAATACATAAGGCAAATACTAACAGCCATAAAAGGGGAAATCAACAGTAACACATTCATAGTAGGGGACTTTAACACCCCACTTTCACCAATGGACAGATCATCCAAAATGAAAATAAATAAGGAAACACAAGCTTTAAATGATACATTAAACAAGATGGACTTAATTGATATTTATAGGACATTCCATCCAAAGCAACAGAATACACATTTTTCTCAAGTGCTCATGGAACATTCTCCAGGATAGATCACATCTTGGGTAACAAGTCAAGCCTCGGTAAATTTAAGGAAATTGTTTCAAGTATCTTTTCCGACCACAACACTATGAGACTAGTTATCAATTACAGGAAAAGATCTGTAAAAAATACAAACACATGGAGGCTAAACAATACACTACTTAATAACGAATTGATCACTGAAAAAATCAAAGAGGAAATAAAAAAATACCTAGAAACAAATGACAATGGAGACACGACGACCCAAAATCTATGGGATGCAGCAAAAGCAGTTCTAAGAGGGAAGCTTATAGCAGTACAATCCTACCTTAAGAAACAGGAACATCTCGAATACACAACCTAATCTTGCACCTAAAGCAATTAGAGAAAGAAGAACAAAAAAACCCAAAGTTAGCAGAAGGAAAGAAATCATAAAAATCAGATCAGAAATAAATGAAAAAGAAATGAAGGAAACAATAGCAAAGATCAATAAAACTAAAAGCTGGTTCTTTGAGAAGATAAACAAAATAGATAAACCATTAGCCAGACTCATCAAGAAAAAAAGGGAGAAGACTCAAATCAATAGAATTAGAAATGAAAAAGGAGAAGTAACAACTGACACTGCAGAAATACAAAAGATTACAATTTGTATGGAAACACAAAAGACCCCGAATAGCCAAAGCAGTCTTGAGAACGAAAAATGGAGCTGGAGGAATCAGGCTCCCTGACTTCAGACCAAGCTACAGTAATCAAGACTCCCTGACTACAGACAAAGCTACAAAGCTACATTAATCAAGACCGTATGGTACTGGCACAAAAACAGAAATATAAATCAATGGAACAGTATAGAAAGCCCAGAGATCAACAGTATAGAAAGCCCAGAGATCAACCCACGCACATATGGTCACCTTATCTTTGATAAGGGAGGCAGGAATGTACATTGTTTTTGCACAGCAAAGGAAACGATAAACAAGACAAAAAGACAACCCTCAGAATGGGAGAAAATATTTGCAAATGAAGCAACTGACAAAGGATTAATCTCCAAAATTTATAAGCAGCTCAGGCAAAATGGGCAGAAGACCTAAATAGACATTTCTCCAAAGAAGATATACAGACTGCCAACAAACATGAAAAAATGCTCAACTTATCGGTGCTTTGTGACCACCTGGAGGGGTGGGATAGGGAGGGTGGGAGGGAGGGAGACGCAAGAGGGAAGAGATGTGGGAACATATGTATATGTATAACTGATTCACTGTGTTACAAAGCAGAAACTAACACACCATTGTAAAGCAATTATACTCCAATAAAGATGTTAAATAAATAAATAAATAAAATAAATTGGCAACACCTGGAGTGTGCTCTGCAGAAGGTTTGTGTCAGATACACACACACACACACACACACCATGAGTTCATTGTCAAACCAATCACAATAATGTAGATGTAAACAAAATAAAACCAATTTTCTCATATCAGGACATCTCAGAACGTTTAATATGCTAATCTACATTGGGATTCTTACTAGAGAAAGTTGCATGTACCACAAATTATTTAACTATGAAATCTTTTATCCAGGATCAGCTACTGGAGTTTGTGTTTTAAAAACGAACTTTGGGAAAGCTGGCCTAAAGTGGTGTTTATTTTCCCAGAGAAACTCTTACATATGCGAGCACAGTTCTCTAAACCACATCTCACTTAATCTTTTAATAGGTATGTCGTTTTATTTGTTCTGTTTGTTAAATGCCCGAAATAATTATTTTGTTGCTTGTTTTTTAATAATCTCTTGGAAAGTGTTTATTTGTACACATTTTCAATAAGTAAATAATTATAAAATGTATGTATATAATTTAGCTAATTATGAATGGCTCTATAACATTTTCTAAACCTAGGCAAAGCTAGTCTGCTTTATAGTAGATAGGCATACCCTCTTATCTACAAAAGGACACTTTTTAAACAAGAGCAGTTGTTAGACGACAATTCTCCATGGGTTTCATGCATTTCTACATGTCTTATGACCAGAGGCATTGACAGTTTTTTCAGTACTATCTTTTGAAAGACATTTGTCTAGCAAACAGCCTTGGAAGATATAGAGTCTTCCTCTGGGGCACAGACAAAGGTTGGGTAGGTTTGCTAGCAGTCCCCTTCAAAAGAATAATTCCTTTAAAGTTTGGTCCCTGAACTCCCTTTAAACACTCAGGGCTTCTCAGCCATGAGACAGATGCACTGCATTGGAGTGTCCACCTGGGCTGCTCCGTATCACACCCACGGGCCTTGCACAAGAGAAACATTGTGAACATGAAGTTCAAGCTTCCTGCTGTGCCATGAGTAATAAGATCCTTTGTCTCTGACCCAGGAGTCTCGTATCTGCAAGCATCCATGAAACTGTGACAGGCTATCATTAGCTTGCAAATAGGATAAAAGCTCAGACTTTTCATAGTTCTTGGCAGCTGTAACATTTACACTGAGGTGACACTTTCAGGTGAATAACTTCCTATATAACAGCAAGAAAAGTTTGAAGATGTCACTGGAGGATTGAACAGCACAAGACAGGGAAGGAGTAAGGAGGCTTAGTCTTTTATTTTATTTTATTTTTATTTTTTGGCTGTGTTGGGTCTTCATTGCTGTGCACAGGATTTCTCTAGTTGCAGTGCACGGGCTTCTTATTGCGGTGGCTTCTCTTGTTGTGGAGCATGGGCTCTAGGTGCACGGGCTTCAGTAGTTGTGGCATGCAGGCTCAGCAGTTGTGGCACATGGGCTTAGTTGCTCCGTGGCATGTGGGATCTTCCTGGACCGTGCATCGAACCTGTGTCCCCTTCATTGGGGGGGGGGGGGCAGATTCTTAACAGCTGTGCCACTAGGGAAGTCTCAAAGGAGGCTTAGTCTTATTGAAAGAACCAAATACATACCATTGGTTCCCAGGAATGGCCAATGTAAGACAAAGTCAGAAAGAAATAACAGAGGCAGAATTTCAGAACACAGTGATTTTGTTTTCATGGTCCAGCTGTACCTTCTACACAGTTTATGGGACTTACAAACAGAAAAGAGTGACAGGAAGCTAGAATCTGGGAGAGCCAGGACAAGTCTATTCTATAGGTCTGCAAGAAAAAATCTAAAAAGCTAAAATAGTTCTGTGTAAACTGTAGTACATCTTATTTTGGTTGCTCAGGCATGATCAGAATACGTAGTTCATGCTTGCAATTCTAGAATGGAAGAAAGGACTTGAAAGGTAACTTGGAATAAGGACAAACTGCAAAGGAGAACATTCCAGAAAAATAAACGCTCTAGAATTAGAGAAATAAGATCCTACTGTCTACATTCATGACTAGCACCTAACAAGTTATTCCTGTACCATTTTGTTCATTTTATTCTTTTAGGACCCAAAAACCAAAAATCCCAAAGTTTTGGATGATGAAACTCTGGGTCTTATTATTCAATACTGTGGTAAGCAGAATAACAAGCCCATAAATATTCATGCCTTAATCCTCTGAACCTGTAAATTGCAGTACATGGCAAAAGAGACCTTTCAGATATAATCAAGGTTACAAAGTTGCAAATGGGGAGATTATTCTGCCTTGTTTGGGTGGACCAATCTAGTCAGGCAAATTCCTGAAAGCAGAGAATTTTTTTCCAGCTAGAGCCAGTAAAGATGCAGCAGTGGGAAAGTCGGAGAGATTTGAAGCATGAGAGGGACTCGACTAGTTGTTGCTGGAGGGGCACCACATGGCCACATGGAATGCATGAGAAGGAATGTGGGCAGCCTCTAGGAGAAAAGACCAGCTAGGAGCAAGACCTTTGCTGACCATCAGCAAGGAAAGGGAGACCTCATTCCTACAACTTCATGGAACTGAATTCAGCCAATGACCAGAATGACCTTAGAAGTGGATTCATCCCAGAGCTTCAGAAAGGAGTGTAACGCTGCCATCACTTTGAATTCTGCCTTACAATCCTTTAAGCAGAAGACCCAGCTAAGCTAAGCTATGCCCGGAAATTCTGACCTATAGAACTGTGTGATAATAAATGGGTGTTGTTTTAAGTGCTAAATTTGTGGTAATTTGTTATGGCAGAAATAGAAACTAATACAACACTAAACTCCCTCTGTAACCGCTGATGGACAATTTGTCTGAAGCTTTTATATTTGAGGATTCAAGCAGCGATGACCCGATAAGCAAACCTATGGAGATGTTACCAGTTTTTAATTCCAGTGTCATTTATTTGCCTACAGACATGTGTCTAGTAAATGAAATAACTTGGTGAATAATTGAAACTTTGCTATTTGATACCTTTTCAATTATTCAGTAACAAAAGAGAATAACAGTATCATTCCCAGAGAGTTTAAATAAATATTTCTCTCCTGAATTTATTTAACTCTTACACTGTGACCACAATGTCAAGGCTACCGTGCTGACAGTGAAGATTGGAAAACTTCTTTTGAATTATTCTTTTAGGCATTGCATGTGAGGTCGTTGTAGGTTAGTGAAGCACATAGGTTAGTATTTGCATCAAGATGCAGTCCTTCTAAAAGGATCTTTCTCGTTCCTTTGGACTAAGGAAACTAACTTTGAGAATAAAATTCCTTGACAATCTAAACAGTAGAATTGGAGTGTTGTAACTTTGGGGAGATGGTTATATAGCTGATCATTAGTTAACTCACAGCAAGATTATTTTTATTAACAACTCAAGAATAGTAGTAAAGAACGGAAAAGAGAGGAGTGGTCTCTCTAGGATACAGTGAGTGGTTTGGCAAGATCACGATTATTTATGTGGTAACTCTGAGTCAATACTCCAGAGGAGGGAATGCTTTTCAGTATCACTAACGAGGTCTTAACTCTTCACATGGTTTCTCCCCATCCTTTCATTTAATATTAAGGTATGTTCGCTAATAATAACAGATTACCAATTACCTCCTTCCAAACATAAATCTCAGAAGCAGAAGATTCTATTTTCTGTCTTCTGACATCAACAACAAAACTAGAATAGGAAAAGATGCTGGTACCTCCCTAGAAAATGTTCTGCACTGCAGAACGTGGTAGAGAGCATTAAACCCCTGCCAGGAGAACTTCTACTTTGATAATAAGAATACACCATATCGGGCTTCCCTGGTGGCGCAGTGGTTGAGAGTCCGCCTGCCGATGCAGGGGACGCGGGGTCGTGCCCCAGTCCGGGAGGATCCCACATGCCGCGGAGCGGCTGGGCCCGTGAGCCATGGCCGCTGAGCCTGCGCGTCCGGAGCCTGTGCTGCGCAACGGGAGAGGCCACAACAGTGAGAGGCCCGCGTACCGCAAAAAACAAACAAACAAAAAAAAAAAGAATACACCATATCTCACTTACAATGTATGGTCTCCAGTAAAGGAGTACCAGAAAAATTGAGGGGAAATTCTCCTTATTGAGTCAACATTTATTTTTTAAATTGTACCCGGACATCTGTAAAGGGCAAACTCAAAGTGGAGCTTAAGAACTAAACGCTATGTAATATGTCCTCTTTTTAAGAAGGACAATACCATCTCAAGTGGATAAAATTTCCTGGTTTGAAAAAGTCCTCTAGAAAGGGGAATTTCCCAGTGTCCTATGGCAACTCATATTGATATAGCATTTTTGGAACATTTATTGTCATATATAACTCAGCTGTTGAAGTCTGCTTCTTCTTGAAAAATCTTTCAGTTAATATTTATTAAGTACCCACCATGGTCTGATTCTTTCTATCTCCTATTTAACAAAGTTATTGAGCTATAATTCAATACCAAAAATTCACCCATTTAAAGAGTTTTTAAAGTGGTTTTAGTGTATTTAGAGTTGTACAGCCATCATCCCAGTCTGTTTAGAACATTTCCATCACTCCAGAAGGAATCCCATGAAAAGTCTTTCCAGCATTCTTTCTTCCCCCAGCCACTGGCAACCACTAATCTGCTTTTTGTATCTGTAGATGTGCTTGTTTTGGACATTCAATAAATATATGGAATCATATCTTTAAGACTGTTTTTTTTCACTTAGCCCAATGTTTCAAGGTTTATCCACACTGTGGTATGTATCAGTTCATCATTCCTTGTTATGGCTAGATAATATTCCACTCTATGAATATATAACATTTTATTTACCCATTTATCAGTTGATGGACATTTGGATTATTTCCACTTTTTGGTCATTATGAATAATGCTGCTTTAATCATTCATTTGTCACACAAGTTTTTGTGCAGATGTATGTTTTCATTTCTCTTAGATAGGTACTAAGAGTGGAATGATGGATCATATGATGTGGTTAACATTTTGAGGGACCACCAAATTTTTTCCCAAAGGGCTGCTCAGTGTTACATTCCTACCAGCAATGTCCTACACATCCTCTCCACACTTGTGATTTGTCTTGTGTCTTTTTTCTTACTGCCATTCTAGTTGATCCACAATCAACTTTTCATGTGCTAATTAACCACTTACATATCTTATTTGGATAACTGTCTATTCAAATAGTTTGCCCATATGTTAATTGAGTTATTTAACTTTTCTATTATTGAGTTGTAACAGTTCTTAATATATTCTGGATACAAATATTTTATCAGATACATGATTTTCAAATATTTTCTCCCATTCTGTGGGTGGTTTTTTCATTTTCTTGATGGTAGTGTTTGCTGAAAAAACTATTTGTTTCTCTATTGAATTGTCTTGACACCCTTGTCAAAAACCATAAATGTATGGGTTTATTTCTCAACCTTGAATTCTATTTCATTGATCTACATATTTATTTTTTTGCAAGTACCACACTACCTTGATTACTGTAGCTTTGCAGTAAGTTTCAAAACTGGGAAGCATGAGTCCTTTAGCTTTTTCTTTTTCAAGATAGTTTTTGCTATTCTGGGCCCCTTCAGATTCCATATGGATTTTAGAATCACTTTATCAATTCCTACCACAACCAAAGAAAAAGCAGCTAGGATTTTGACAGAGATTGTGTTGAATCAGAAGATCAGTTGGGGAAGTATTGTGTTTCAACAATACTAAGACTTCTGTTTTGTGGTTTGCACTTCTTTTGTTAATTTGTTTCTTTTGTTAATGTGTTTTACAGTCAGTCCTGTGAATTAACTGTCACTGTGCCTGCTGACCAGGCAGTTTGACTTGTTATGTATAAAAGCTCTTTAAAGCTGCAAATTCTCTCTTCTGTTGACTTTGAATCTCCCACAGCACCCAGTTAGAGTATAAGATACTCCACAGAAAGTTAATTTGTAAGCATTGAATAAATAACTTTTACTGAAAGTTAATTTTTTACCTATTGTGGGAGCTGAATGATCCAATGATCACGAATGAGGAAATGAAGACAATATGCCAAAAGATATTGGAGAAAGTCACCCCAGGAGTGGTTGCTGAAGACAAAAGATGCAGTCCTTGACTTACAAATGATCTTTGGCTGTATAGCAAATGCTGTGGCTTGTACATTTTTTTTTCCACCTCCAGAAACCCAGACATCCATAAAGGCCGGGGGCATAGGCACAAGAAGCCTCTTCAGTCAATAGCAGTGGTCAACATTTTTATTCTAAAAAGGATCAGATAGTAAATATGTTTCGGGCTATCTGTCCTCTGTTACAGCTACTCAATTCCACCATTGTAGCACAAAAGCAGACACAGACAAAGCGTAAACAAATGAGTGTGCCTGTGTTCCAATAAAACTTTGTTTATAAAAATAGGTAGCAGACCAGATTTGGGCAGCAAGCAGTACATAGTCAACTCCTGGTCTATCATGATGTACCTAGAACACTGTGCTGTCATTACAGACCTGTAATGGGTAGCATGGGCAGAGAGTGCTAGCTCAAAGAGAAATTTTTTTCATTATTACAACCTAAAGTATCAGAATCACATCTGCATCAGGCATTCAGCTGACCAAGAGGAAGATAGACTGCCGATTCTATACCTTCAGTGATGACTGACTCCTGAGGAGGGAGCTGGGTTCATGCAGCCAGAGAATGGGGACCTACAACTGCCCAAGGCTTCTGGATTAGTCTGCTAGGGCTGTTGCCACAGACTGGGAGGCTTAAACAACAGAAATTTATTTTCTCACAATCCTGGAGGCTGGATGTCCAAGATCAAGCACGTCAACAGGCACCAGTCATATTAGATTAGAGCCCACCTTAATGACCTCAGTCTAATTTAATCATTTAAAGACCCTGTCTACAAACAGTCACATTCTGAGGTACTGGGGGTTAGGACTTCAATGTATGAATTTGAATACAATTCAGCCTGTAATACCTTCTCTCAGAGAAAACCCAGAAACACTTAAGTGTAAAACCAGCCCCTATATTTTCCTTTTCTTTGTTTCACCTGTCTCTGTACCTGTACTTCCCACTTCCCTTTCCATGGCCACCACCAGCTGTGTAGGATCTGGATTTCTTCCCATCCTAGTTTACCAAAGAACAGATAAAATCTCCCAGCTTCTTTCTTATTTCTCCAGCCTATAAAGCATGCTCATAGCCATCTGAAGATTTCCATATGTTTAAAGCAGTGTGTAATAAATATTCTTTCCCTCTTTCAGAACTTAAACCTTGTTAGGACAGACATAGTTACACTAGAAGAGGTCGTTGTATATACAATGGACAGAAGAAAGATTTGTCTAGTTTACTGTTAATAACACTAACTCATATTAACATCGAACTTTGCCAGCCACCATAATATACATATACATATATGATCACTTTTCATCCTTACGGTAGCCTGTGAGGAAAATAGGTCAACCCCAATTTACAAATGAAGGATCTGAGCTTTAAAGAGTTTCAGTGATTTTGCCTAAGATTATACAACTAGATTATACAACCAGAAAAATCCCATGGCTCTGACAAAGACTTGGGGCTATTTGTACCTGATATTATTCAGATATTCAAAGCTAGAACCTTCCTATTTTAAATGTAAATGAAAGTGTGTCATTTCTGTCCGTCAGCAGATGAATGGATAAAGATGTGGCACATATACGCAATGGAATCTTACTCAGCCATAAAAAGAAAAGAAACAGTTATTTGTAGTGAGGTGGGTGAGCCTAGAGTCTGTCATACAGAATGAAGTAAGTCAGAAAGAGAAAAACAAACACCGTATGCTAACGCATACATGTGGAATCTTTAAAAAAAAAAAAAGGTACTGAACTGAGTTGCAAGGCAGGAATAAAGAGGTAGACATAGAGAATGAACTTGATGACATGGGGTGGGAGGGCAAAGCTGGGGCAAAGTGAGAGTGGTATCGACATATATACACTACTGAATGTAACATAGTTGGCTGGTGGGAAGAAGCAGCATAGCACAGGGAGATGAGCTTGGTGCTTTGCGATGACCTAGAGGGGTGGGATGGGGAGGGTGGGAGGGAGGCTCAAGAGGGAGGGGATATGGGGACGTGTGTGTGCACATGGCTGATTCACCTTGCTGTACAACAGAACTAACACGGCATTGTGAAGCAAGTACACTCCAATAAAGATCTATTTTTTTTAAAAAGTGTGTTATTTCTGATTGAGAAAAAGGAGGTAAGGTTGGAGGGTAGATTTGCCCAAGGAGTAATGAGCAGATTCAGTCCTAGGGAAAGGGAAGAAAATAAGGTAAGTAGGCTGCAATATTCAGAAAGTACAATACAAACCCCAACCAGGAGGGGAAAGAGTGTGCTTCCCCTCCCCCCACCTCTGCTAGGCTGAGGGTCCCCAGACAAAAGTCTGAAGTGCTAGCTTAGGGAAAACATGAGGGAGAAGCTAGGCAGAGCTGCCTGGGCTTCCCAAAACCATTTTCTAAAAGGAGAGATGGCAGAAGGCTATCCCACGAGGTAGCTGCTCCCACGACCACGGGGGAACAGGTTTGCAGACCAGTTTCAGGTGTTCCAGGCCAACGTTCCTTAATATGCAGCCTATAGTATGCCAGACACAAGTAAGCCTGGATCTGCCTGCAGCCTGTTGACAGAAGAAATGGTCTGTCTTAGGTTTATCTTAGGGATAGTTTATCTTAGAGATAAACCTAAGAAGAAATCCTCACGTTGGAATACTCGGTGTTGAAAAGAAATTGTACGATCCTTCCCTCCCTGTCCTCCAGAAAAGGCTTTTTATTTTCTAAAGGGCATGATGCTTAAATTGTTCCAACCGAGGCTGTGCAGATTTCTTCAAAGAGGCCTCTGTGGCTGCCCTTGGGAGACAACGCCAAAATACATTAGATTTTGACACTCTAATTTGAAAAAATGTTTCTAATTCAGATCCTCCGGTTTCCTTTAGTAAACTTCACAGTATTATTTCTTGTTATACTTCCTCTTGGCACTATATATAATCCTACCCTTCTTCTTACCCTTTAGCTAGCAGTCAAGAGTTATTGCATCTCTCCAATTCATCACTTAGTTAAGACGTATAAAGCATAGTGAGTTATTTTAGCCACCTTTCTCAGGCTTAAATCCTTAACATGGTCTCTTTATCGTCCCTAGCACTTTTCTGGCAGAAGATCTCAAAGCTGGAAGAAATTTTAAAGATCACCTTAGTCCAGCCACCTAATTGATATCTAAATCCCATTCACCCAGAAGACCAATAAAAAGAACCCCAAATGGCTACTCAGCCCTCAGGTAACTCAGTACCTTGTGAAGCAACTCTTTCTTTGGACAGTGGATATGGTTTTTCTGTGTGTTTTTTTGTTCTAGTGGGGAAAAAATAAATCTGTGGCTTCCAACTACTGTTCCATGCTCTTAGCACTAAACAAGAGTCTATTCTTTACACATGCAGCCGATCAAGTATTGAAAACAAGTTTCGAGCTCATTGACTATCCCCAAGACTCTAGCTAAGGTCAGATAGTAAGGGCGTACATTAAATTTAACTATGAAGTAAGCAAATTGTCTACCTACTTACTCATTAGCTTGCCTGGAAAAAACACAAAGAAAGCATCCAAGTGCTACTTACAGAATTTCCACCCTCCCCATGTCTTTTTTTGGTCAGTGTCCTGCTTGTTCTCCCTGGAGAGCCTTTACTTTTACCTTTTCCCCCCATCATTTACCTATATTTTCTTTAAGTCCCTACTACGTAATTGGTTAAAAATCTAACATGTGAATTTGGACGACTAAGTGACGAGGACAGAATGACTTAGCCTTCTCTGACAACATCATTTTATGAGAGACCATCAGTATTTAACGCTAATAAATACAGGATAGTGCAAACACCAGATGACCTAATAGTTTGAAAGGGGTGAGACCCTGAGCTCTGGAAAGTAATTTTGACCCTTTGAAAAGTACTTTGTTTGTCTAGCCTAGGGCTCAGTGCTGGAGAATAACAGTAATGTGTTTCAGATTCTTGAATAAACCTCCATGTCAACGTTAAAGAATTGCTTATGTTTTTTTGTTTGGGGAGATGACTCAGCACTTCCAGCGTAAGCTGCAAATCAGCTCAGCTGAATTGCATTCGCATCTGGGAAGTAAGAAGCTTACCATAAGCATTCTCCCTTGATTAGTCATATATTCAAGGGAAGAAAGGTCTTGACTATATCTTTACCCTCATTTCTAGAAATCCCTTCATTCTATGGACAGAGAGACCCATTAGCTTAGCTGTTTCTCTACCAAGGCAGCAGTCCTGCACCTTCTCTGACTGATGAGAAGTTAAAGGTTTCCCAGGAAGCAAATGCCACTGACTCCTGTGGTTACCTTTGTCAGTGTGGCACTGAAATATGCCTGTATGTCGCCCTGCCCCGCCCACCCTGATTCCAAACCCTCTGAGTCTCCCTGCCTTTTTCTACTCTCCCCATGAAAGCATTTTTCACCCTTCTGGCCCTGACAGATTAATCTTTGCTGGGCCAGCTCTGACCTCAAAGAACTCCAGACGTTCCATTTGCTTCCAGAGTAAAAGCCAAAGTCTAACCAGGCATTCCAGATTCTTCATGAGTGAGCCTCTTCCCACCTTTTTGGGCTGACCTCCCACATTCCCTTCACAAATCCTCTTAGGCAGAGCTAACCATTGGGCTCACCTCCCATAAACACAGACCCTTTCACACCAGCCCTTGATGTCCTTTCTGCCTGGAACCTCCTTTGCTACTTGTTCCCAAAGGGATGCGTTCTGCTGCCCTTCAGAATCTAACACTAATGCTTCCATCAAGGGTTCTTTGATATTGCTCATAACATTTCCTTCCAAACTCTCAGGAGATTGGCTTTATTACTTTTTTGTTGTACTTACAAATAACCTAACTTGAACTATTTTATCATCTTCCTACTTGCCTATAATAATGTCTTACACCATCACCTAGTACTATGTTTGAATCCATTGGCGCTCAATAAGTGCTTATCAGATGGCATCAAGCTAAAGTCATTAACCTGAGTTTATTCATAAACTCAAATTCCAATGAAAAAGAAATAAGAAAGAATAGATATATAAATGACACATATACATGTTCATTTTAGGCCCAAGACCAGCTTTTTAGAATATTGACCTTGGGCACTTGATCCAAGGCATTTTTGTGGTTGTTATCACTGAGTCCTATGTTATTTATATATTTTGCTATTAGAAGACAATGAAAAAAGCTCATCACTCACTCCCACCAAGTTTTAGTACTGATAAACCACCCTGGAAACTCTTTTGTGTTTCATTCATTGCTGGCTCCGTCACAATGTTGCATTCCATTGGTGCTCTTGCTTTCCTTTTAGCATTTCTGTGTTGCTCTCTTAAAGTCCTTGGAGTTGTTGCAGAATATCATTGTGTCTTGTAATCACTGAGAAAAATGGAACAATTCAATTTCCCACCAACGTAACTCTGGATAATCCTCCTTTGCTGCTAATTCTGGAAAGGACCAGAAAACACAAAGAAAACATCAAAGTGCTATTTCCTGAAGTAATTCCATTCTCCTCAATGCCTTCTCAAAAGTGACAGCAGAAGCAGAAGAAACAAAGTGCAGCTTGCAGAAGCTCATGACAGTGCCACAATCCAGGACTGCAATAACTGAGTTTTAATGTCCTGAGCTGTTACTTGTCATAAATCCTCTATATGTAAAAACCTAGCCTCCGCTAGGCGAGATGAATGGTTAGCAGTGTATATATTATTTATTAAACCTCTTTTTATGTTGCTTGGCAATCTGTGCTACCTTCAAACAAGTTGAAATAATTGACATTTAGCACATCAACCTGCTTTTGACTGAGAAGCATGACATTCATGTAGATAGTAAACACTTGGCAATTGCTGTAAATGTCTCCAAATTTAACGTCATGACCTTTTCTCAGGTAAATGTTTTTGGATAAAATGTAAATAATGATTCACTGTATGTCAAATACCACAGTATGTCAACTACTGTACAGTGTCAAGTTTACTGTCTTGTTACCCTCCAGAGGTTCATAGATTGGTTGACCTGTTGCATCTTTCAGTGAGTTTTATATTAAAACTCACCATTATTTATTATAATTTATTGGCTTTCCAAACTTTTTTCCCCACAATATTTCTGATTAAGAAGAAGTGTGGTTTGGTTTCATTGTTTAATTAAATGAAACTTGGCATTTTAAAAATCCATACTGCGGCATGAAAAAATTCTATTTCAGAGGCTTCTAAGCACAGGGATACACACATGCCTCAGAGTCTCTGGAAGTAGTGACTGCAGATCATCAAATAGAAAGTAAGACTAACGGATTCAAGGGGCCCATTTTTTACCCTCCAACATCTTTGGGCTCTTCTCCAATCACATAACAAATGCTAATGTTATGAAAGTATAATGTAACTGCATCTAATCATGCTGCTTTATAAAAATTCATCCTCATTCATCACCATGAAAAGGATCACTCTAATTAATAATCCATAGGGCCTTTGTTACTGCATTTAAATCCTTTCCCTAAGAAGAGATCTACTTTTCAGACGGCGTTCTCTTTGTACATGCTAAGTGCACGTGGCATTTTTTTCATGCGTCTTCCATTCCTTTAGTTTAACAAAGTATTCTAGACAGAGTATTTTGCAACTGTTGAAGTGCTTCAATTAGACTATTTTAATGTAGCAATAGAAATAGATATGCATTGACATGCTAAGAATAAAATGAAGTCTATTTAAATTTGTTTTCTGATGTTGAAAAATAAGATAAGCAATTCGGTCAAATTTCTAGAGAGGTTCCTACAGAGGAACTCAGATAATCAGTTAAAGAAGAAATAGGTATGAATTCTGTTTTTAAATTGAAGTTTAGTTGATTTACAGTGTTTCAGGTATACAGCAAAGTGCTTCAGTTTTATACATATATATAATACATATATATGTAAGTATGTATATATATATTCATTCTCAAATATATATACATATTCCAAAACAAGAATTTTAAAAAAAGAAAAAAGAAATGGCTATGAAGACCCATTGTGTGCCTGATATTCATTTTGCATTTTGATCACCCTTTAGTAAACAGTTTTTTCAACAGAATTTTATTAAGCGCCTGCTCTGGGCAAAAGTCACTCTACACCTTGTGACTTTCACACTGGATGAGGCATTGGGGTGCCTTCCTCACAGAGCTTACACTCTGGGGGAAACTTTACATTACACAGACTCACCCTCTCTTTGTTTTCACAACACCAAGGCACAGTTAAAACTGTTGAAACCTAAGAGATCACTTCTTCCAACACCTTCATTTTCTACATGGAAAACTTTAGTCCCAGGATTTCTCTCTGACTTGTCCGAGGTCACACGCTCTCAGCAGCAGAAGGAAACGAGAATGGAGTTCTCCCACCTCCTGCAGGGTTTGTGATCCTCCCACTGTCCACCTAATTCATCTTCTAGTCCATTTAAAATTCAATTCAAAATGGCACCTCATACAAAAGTTTGGGGAAAATTATCCTATCCTTATGCAATTGCCATTATGGGAAAACACAACAAACTGCATAGATATTTAAATATCTCTTGGGAATACTGTCAAATTGTGGTTAAAAATAATAGTGATGATGATAATAATATTAAACTCCTTTATCATGCCTCTTAGCTTCCAAATATACTTCTAAGCCCTTTACGTATATTGGCTCATTTAATCCTCAAAACACTATTGGGCAGGTCCTATTATCCCCATTTTACACAAAGACACAAAAAAGGCACAAAGAAGCAAAGAAACTAGCTCTTAAAATATTCTTCAATTTAATGAGACAGTGCAGCCATTAAAAATAATAAGCTGACAATGTGTACATACTGTACACATTATTGATACTGTAAGATTTCCATAGTTTATTGTTAAGTGAAAAAATATGCATTTACATATGTGTGTAAATACATATATGTATATATATGTACATAGGTACCTATATATGTGTGTGTATTGCTATTGTTTGTTTTCTTTTAATCACCAGGGAACTTAGTCAAAAATATACTTTCCACACTAGTCAGGCATAAAAAAGAATGAAATAGTGCCATTTGCAGCAATATGGATGAACCTAGAGATTATCATACCAAGTGAAGTAAATCAGAAAAAGAAAGCAAATATCATATGATATCACTTAAATGTGGAATCTAAAATATGACACAAATGAACTTATCTACAAAACAGAAACAGACTCACAGATAGAACAGACTTGTAATTGCCAGTGAGAGTGAGGGGATGATTTGAGAGTTTGGGATTAGCAGATGCAAATTGTTATACATCGGATGTAGAAACAACAAGGTCCTACTGTCTAGCACAGGGAACGACATCCAATATCCTGTGATAAATCATAATGGAAAAGAATATGAAAAGAATGTATATACATGTATAACTGAATTACTCTGCTGTACAGCAGAAATGAACACAACACTGTAAATCAACGATACTTTGATAAAATAAATTTAAAATAAAAAAAATATACATACATGTGTACATACATATACTTTCCAGTGTCTTAACTCTAACCTATCAAATTAGAGTATCTCTGGGTGGGGTCTACACCAACTGATTCATAAATAGATGATGCATCTAAGCACCCTTGGTTAAGATTGCCTGCCCTAGTGTAGTCGAACTCAGCAGGGAAACAGCATTCTAATTAACTGATTACTATAAGTTATATTAAGTTATGAAATCCAATAACCTTAAAATTCTCAAGACTTATTTACATATATATAAATATATCCCACATCGTGTACAAGGAAAGAACACATGAACAGGAGCAAGGGCTTTTAGCCCATTGCTAACAAAGGGCATCCATGAAATCTTTCCTGTCACTAATACACCAGAAAAGCAGGCTTCAGAATTTTAATTGTTAATCCCTGATTTCGACCATTGAACTGCAATGCCCTTTAAGGCTAAACTAAATTTTAAATTCAATTCACTTGAAGGAGTTCATTGGTGACCTTTGAGAAATCAATTGTGTAGTATTCCAGACAAAAAGATGATCTAACTTCCCTGTAAATTGATGACCTTAAAAGTCATGTGCCATCCCTACCAAATATATTGGGAGCGCACTTTCACGGTTCAAGCTCGATGACAGATTCTTATGTCCTAATGGGAAACTTTGAGTCTCCACAAAAAGAGGGATGAACACTGAGAGCCAGCTCTGAGTTTGGTTCTCTGGAGAAACATTTAGCAATTTTTATAAACGCTATTTTGGTCTCACCCACTCATTGTTTTGTTTACTTAAATAAAAATTAAAGTCAGTCCTTGATTAAAATCTTTATTTTAAAAGTAATAAATGTTCTGTTTTGGAAAAATAAAAGGTGAAGTGGTTTGTCTCTAGACAAACTTTAGAGGTAGTCATGGAGACACAATTTTCAGTATGTAGATGCAGAAAACAGTAGCTGTCACCATGAATTGTCATAACGCTCGAATGAGTCCACCTCCCACAAGTGGCCATGGCCTCACCACGTGCTTTCTGTCTGTCAGGGGCCCAGGATCCCTGAACATCCAGATTCAGGAGTTCCTTTCCTATGGCTGAACCTTGTTTCTATTAAATTTCATATCAAGATCAGTGGACCTCCCTACATGACGTACGACCTGTTGCGGAGAAGCTCCCTCTCCAGAGACCCCTGACATCGAAGCAGCCCTTGTTCCATGGAAATGCAAACCAAGCTCCAGTATGTTAGCCGGGGTGGTGGCCATCCCTTGAGATAACTCCGTGATTGACTACAACCACCAGTTCCTAATTTTACTGGCACTTATTAGTTTAATAAATCCACTAATGAGGTAAACAACCGAGTACAACGTTTAGACAAAACAAGGAGATGACCCCTGTTTTGTGAGATCAGCAGAAGCTTAGAGGAAAACAGAACTGGTCCAGAATAATGAAAGAAGTGTTAAGATGCCCCATGTTTCATTTGTTTTCAAGGAGTGTTTGTCAGCTCCCCTCTGACTCTCAGTTAATAGCGGCCCAGGTCCCCGTTCTATCGGCCCAGCCAGCAGAGTTAAACACTGCTTCTCAGGACAGCCTTATATAAATAAGTTATGGACAGTATATTGCCAGCTTCCACCACCTAATAACATCATGTATTTTTCATGTATTGTTGGGATTCATAAGTTGGAGGCATATCCATTGAGATGGATAATGGCTGTGCTCTTTTATTTTATGCACTTAGCCTTCTTATTGAGAACTGCATTAATCTTGTGTTTTTTAATGGTGAATGCCAAAGATGTGTCTCTCCTTCTCCTATTACAAAAAGAAAATCCTGTTTTGACTTCTAATGTACTTGCTACTTCCGTTCATCCCCTGCTTAGACATTTTTTATTAGTGTAATTGTTTTTAGAGTCATAAACCAAAAGCTGAAATCTAAGGAGATCAGATTCCTATGGAGTAGATTTATGATCCAATATGAAAAACTTTTGTACTTTGAGATGCAGTCCCCAGAGTCAAGAAGGATTTGATGTCAGAATGTTTTTAAATCATTTCCTAGAGGAGATCTAATACAAGTGCCTGGAAACGCTAGAGCTCCAACAAATGGAGTTAAATTTCAGATTAATTTGCATTGATATCAAGGAGTATTAGGTGATTTAACCATCATTAGTTTCAAATTGTTATACAGATTAAGCAGCTATTTTATCCTAAATGCAAACACAATGGCAAAACACAGAACTACTGTTTAATTGTTTTAAATAGGCTGTAATTTTGAATATTTCTAGTATGACAGATTTTCTCAACCCCTCTGAAATAAGCAATGCTGAAAATATGTGAACAAAAACCAGTTAGTGCAAACACACCATTACACCGTAGAAAAGAAAGCTTCCACAGATATAGGCTTTCTGCAACTACAGATCTACGTGGACTTTCTAACAAATTTCTTAGCTGACGAGACATCAGAGACCAAAGGGACTGTGAAAGATGATCTAGTCTTGCACCCTTATTTTACACCAGACATATCTGAGTGGATAAGTGGATTATCACACCGCTGTTTGAAGGAAGAGATTATGTAAGAATACAGGACTCTGTCTTCTACGACAATATTGTTTCCACCAGACCATCTTATGTCTACATGACCATAGAAAAGCAAAGTGGTAGAGGGTTTGTGAAATTTTTTGCCATCCTTGAATGACAATTTGAAGGACTCCATGATTACTATAATATTTTTAAAAATAAAACTAGGTAAAAACCAAATTGTTCTTGGGTGTTACATACAATACCAGCCACTTTTTTTTTTTCTATTTTTGTTATTTTATTTTTACTGATGGTTCATGGAACTTATTTTTACTGTTTCTCTAACCTTGAAATTATCTTTTAGAAAGCGCTGTTTTCTGATCTTTGTTGTTTTCACTTAGGGTTCAGTAATTGTGAATACTTTGTTAAGATTTGAAAAGGAATATCCGAGGCATTGTGACAAAGCTATTAAGAGCTATTACATCTATACCATCAAATTACTCTATTAGACATACACATTTTCATACTAAGCCTAAAAATGTGATTAAGACCACCAGAATGAGAACCAAGAGGACAAATCTAATTGTTGTACTTATATCAGTATTTAAGATTGCACTGTTGACATGTTGCACGTTAGTAGAAATGTAAATTGGTGCAGCCACTATGAAAAAGAGTATGGAGGTTCCTCCAAAAATTAAAAATAGAACTACCATATGATCCAGTAATTCTACTTCCGGATATTTATCTGAAGGAAATAAAATCATTATCTCAAAGAGATATCTGCACTCCCATGTTAAATGCTGCATTATGTACAATAGCCAAGACATGGAAACAACCTAAGAGGCCACTGACAGATAAATGGACAAAGAAAATGCATATATATATATATA
>NW_020173666.1:9785023-9785644 GCF_003031525.2 Neophocaena asiaeorientalis asiaeorientalis | reverse complement strand
CATTCAGCCATTAAAAGAAGGAAATTCTGCCATTTGTGACAATATGGATGGAACTTGAAACATTATGGTATGTTAAATAAGTCAGTCAGAGAAAGACAAATCCTTGTATGACTTCACTGATATGTGGAATCTTAAGAAAACTGAATTCAGAGATACAGAGAACAGATTAGTGATTGCCAGAGGCAAGAGATCAGGGTTGGACAAAATGGGTGAAGGCGGTCAAAGGTACAAACTCCCAGTTATATGACAAGTCCTGAGGATGTAGGGTACAGCATGGTAAGTATAGTTAACAATACTCTATTGCATATTTGAAAGTTCCTAAGAGAGATCTTAAAAGTTCTTATCACAAGAAAGAAAAAATTTGTAATTATGTCTCATGATGAATGTTAACTAAAAGTTATTGTGGTAATCATTTCCCGATATATACATATATAAAATCATTAGGTTGTACACCTAAAACTAATCCAGTATTATATGTCAATTATATCTCAATTTTTAAAAATTAAAATATATATGTGTAGCAATAGTTAAAATTTATTGAGTACCTATTGTGTGCCAAGCCCTTGTGAAGGGCCCTATATATATATATTTTTTTTTTTTTTTTTTTTTTTAATTTTCAAC
>NW_020173666.1:9778802-9784990 GCF_003031525.2 Neophocaena asiaeorientalis asiaeorientalis | reverse complement strand
AAAAAAAAAAAAAAAAAAAAAAAAAAAATTAAAGGAAAGAAAGATCATATTGCTAACCAAAGATATGTCAACGTTCAGATGCTGGCAATCTGGTTCCAGAGCCTTTGCACTGAAGGAATCCAATGGAAACTTATTAAGAACTTCACTTGGAGCAGATTTAGGACCAGTCTATCTTCTACTATGCAGATAACAACTTCATGAGATTTGAAAGCTCTTTTTCCAATAGCCTCATCAATTGCTTTCAATTTCTTATGCAAATGAATTTACAGATATGTAAATGCAAGCTCAAAGCAGAAATGCAAACCTAATAAATCTGTAATGAATGCAACCTTTATTAACAGTCTATGGTTCCAATGAGAACTCTTCCTATAATTTACAGCAGTGGCGTAATTATTCTATTTCCCATAAATGGCTACCATAGTGATACCAAGTTTGTAGCTTGTCACATGGATGACAGCACAAGTCATATATAGCTGTTCATTTTTAACAAGTCAGATACATTGTGGGTATTCCCTAGCAATAACATTATGAAATATATTTATGAATGTATGGGGACATTTACTGAATGGCACAAATTAAAACATTAAATAAGAAGTAAATATGATAAACAATGAACTGCAGCATACAAATAAAATGTTGTTATACATTTTGTCCTTTTTGTCTTGCTACCTATACTTATCCATTTGTGCCCTGTTTTTAGTTAATGACTGAGTGACAAATATCACCACAATTAATCCTCCTGTGAAGAGAACTATTTCTATCACTGTAGTTATGAAGGGAAGAATGATATCTGGAAATACTTTGGAGTCCTATTTCTGAAATACTGGTATTAAATACCAAAGAATGGCTTAATTATCTTATGTCATTATTTTACTTCAAAGTCTAAAATATTGATAATGAAGTGATTCACAGAGAGTGATGACAGTAACCTTTTACCTTTGTTATGTCTTGAAAGGTCACTTGGTTTTATGGACTTCTATGGGCACTTGTTTCAATAATTGTGTACTATATATCAGTGAAATCAGATGTATAATGCCAGAAGAGAAAAAATGCTCCAGCCTAATTTTACCCTATGTCTTCTAGACTGAAGGTCACAATGATGTGTTTTCACATTCACTTAGTTTGCTCAAACAATTACATCTTGGATACCTTCAAGATGACAGAAAATGGTATAATGAATCTTAAGTTTGTGATCCTCATGTTTGCCCCATAACACTGTGTTTTCTTCTGTCTCATTGTTCTGTAATTGTCTATTTACTAATTTAGGGGGCCTATCTCCCCCTAAATTATAAGTTCCTTGAGATGATGACTGTGTCTCCTTCCTCTTTGAATCTGCATGTTCCTCTTTGGATTTTCAATAGAGGCACATTACCTTGAACGCAGTAGGCATGTGACATCCATTTGTGGAGTGAAGAAAGGAAAAAAGGAGGGAGAGAGGGAAAGAGTGATGGAAGGGAGGGAGAGAGGGAGGGGAGGAAGGAAAGAGGGAAGGGAGGAAGGAAGGAAGGAAGGAGGAATGAATTCTGCTGCATCCTCTTCTTAAACTAACAGACTCCATCCTTGTAGTCCTAGCAATGACATACATATGAAGGAAATGTGAATTCTAGATGAAGATATCACACAGATACAATTGATGCCAACAAAAGACATCAGCACAGTGTTCTGCTGCTATGAAACTTAGAGAAAATTCCTCTGGTTACAGTGTGCTTGGAGCTCTATTCAATTAGGTTAATCAAGCATGAGATCATACTGATCATTGTTTTTTTTTTCTTTTTATACATGTTTATTGGAGTATAATTGCTTCACAATGCTGTGTTAGTTACTATTGTACAGCAAAGTGAATCAGCTATACATATACATATATCCCCATATCCCCTCCCTCTTGAGCCTCCCTCCCACCTCCTTATCCCACCCCTCTAGGTGGTCACAAAGCACAGAGCTGATCTCCCTGTGCTATGCTGCTGCTTCCCACTAGCCATCTATTTTTCATTTGGTAGTGTATATATGTTGATGCTCCTCTCACTTCCCCCTCCCCCGCCCCACATCCTCAGTCCATTCTCTATGTCTGCATAATTTTAAAGTACTCAAGTAGTGTTTATTAAGTGTCTAGCACAAGTCTAATATTATGCTATCCACTGAAAGAAAAGCAAAAGAAGTTGTGCAATCATCCATTCATTCAGCATTTATTATTTAGTAATTTGCCAGATGTGTTGAACACTTTCCCTGCCCTTGAGATAATTACATTGTTCCTGGGAAACCAAGGCCTGCAAGTGTAAAATAGGACACTGAGGGCTTCCCTGGTGGCGCAGTGGTTGAGAGTCCGCCTGCCGATGCAGGGGACATGGGTTCGTGCCCCGGTCCGGGAAGATCCCACGTGCCGCGGAGCGGCTGGGCCCGTGAGCCATGGCCGCTGAGCCTGCGCGTCCAGAGCCTGTGCTCCGCAATGGGAGAGGCCACAACGGTGAGAGGCCCGCGTACCACAAAAAAAAAAAAAAAAAATAGGACACTGAGAACACTGGGATAAATATAAGCATTTAAGATAAAGGTAGTATTAGCCAACATTTAGTAAGTGCTTACTATGTGTCAGTCAAGGTGTCAAGCATTATACATGCATTACTTTAATGTTCACAGTACTGTATACTCATGTCATTGAAATACCCATTTTATAGCTGAGAAGTCTCAACCCAAAGCATTTAAATAATTTGCCAATTAATTTGAACCAATGGTCTTTCTGGCTCTGAAATTCATACACTTAACCATTATGCTCTACCGTCTCTGGTCACCTGCCTAAATTTTTGGAAGTAGACAATATACTCTAAGGAATAGAGATTCTGTTTTGGCTAAAATCAATTTTTTTTAAGTTTCATGGAATAAACAAAACTTGAGATACAGGTCCTGAAGTGTGGGCATGATTTATATTATTTGAATAAATAGAAGGAAGAATTGGTAATATCAAAGTGTGGAATAGTAAATCCAAATATGAAAATGTGGAATAGTAAATCCAAAAACATCAATGCAAATTTATGTGAAATGATGAGATCTGTCTAGGAGCAGATAATTTAATGGGATGGATGCCTTTGGACCATGAGTCTACGAAGACCAATGGATATGCTCAAGATGGCAACCTAAAACTAATGAACCACCATCCTCCCCTCCTCCATCAGCCCTTTCTTAATGACACCAAGTTCTGTTCACTTAGCTTTTGAATCAGTTTTCTCCTTTCCACGTCCATCAACAAAATCTTAGTTCCCAACTACACAATTTCTTCCTCAGATTTGTGCTCCAACATAACTTACTTTCATGCAAAGTATTAAATCTCTCTCTAATCCTAAGTTTTCCTATTAGAGAAGTGAATAGGAGAATAAAACCTGTTTCAAGGCTAGTATGTGCATTGAATAAAACAATACATGAAAAGTACATAGCTCAGTACTATTTTCCTGGCACATAGTATGAATTCAATAAATATTAGTTTTGCCATCTTCTTATCTCATCTTTTTATAATGTCTCCTCTGTTACCTATCTCCTAAAATACTGCTAGAGTTAATGTTTGCCAAAATGCACATCTCTTCATTTTAGTTTGCTGCTTTAAAATTTTCCAGTGAGAGGACCTTCAAAATGGCAGAGGAGTAAGACGTGGAGATCACCTTCCTCCCCACAAATACATCAAAAATACCTCTACACGTGGAACAACTCCTACAGAACACCTACTGAATGCTGGCAGAAGACCTCAGACTTCCCAAAAGGCAAGGCACTACCTACATACTTGCCATGTGGCTGACAGTGTTTTGGTGCTCTGGCCAGGTGTCAAGCCTATGTCTCTGAGGTGGGAGAGCCAAGCTTAGGATATTGGACCACCAGACACCTAATGGCCCCATGTAATATCACTTGACAAGAGCTCTCCCAGAGATCTCCGTCTCAACACTAAGACCCAGCTCCAATCAATGACCAGCAAGCTCCAGTGCTGGACACCACATGCCAAACAACTAGCAAGGAACACAACCCCATCCATTAGCAGAGAGGCTGCCTAAAATCATACTAAGTTCACAGACACCCCAAAACACACGACCAGACATGGTCCTGTCTACCAGAAAAACAAGATCCAGCCTCATCCACCAGAATACAGGCACCAGTCCCCTCCACCAGGAAGCCTACACAACCCACTGAACCAACCTTAGCCACTGGGGGCAGACACCAAAAACAACGGGAACTACAAACCTGCAGCTTGCGAAAAGAAGACCTCAAACACAGTAAGTGTGAAGAAAAATGAGAAGACAGAGAAATACACAGCAGATGAAGAAGACAGAGAAATACACAGCAGATGAAGAAGACAGAGAAATACACAGCAGATGAAGGTAAAAACCTACCAGACCAAACAAATGAAGAGGAAATAGGCAGTCTACCTGAAAAAGAATTCAGAGTAATGTTAGTAAAGACATCCGAAATCTTGGAAATAGAATGGAGAAAATACAAGAAACATTTAACAAGGACCTAGAAGAACTAAAGAGCAAACAAACTAAAGAGCAAAGAACAATACAATAAATGAAATTAAAAATTCTCTAGAAGGAATCAATAGCAGAATAACTGAGGCAGAAGAATGGATAAGTGACCTGGAAGATAAAATAGTGGGCATAACTATCGCAGAGCAGAATAAAGAAATAAGAATGGAAAGGAATCGAGGACAGCCTCAGAGACCTCTGGGACAACATTCGAATTGTACCAACATTGTACATGTTGGTACAACATGGTAAATGTACCAACATTCAAATTACAGGGTTCCCAGAAGAAGAAGAGAAAAAGAAAGGGACTGAGAAAGTATTTGAAGAGATTATGGTTGAGAACTTCCCTAATATGGGGAAGGAAATACTTAATCAGGTCCAGGAAGTGGAGAGAGCCCCATAGAAGACAAATCCAAGGAGAAACATGCCAAGACACATATTAATCAAGCCATCAAAAATTAAATACAAAGAAAAAATATTAAAAGTAGCAAGGGAAAAACAACAAATAACATACAACAGAATCCCCATAAGGTTAACAGCTGAACTTTCAGCAGAAACTCTGCAAGCCAGAAGAGAGTGGCAGAAAATATTTAAAGTGATGAAAGGGAAACACCTACAACCAATATTACCCTACCCAGCAAGGATCTCATCCAGATTTGATGGAGAAATTTAAAACTTTACAGACAAGCAAAAGCTAAGAGAATTCAGCACCACCATGCCTGCTAATGCAGGGGACACGGGTTCGAGCCCTGGTCTGGGACGATCCCACATGCCGCGGAGCAACTAGGCCCGTGAGCCACAACTACTGAGCCTGTGTGCCTGGAGCCTGTGCTCGGCAACAAGAGAGGCCGCGAGAGTGAGAGGCCTGCGCACCGCGATGAAGAGTGGCCCCCGCTTGCCACAGCTAGAGAATGCCCTTGCACAGAAACTAAGACCCAACACAGCAAAAATAAATAAATTAACTTTTTTTAAAAGTCACAAAAAAAGAAAACTACTGGCCAATATCACTGATGAACATAGATGTAAAAATCCTCAACAAAATACTAGCAAACAGAATCCAACAGCACATTAAAAGGATCATACACCATGATCAAGTGGGGTTTATTCCAGGAATGCAAGGATTCTTCAATATACGCAAATCAATCAATGTGATACACCATATTAACAAATTGAAGGAGAAAAACCATATGATCATCTCAATAGATGCAGAAAAAGCTTTCGACAAAATTCAGAACCCATTTATCATAAAAACTGTCCAGAAAAGTAGGCATAGAGGAAACTTACCTCAACATAATAAAGGCCATATATGACAAACCCACAGCAAACATCGTCCTCAATGGTGAAAAACTGAAACCGTTTCCACTAAGATCAGAAACAAGTCAAGGTTGCCCACTCTCACCACTATTAGTCAACATAGTTTTGGAAGTTTTAGCCACAGCAATCAGAGATGTAAAAGAAACAAGAGGAATCCAAATTGGAAAAATAGAAGTAAAACTGTCACTGTTTGCAGATGACCTGATACTATACATAGAGAATTCTAAAGATGCTACCAGAAAACTACTAGAGCTAATCAATGAATTTGGTAAAGTAGCAGGATACAAAATTAATGCACAGAAATCTCTGGCATTCCTATATACTAATGATGAAAAATCTGAAAGTGAAATCAAGAAAACACTCCCATTTACCATTGCA
>NW_020173666.1:9754192-9778732 GCF_003031525.2 Neophocaena asiaeorientalis asiaeorientalis | reverse complement strand
AAAAAAAAAAAAGGTTCTGAAGAACCTAGGGGCAGAACAGCAATAAAGACCCAGACATAGAGAATGGACTTGAGGACACAGGGAAGGGGAAGGGGAAGCTGGGACAAAGTGAGAGATTGGCATTGACATATATACCTGACCAAATTAAAATAGATAGCTAGTGGGAAGCAGCCCCATAACACAGGGAGATCAGTTCGGTGCTTTGTGACCGCCTGGAGGGGTGGGATAGGGAGGGTGGGAGGGAGGGAGAAGCAAGAGGGAGATGATATGGGGGACATATGTATAATTATAGCTGATTCACTTTGTTATACAGCAACAACTAATACAACAAAGTAAAGCAATTATGCTCCAATAAAGATGTTAAAAACATAAATCAATAAGAATAAAAAAATGTTTTTAATTAAAAAAGAAATAAAAACTTCCAGTGATTTCTCATTGCATCCAGGATGAAATTCAAACCGCTTAGTCTGGTACTAGCCTTGTAGGCCATTCATTCATTGGTAGATTAGTTTCATTTTAAAAATAAGTAAGCACCTCCTATGTGCCAGGAACTATTCTAGATGTGCAAACAGAAACAGCTACAAACCTGGTAATTCAAAGTCTAGAGCTCAAGATGAAGTTCTGGACTAGAAATAGTTTGGGGTTCATTATCATTAGGGTGAAACTATGGGGCTGGTTGAAATTGCTGATGGAGAACATGAAGCTTGAGAAGAAAGAAGGGTCAAGAATAAAACCTTTGAGATAACCAACATTTGATGTGATGTTGATCAGGACAGACAAAGAGGAGTTCATGAAGGAAATTAGAAGGAACAATTGGGAGAAATACAATGGGAACATATGAGGCTGACAATAGTCAAGGAGGAGGAAGAAAGGAAGGAGAGAGTAGTCAACGACATAGGTAAGTAGACCCTGCAATGAGAAAGCCATCAGTAACGTGTGCCCTGGCAAGGGTAGAAACCTACCTGCAACAGCTAGAAGAGAGAATGGCAGGTGAAACAATGAAAGCAAGGTTATGGGCTATATTCTTAGGTGCTTCTTGGTGAAATGAAAGAGATACATCCCTCTATGCCCACCCCTGCATCTCCACACAGCCAAGAGCAGAATTTTCTTTAAAGAAAGATTTCATTTGCCAGGAGCTCTCAACACTGCCTGCTAGTTAGAATCACTTCAAGATAGTTTAAGAAATAATGACACTGTGCCTAAAGTCTTACCCAGTTGATTTTGAAATAGACCTGACATTAATATTGTTTTAAAGCTTCAAAAGTGATTCGAATTTGCAGCCAGGTTTAAGGACCATTGTCATAGGCAACAAGGAAGAAACGAGATCTGACATTAATATTGTTTTAAAGCTTCAAAAGTGATTCGAATTTGCAGCCACGTTTAAGGACCATGGTCATAGGCAACAAGGAAGAAACGAATCACAAGCCTTCTGGCTATCTCATGAAAGAAATGGGTAGAATCCTGTTGCGTGGCAGGGACTTTGAGTAACAGTAGCTAATATGTTTTACGTGTTTATGCTGCACTGTGCCCAGGAGTTGATGTACACCATCTTAATGCATCCTTACCATCACCCCGTGAGTATGGGTATGATACTCATCCCCATTATATGGCTGTGGAAACTGAGGCTCAGGAAGGTTAGGACTTTAGCCAACGTTAGCCAGCTGGTGAGAGCAGAGCCAGGTTTCACAGGAACCCAGTCTGTTGATTCCAGTTTCCTGTATGCCCAGCCTGCTCAATCCCACCACGAAAGCACTGTGGCTGACAACACAGGATAACCAAATAATTCATTCCTGTGAGTATACAGACGAAAGCAGAAAACCAGAAGTGAAAATCTAAGACTAACAACACAAACCAACTCTACTGTAGGTTCTGCTAGAATATTCAGAAGTACGATGTTGTTAATTTCCAAAGTTATCCCTACATCATTTACTTGGCTAACTCTAGACTGCAGAAATTTAATTAGCAGGTCCCACACAATCCAGATAAACCACTAGACAGATAATTAATTTTGCTTAAACTAACACTGAACCTGAATGGCACTTCTATTCTACCTTCCTAGGTGACCCAAAACCGAATGGATGTGATGGCATAAACTTAAATAATGATTTAGTAGAGCAATTACCAGAAGTTACAAATTTTCTCCTAAATGATCTGCATGATAGAGAGTCCTAAATTTGCACGTAAGTGAAAGTTTATAAATTATTCAAGACAGGTGAGAGGAAGGGTATCACCAGCCGCCCTAAATTGTAACTCATTGTAACTAAAATTCATTTCATGGCACACACACATACAGATCACGCCTGTCCTCAAGGAGTAGACATAAATATGTTAGCATGTGTGTGTATGTGTGCAGTATTCACATGTTCCCTAACATGGAAGGGCTTAGGTCGATCACAGCATCTACAGTCGCACTGACAGCCACAGCATTTTAGGGGCTAAGTAAACAATGGATACTTTTTTAATTTGCAAATGACAGGATGAAGAATATTGTGGATTTTCCCCACCAGCCTATAACAATATTAAGGTAAATCAAATTTTGCACCTCATTTATTTAACAATGTCATTTTTCAGTTGCTATAGGGTTTTTTAGCCTCTCAGAACACAAGGCTGCACAAATTGCCCAGAACTTATTTTTGCAAAGAAAAAAAAATTGTCACCTCTTGAACACTTAATTATAATTGGTTATGCTTCTTTTCTTTTATTAAAAGATAATTTATGAAAGACTATTTCAAGATTGTCTAAAATGCTGCCTTTGGAAAGACTGAAGCAAGGGAATGTAATCACTATGTAATGTAATCAGAATATGTAATTAACATATAATCATAAAAGAAGAAAATAGTCTCACAGCATCTGTGCCCCAAAGTCAACAACAGGACTGTATTTAAAAGGCTATATATGTTTTTTTTAATATTTTTAATGAAGATAATATGGATTTTATAAAATATTTTCTCAATCTTTTTTTTAAAATTTCAAACAGAAAATTTAAAAATTTGACCTAGAACTTAGTACCGGAAGGATGCTGCCTCTGGTTTTCAAGTCAGTTCACACATCCCTCCATATTCCCCAGTTCCCACTGAGCTCCCAATCATTCTCCATCCCAAATGTTTCTCCAGTCAAATCCTCCTCCATCCACCCCGTACATTTCTTCTTTCTCTTGAGTCTTTGTTTGCTACTGAGGGCCATCCTCCAAAACCAAGACTTTGTTATTTTTAATTTCTGGTCAATTTTTTTTCCTAGTTAAGGATCCATAAGAACATAGAGAAATGCAATCACGGAAAATCACTGAGGATGGGGAGGTCACATAATTTTGTACCCCAAATCCATGACAAAACACAGGGCAAGAGACAAATTTGATTGAGTGATAAAGGTAATACTAAGAATCATAATAGCCAACAAAATTCAGAATCAAGTGCCTTTTATACATTCTCCTAGTTGTAGACATGAGGTGGTTTCAAATTTATTTCTTTAAAAAAATGCAACAAGGGCTTCCCTAGGGGCGCAGTGGGTGAGAGTCCGCCTGCCGATGCAGGGGACGCGGGTTCGCACCCCGGTCTGGGAAGATCCCACGTGTCGCGGAGCGGCTGGGCCCGTGAGCCATGGCCGCTGAGCCTGCGCGTCCGGAGCCTGTGCTCCGCAACGGGAGAGGCCACAACAGTGAGAGGCCCGCGTACCACAAAAAACAAACAAAAAAACAAACAAAAAAGCAACAAATTTCTTGTACATATCTCCTTGGATACATGTGTGAAGCTTCTTTAAGGCAGATACCTAGCAGAGTTGCTAGGTGGTAGGGTGTACAAATATTCCAGACAGCTACGTACTACTCAAAGCCTTTCCAGAGTGGTTTTAACAGTTAAATGGTTGGGGGAATTCCTTTTCCTTAATCCTTGCCAACTCAATATACTCTGGCATTTTAATTTTTGCCAATCGAATGTGTCAGAAAGGGTTCTTTGTTTCTTCAGTTTGTATTTCTCAAATTATTAATAAAGTTAAATTTCCTTTCATAGGTGTGTTGACCAATTTGATTTCCTCTTCTCATTGCTGTCCAGATTCATGTGTTTAGGTTTCTAGAGAGTTTTCTGTCTCTTTCTTATGGATTTCCTTCTATCTTTATATTAAAGGTATTAATTATATAGCATTAATATATGTTAACATTTTCTCTCAGTTTTCACACTCCTTTAACTACATATTATGTTTGTTATTGTATAAATTAAAGCTTTAATTTTGATGTGGTCAAATTTATAAATCTCGTTTTTTTGTACCTTGTTTAAGACATCCTTTTCTATTCCCAGGTGATAAATCTATCTCCTGTATTTTCTTCTAATAGTTTCAAATTTTTGGTTTTCATCTTTACGCATTTAATCCACACAGAATTCATTTGTATAGATAGAGTGAGAAAGGGAACCAATTCTATTTTTTCCATATTGAAAGCCATTTATCTCCTTATCACATATTAAACAGTCCATCTTCTGCCCACTGAGTTGTAACAGCACCTCTCATATAAGTTCCCACATAAGATAAATCCTCTACTAGACATTATATTCTGTTCCATTCAATAATTTGTTCTTATTCCAAAACCACATCATTTTATATTGTATCATATTTTTAATTAAGCTTTATATTATCTTGGTACTTAGAATAATTGTCCTTCCTTTGTGCCTATTACCTTTGCTTAATTTTGCTTTTAGAATTATCTTATTTTTCAATTTTTTATTTTTCCACTTTAATTTTTGAATCTCTTTCTCAAATTCCAAAAACTTAGTTATGAGATTTTAATGTAACTGCATTGAATTTAAAAATTGATTTGGTGGGGAAATGGCATCTTCATTATCGTGAGTCTTCTCATTCATGAAAATGATACATTGTTTATTACTTTAAGCTGATTTCAATGTTTACATTTCAAAGTTCTATAATTTTTTCCATAACAATATAACATACGTTTTGCTAAATTTGTTCCTGGCTACCACACACATTTTATTGCCATTGTGAATAGGATTTTATCGATTGTATTTTAGAAATAGAAAATCTATTAACTGTGTATGTTAATCTTTTATATACCAACTTTCCTAAAGTCTTTTAGTTGCTATCATTTCTGATTCTCTTGGACCATATATGTAGATAATCATTTGCAGTCTGCCTTTTTCTTGATAATTGTATAAATTGTAGTTCTATTTCTTGTATTATCTTCTTGGTTAGGTCCTCAAGAACAAGGTTGGATGATTATAACAAGCATCTTTGTTTTATAAAGTACACTAATGGAAAACGCTTTTAAGTTTTATCATTAAGTCTGAGGTTCATTATAACTTTTTGTTAGATGC
The DNA here is from genome assembly GCF_003031525.2 of Neophocaena asiaeorientalis asiaeorientalis. Lineage (NCBI taxonomy): Eukaryota > Metazoa > Chordata > Mammalia > Artiodactyla > Phocoenidae > Neophocaena > Neophocaena asiaeorientalis. The sequence continues at coordinate 9,773,417 of NW_020173666.1, read as the reverse complement.
CCTTCTTTAGTTTAAGAACTCTATCTCATATTCATAGTCTAATAAGAGCTTTCATCATAAATGAATATTGACTTTTATAGAATAAGTTTTCTCCAACCGTTGAGACAGTTCTATTGATTTTGATCTGAATTTGTTAATACAGTGAATAATATTTAGAGATGTCTAATTTTTTTAAGGAACATTCTTGAATTCCTTAAATAAACAGTAGTTTGTCCTAACAAATTTTTCTCTATACACTTATAGTCAATTGGCTAATATCTTCCTTAGGAATTTTACATCAAAATTTGTCTATAATTTTCTTTTCTTGTACTTTATCTAGTTTGGCTATCAAGATTATACTAGCATAGAATTGTTTTTACAAGAGAGACATCTCTTGTAAAGGTTCCATAAAACTTTCTTCTAAAACTTCCCGGGCCCTTTGTCCTATCACTGCTTTGGGAAAGGACAGGGTAGGATTTTGACTATTAATTAATTTCTTTAATAATTACTTTTCTACTCAGGTCTTCTATTTCTCCTTGAATACATTGCACTAATGTATATTTTTCTTGAAAGTCATATGTTTTATCTATTTTTTCAAAATTTTAGAGAGTTATTCATAGTATACTCTGATGCTTTAAAAAAATCTGTGTTGTTAGGTTCATTGTTTCAGTTTTGTCTTTACTATTTTGTTTTACTCATCTTTCATTATTTCATGCTATTATTTAATGATCATCTTCCTCTCTTAACTCTCTATTTTAAACATTTATTTTAAAGTCTCTTTCACATTTTTCTATTATTTCTTTTTCTAGAACTCTTTATTTTGTTAAATATTAGAGAGGGTAATATTATGAACCCGCATGTACTTGTCCTAGATTCAAAAATAATAAACTCTCGGCCAGTCTTTATTCATTTGTTACCCCCCATCCACTTTCTCCTACCCCTTGATTATTTTTAAACAAATCTCAGACATTATATCTTTGCATCCACACATATTTTAATATATATCTCTAAATGATAAAGACTCTTTTTTAAATGTAATCACCATAACATTGTCATACCTAAAGATTAAATATATATATATTTGATATCAGCAGATCCACTCAGTGTTCAATTTTCTTTACAGTCTCATAATTTTTTATAGTTTTATTTTCAGTTGTTTATTAAGGTCCATGCACTGTAACTGGCTAATGTGTCTTAAATCTATTTTTTTGTTTGTTTTTTTTTTGTTTTTTTTGTTTTTTCCGGTACGCGGGCCTCTCACTGTTGTGGCCTCTCCCATTGCGGTGCACAGGCTCCGGACGCGCAGGCTCAGCGGCCATGGCTCACGGGCCCAGCCGCTCCGCGGCATGTGGGATCCTCCCGGACCGGGGCACGAACCCGCGTCCCCCGCATCGGCAGGCAGACCCTCAACCACTGCGCCACCAGGGAAGCCCCTTAAATCTATTTTGATATATAGATTTCCTCTAACTTTCATGTTGTTGCCTGAAGAAACTGAATAGGTTGTCCTACTGAGCACCCCTTAGTCTGGAATTTGCTAAATGCCTCCAGGTATTATTTTAAATAATAGAGTATTTTATACTCTTCTATACCCACTATTCCCTGAAAATTGGTGGTTAGATCTAGAAACTTGATCATATTCAATATTTTGCTCGGCAAAAATACTTTATAATGTTATGGACCATGAAGAAATTCATAATGCCTGGTTGAATTTCTTTTTTTGATGTTATCAACTAGTGATAAAAGTTGCCTAAGTCCATTCAAGTTGCATTTCCAAATTATAATTCTAAAATTTTATTATTCCTTTTGCAGTCATAAGCTTGAAATCTGCCCTCTTAGAAAGAGAATTTTTCTTCATCAATTATTTGGTTACCCTAGGGACAGTTCAAGCAGAAAGGATAAAAATGTAAAAATGGTTGACTCTTTCCTTTTAACAGGTTTCAAATGAGCTGGTGTCCCAGCTGCGTTGAAAGGTGATGAAGGAGGTGCTTCCTTTTAATATCTTTATGAACTCATGCCTTTAAATATATCTGATATGTGCTGTCTTTCTTGGTCCTCAAATTGTTCCACCTCTGGCCTGTGGGAGCTTTCTCAGTTTGGCTCTGAAGTCTCATTGACATGTTACTTGGAGTCTTTGATAGTTCCCTTGTTTTCTGGCATGACAAGGTAGTCCAGGCTATTGTAAATTTCCTGCTCCAGGACTCAGCCACTTCTCCATGGATTTGTGGTTGCTTTTATTGGCAAATGGTATTTAGAAACCACAACCCGAGCCAAGAGATGTTCATTGCCCCTTTGCCATTTGGTCCCCTCCCCGTTCCCACCACTGGCCTTTTTTATTAGCATAACTAGAAAATAATCTTTTAGATAAATATATCATGATGTTATACTGATATTTCTAGTTCAAATCCATAATTATAGAGTTTCCATTTATCCTCATTAAGCTCACATATGTATCGTTTTTCCCCACATTGAAAACCTTGGTTCTCAATGACACAAAAGTAAATATTCATTTTCTTTATCCTTCAATACACACAACAGTCTTAACAGTAATATTACCAATAAAAGTATACTTTAGTTCTTTTAGTCCTCACAGTTTATACCTCAAATGTAATTCAATTACTTTTAAAAATCAGTTGGAATAATTCTTTTTTATGTAGTTATTGCTCCTTTATTCCTAATAATTTAGATGATAATTATCTAATTTACTGTCTATGGACTGTCTTGCTGTGTACCAAACCTTAAATGTTCTAAAAATTTCCCTATGTAAGGTTATCTCTCAATCTTAAAGGAAACCCAGTAGTTGAGTGCTACCTTCCATGGGACGTTTTCCAGTGTCTCTGCCAAGACCTTAAAAGTTTTGCTGGTTATGAACCATTTTTACATTAATTCATGGCTCTATGTTTATTGCTTTTTAGCACAAATTCAGGGTTCCAACTCTCAAGGCAATTGTCTCCTCCCACAGTAAGATATGAACTCCTGTCTTCCAGGATTATAAGCAAAGATCTTTCAGTTCTTATTGACAGACAGGACAGTGATGTCACAGCTTCTTCCATTGGGTAGGTAGCCTGTATCACCTCTTGGGTATGTGTGGGGCATCTTTCCTGACCTGTAAGTCCTGAGGTGAGTTTCCACACTGGAACCCACCTCTCACCACTGCTTCTCTGCATACTGTGCCCTCTTCATTTTGCTACCTGGAGTTTTCTCATAAACTTGGTTTCTTAATATTTAAAAATAATTTAGGTGGCAATTTCTGTGTACTTTAAGTAGTAGTGGAGTTCCCTGCATCTATGAACACCACAGCCTTGATCAGAAGTGTCAGAAATTAAACTTGTACAGATATGTTCACACAGTCCAGAAAATCCAGGTGAAATCTGGAAGCTTTCTTCATTCAGATATTTTGATATTTGTAAACATCTGAATAATTGAATTTTTCACCTGGACACTTGAGTTCATATAGATATATATCCAGTTTAATTTCTGGTACTCATTTTAGACAGTTTTTAACCTTTTAATCTACGTCCTGCAATAATTTGACCTTGAACTTGATACTTACACTCTCAGTGATTCAATGGGGACTCTGCCTTCTAGATCGTGTGACTATAACTGATGCACTGATGCACTACAGGCTAATAGATCCTACAAGTTTGAAAGCTTTTTCTCTGAGCATGCACCCGGCACAGTTTAGGGGTATTATCTTTTCCAGTTCCTTATTTAGTCAATTGTTGTTCTGAAGGAGACTTCAGGGCTCCCCAAGTGTCTCATTTGCATTTGTTATTAGGTTCCTCAAACTTAGCCCCCATATCTTCTTAAAAGTTTAATTTTTCAGAAGAGAAAGAACCACATGTTTTCAGCACTTTCTTCTTTTATGTCTTAAACCTATCTTAACACGATTTTTTTAAGATATTTTAAAATTAAATTTACCCCTCGGCAATTTGATTTGTAGGGTAAGGAGAGCAAAGTTTTACAAATGGAATACTTTTAAATAAATCATAATTAATTAACTATGCAAATATATCAAATAAGTGTGGATACATAGTTAGATGACTAATTACCATTCAGAAAGGTTAGAAATTGTAATACTATTTTTTAGCTTGGTTAATATAATATTATAATTGGGGTTGCTTTGATCATAGGGAATGTCACAGACAATAATTTTTCAAGCTTGGCTGATTTTGAAATCATATGGTTATGAGTATTAGCAGCTTAATATAAAATGTGGTGCTGTCCACAAAGTTAAAAGAAAATTATTTTTGTCATAATAAGCTATATTAATTTAATTAGCTGTGCATATGGTTACATTTTTCACTTGAAAATGAAAGCAGAATGTTCGCTGATCCAGTTTTTTAAAAAGAGAAAAAAGAATTCTTTGATATTTTAATTCTAGAGGAAAAAATGTTTGTCTCCTTAGGTTTTATTATTTCATATGTCCTAGTTTTTTAAGTGCCTGTTAATTCCTGTATCATTCAGTAAGTGTTCACAGGGGCTCGGTGATGCGTTAGGGCTGCCACTCCTTGAATTAACTGAATGTGCTCTCTCCCAGCCTAATGCAATGACCTTCTACTTTGCCTTCTGGCTTCTAGGCTCACTCCCTCAGATCCATCCTCCACCCTGACACCAAGATCATCTTCTGATGCTGCAATCTGGGGCTGGTACCCTGTGTTTCACATTTTTACAGGGCTGATCACCCCTTGGTTCTCAACCAAGGGTCCATGAGCCATTCCCAATCAACAGATTCATTTCTTGGGCCCATACTGTAATATAAGCCTTGGTTTAATTTTCATTTAAATTTGTTCCCAAATTTTAAAATAAGGAGATTTTATGTAAAATTCTAGAAATCTGACTTTTCTTCAAAAATTGAAAAGATATAATAATGCTGGCCCACGTTCCTTCAGGAGCTGAGTAGCGGCTGCTCCTCTCAGATGAGGTCGGTCACAGCAGGCAACTTGGGCCCCAGCTCACTGACATTAACCACCTGGAATCTGAATCTGTGGTCCCTGAAAGCAGGCTCAGATCCAAATCTGTTATTTTTTTCCTACAAGGCTGTAGTGGATTAAATTGTTGCCCCCAAAAGATAGGTCCACCTGGAATGTCAGAATATGACTTCATATAGAATAAGGGTCTTTGCAGATAATATAAAGGTAAGTATCTGAGATGAGATTATCTTGGATCAGGACAGGCCTTAAATATGATGATGGGCTGTCGTCATAGGAGACAGAAAAGGAGAAGACAGAGACACACAGAGAGCAGAAGGCCAAGTGAAGACGGAGGCAGAGATTGGAATTACACAGTCCCAAGCCAAGGAGAGCCAAGGGTGTTGGCAGCCACCAGCAGTGTAGGACAACAACTTTCTGTTGTTTTAAGCTTCCAGCTGGTGGTAATTTGTTACCGCAGCCCTAGGAAACTAACAAAGTCCCTCTGTGATCTGGCCCTGGTCTACCTCTCCAGTCTCTGCCCCTGTACATACTTGCCATTCCCTCACAGCCATGCGGTTTTGTGATTCTGTTTTTGCACCTGCTGCTCCCCCTGCCTGGAAAACTCTTACATCTCTTTCTTCCTGGTTGAATTTCACTTCACTTTAAGGCTCTTATCAGAGGGCAAACTCCTTGGAGAACCCCTCTTCCTTAGCTGGGAAAATGAGCAGGCTGCTGCCCCCTAGTGGTAATAATGTTCCTTGACCTACAACACCTTTTAGTACTCGCCACACTAGGCTGAAAGCATGCCGGGGTAAGAAAGCTTCCAGAGGTGTTCATATTTGAACTAATCCTTGATGGCGGTGAAGGTTATGAGGCATGTGATGGTTAATTTTATGTGTCAACTTGACTAAGCCATGACTAAGCTGTGACAATGTTGTTTGGTCAAACACCAATCTACATGCTACTGTGAAGGTATATTTTTAGATGTATTTAACATTTAAATCAGTAGACTTTGGGACTTCCCTGGTGGCACAGTGGTTAAGAATCCGCCTGCCAATGCAGGGGACACGGGTTCGAGCCCCGGTCCAGGAAGATCCCACATGCCACAGAGCAACTAAGCCCATGCGCCACAACTACTGAGCCTGCACTCTAGAGCCCGCGAGCCACAACTACTGAGCCCATGCGCTGCAACTACTGAGGCCTGCATGCTCTAGGGCCTGTGCTCTGCAATAAGAGAAGCCACCACAATGAGGAGCCGATGCACCACAACGAAAAGTAGCCCCGCTCACTGCAACTAGAGAAAGCCCACATGCAGCAACAAAGACCCAATGCAGAAAAAAAAAAAAAAAAATCCATCTATAAAAAATATATAAATAAACCTCAAAAAAAAATCAGTAGACTGTAAGTAAAGCAGATTATCCTCCACAATACAGGTGGGCCTCATCCAATCCGTTGATTTGTTCTGTGCTTTAGAAAGGTAGCTACTTTGATTGCAATATCAAGATGGAAGCAGAATAACTATAGACAGATATCAATTATGGACTGTTGCAAAAATGCAAGTAAAATGTAATAAAGGCATGTAGTGAGGGACCTGGGATGAATGGGATGGCTGGCGTGCTGCGCTGTAACTTCTTGAAGTCAGGCTTGTGTCTTATTCCTCTTGGCCCCCCAGGGCCCACCCAGCACTCATGGGACACAGCATGCAACAACTTGTTAAATGAGGGATAAATGGAAGAATATACAGGAGAAGAATGAAGAAAGGTTTAAAGACAGCCTTGATGCTTCTATCAATACATCAGCATATCCATTCTTTTCCCTTTCAGTGCCTTTTTAAAGTTCTACTTGCCCATCCTCAAAATCTGTATCATCTAAAAATAATCAGGAACAGCGTGGATTTAACTTTGCACAAAACTTCTTCCCCCTTGAGCCTTACCTCTAATCTCTTCCCTTTTTCCATCCTCCAGTTTTCCTTTGTATCATTTGGATCCATGAATGTATGAGATGTGATTGATGAGTATGAGGATATGGTGATCAGTGAGGAGATCTAGTTTAGGGAAGTGGAGTCAAGGTTGGTTAGAAAAAATATTGTGTTAGCAAACTTACGGGAAAATGTATAGGTAGTCAAGGCCTACCTGTACAATGCGGACAGGAAGAAAATTAGGACGATGTCAAGATACCATTGGGTATTTTGCAGTCATCTGACCAAATCACCTGAACAGAGTCAGGGTGTGACCAATCAGTTTTGAGAAAACCCAAATTGTACTTTGTACCATATTGGTCACCTTGACAACAAATCCTCTTTCTTAGGACAATAATATCATACCAAGAAAAGTGCTTGCAAATTAAGAAAGTATTAATTATAGGTGGAATACATATGGCTAAGCTAGCTCCACCTGGAGAAATAAGTGTGAGGGTACCTGAAGAGACAGTACCACTAACACAGGATGGGGTAAGAGGGAATATTGAAGTTATATTACAGAAAGGATAAAGTACAAAGAACAGATGGGTTTATTCACAACCAGCGTCAATCAGTCAAATGATGTGCAGCCAGGATTTTGGATCCATTGCTCTCACCTCCTGGAAGTGACTTTAAACTGAAAAAGGAACAGTTATAGTAGGAGACTGTAGCATTGTAGCACCTGCAGCTTCAGTTGACACAAATCAGCTGGGATGATTGAGGCCACACAGAGAGGAGGAGAACCAGATATCAAAAGTGACCATAGACCAAAATACTGATTTTCAAAATACTTATAGGAGCTCATTGTTCTTAATGAATATCCATCTTCTAAAAGGCACTCTAACATGGATTCTGAGCAATTTTGTTTCCCCCCACCCCACCCCCGGCCAAAAGAATTGCTAAAAATATGGCAATGGGAAAAGTAAATTTTATTTTTAAATTATCTACAAGTAACAAAGCACTTCTTCAGGACTATTGTCCTTTTAAGCTGTACTTTTCCCAGGAAAATTTAGGTTTTAAGTATCAACTTTTAAACTTTGACATAAAATCCGCAAGAGCTATGTTGTCAGTGAGGCCAGAGGAGCGCTAGATGACTGATCCCATCTTTACATGCGCCAAAAAACACAGCTTAATGGCTCTAGTCATTCTGAATAATACTTTTTCTTTATTGGTTCAAGTTAATTAGCCAGACCATTGTAAAATGCATCTAGCTCTGGACACCAGTCCAACAGAAGCCTCCATGCGCATAGGGGAAGCTGTTATTGGTAGTTTAGGAAGAGCATCTGTGCATCTGTCTTTAAAGTAACAGGCAGACCACAGGACCGGGGGGTCAGGTACGTGCAGCTCAGCTATATTTACTAACTAGGAGATCTAGATGACTTCTGAGCCTCTTTGCATCGCTATATCATCTTCATCTGTAAAAAATGCCTTATACCACCCTCATAGATTTGCAGGATTAAGTTTCATAATATATGAAATGCCTGGCGCCTGGGAGGCTCTCTGGAAATGTCCACACTCCAGGCTTCTGGAGAGTAAATACATTCTCCCTATTAGCACTTCCAGGCCCCATTGTGTAGGACCCAGGCTCCTGGAATGAGCCCTTTGAGGCTTTTCGCTATTTCACCTCTGTATATTGTAGACTACAAAGATATGAAAACAGAGGTGTAGTGAGTGATACGATGGAATAGCCGGTAGACTTGAACAGCTGGACTCTCGTCCTTTTTTACTATTAACCTGCAATATTACTTTAAACTAGTCCCTTAAGCTGCCTGTCTCTGTTTTCTCCTTTGTAAAGTGAGAATGTTGATCTACATGATCCCTAGATTTCCCTCAGTTCTTGAGTATTATGATTCTAGGCAATTTTTTTACTGTATAAGTTTTGGGTGTACAGCATTATAATACGACAGCTGTATACACTACAAAGTTATCACCACCACAAGTCTAGTAACCACCCATCACCACACAGCTGACTCCCATCACCCATTACCCTGCCCCCAACACACTTCCACTCTGGTAACCACTAGTCAGTTCTCTGTATATATGAGTTGGTTTATGTTTCATCTTGTTTGCTCATTCATTTTTTTTTTTTTTTTTAGATTCCATGTATGAATGAAATCACAGTATTTGTCTTTATCTCTCACTTACTTGACTTAGTCAAATACCTTTAAGGTCCATCCGTGTTGTCACAAATGGCAGGATTTCATTCTTTTTTATGGCTGAGTAGTATTCCATTATATATATGTGCCACATCTTCCTTATCTATTCACCTATCAGTGAACACTTAGGTTGTTTCCACGTTGTAGCTATTGTAAATAATGCTTCTATGAACATAGGGGTGCATATATTTTTTCTAATTAGTGTTTTCCTGTTCTTCAGATGAATACCCAGAAGTGGTAATACTGGGTCATATGGTAGTTCTATTCTTAATTTTTCGAGGAATCTGCATACTGTTTTCCAGTTTACAGTTCTACCAACAGTACAGGATTTCCTTTTCTCTACATCCTCTCCAACATCTGTTATTTTTGTCTTTTCAATAAGAGTCACTCCTGTCAGCAAGAGGTGGTATCTCATTGTGGTTTTGATCTACTTTCCCTAATACTTAGAAATGTTGAGCATCTTTTCATGTACCTGTTGGCCATCTGTATGTCTTCTTTGGAAACATGTCTATTCAGCTCCTCTGCCCATTTTTTAATCTGGTTGTTTGTTTCATTGTTGTTCACTTGTATGCCTTCTTTATATATTTGTATATTAACCCTTTATTGGCTATATGATTTGTAAATATTTCTTCAATTCCATAAGTTGCCTCTTCATTTTGATATGTTGCAGAGATTTTAGTTTGATGTAGTTCCATTTGTTTACTTTTGCTTTTGTTTCCTTGCCTTTGGATTCAGATCCATAATAATACCTCTAAGACAGACGTCAATGAGGTTACTGCCTATGTTTTCTTCTAGGAATTTTATGGTTTCAGGTCTTACATACAAGTTTTAAATCCATGTTAAGTTAATTTTTGTGTAAAGTGTAAGATAGAGGTCTAGTTTCATTCTTTTGCATGTGTGGCTATCCAGTTTTCTCAACACCATTTATTGATGAGACTATCCTCTTTCCTTTGTATGTTCTTTGCTACTTAGTTGTAAATTAACTGTTCATATATATGGAGATTTACTTCTGGGCTCTCAATTCTGTTCCATTGATCTGTGTCTGTTTTTATGCCAGTAAAATATGGTTTTGATTACTATAGTTTGTAACATATTTTGAAATCAGGGAGCATGATATCTCCATCTGTTCTTTAGAATCTCTGCAGATTCTTTTGACTATTTGGGATCTTTCATGTCTCCATACAAATTTTAGAATTATTTGTTCTTGTTCTGTGAAATATGCCATTAACATTTTAATAACAACTGCATTGACTCTAGATTAGTTTGAGCATTATGGACATTTTAATATTAATTCTTCCAATCCATGAACATGGAATATCTTTCCATTTATTTGTGTCTTCTTCAGTTTCTTTCATGAGTGTCATAGTTTTCCATATACAGGTCTTTCACATCCTTGGTTAAATTTATTCCTAGGTATTTTATTCCTTTTTGATGCAATTGTAAATGGAAATATTTTCTTAATTTCTCTTTCTGATATTTCCTTATTAATGCATAGAAATACCACAGATTTCTGTATATTGATTTTGTATTCTGCAACATTACTGAATTTGTTTATTAGTTCTAAGTTTTTCGATGGAGTCTTTAGGTTTTCTATATATAGTATCCTGCCATATGCAAATAGTGACAGTTTTACTTCTTCCTATCTGATTTGGATGCTATTCATTTTTTTCTTGCCTAATTGCTGTGGCTAGGACTTCCAATACTATGTTGAATAAAAGTGGTGAGAGTTGGCCTCCTTTTCTTTTTTCTGATCTTAGAGGAAAAGCTTTGAGCTTTTCACCCTTGAGTAGCTGTGGGTTTGTCATATATGACTTTTATTATGAGTCTTCTCTCTTTTTATTTAAGTCCTCTTTCTTTTTCATTGAGAAGCTTTATCAAAATGGATGTTGGATTTTGTCAAATGCTTTTTCTGCATCTATTGAGATGTTCATATAATTTTTATTCTTCATTTTGTAATGTGAGTATCACACTGATTGATTTGAAGATGTTGAACCATGCTTGTAAACCTGGAATACATCCCACCTGATCATGGTATATGATCCCTTTACTGTATTGTTGGATCTGGTTTGCTAATATTTTGTTGAAGACTTTTGCATCTATGTTTATCAAGGATATTGGATTGTAATTTCTTCTTTTGTGGTATCCTTGTCTGGTTTTGGTATTATCAGGGTAATGCTGGTTTTGTAAAATGTGTTTGGAAGGTTTCTTTCCTCTGCTATATTTTGGAAGAGTTTGATAAGGATGGGTATTAAATCTTCTTTGATTATTTTGTAGAATTTGCCAATGAAGCTGTCTGGTCCTGGGCTTTTCTTTCTTGGGAGATCTTTGATTACTGTTTCAATCTCCTTACTAATAATTTGTCTATCCAAATTTTCTGTTTCTTCATCATACAGTCTTGGAAGATTGTATGTCTCTAGGAACTTATCCATTTCTTTTTTTATTGTTGTCCAACTTGTTAGTATATGATAGTTCTTATAGTCTCTTATGATCCTTTGTATTTCTGTGTTATCTGTCATAACTTCTCTTCTTTCATCTCTCGTTTTATTTATTTGAGTCCTCTCTCTCTCTTTTTTTGTTGATTAGTCTAGCTAAAGGCTTATCAATTTCATTTATCTTTTCAAAGAACCAGCTCTTAGTTTCACTGATCTTTCTATTGCTTTTTCTGTCTCTATTTCAGTTATTTCTGCTCTGATCTATATTATTTCCTCCCTTCTCCTAATTTTGGGCTTCATTTGTTCTTCCTTTTCTACTTCCTTCTGGTATAAAGTTAAACTGCTTATTTGAGATTTTTCTTGTTTCTTGAGGTAGGCTGATATTGTTATGAACTGCCTTCTTAGAACCATTTTTGCTGCATCCCATAGTTTTTGGTATGCTATATTTCTCTTTTCATTTGTCTCTAGGTATTTTTTTAATTCTTTGATTTCTTTGATTACCCATTGATTTTACAGTAGCATGTTGTTTAATCTCCATATTTTTTGTGGCATTTCCCTTTTTTGTGATTGATTTCTAGTTTCATGCCATTGTGATCAGAGAAGATGTTTGATATGATTTCAATTTTCTCGATTTATTGAGACTTGTTTTGTGACCTAACATGTTATCTGTCCTGGAGAATATTCCATGTGAATTTGAGAAGAATGTATATTCTGTTCCTTTTGGATGAATGTTCTATGTATATCTATTAAGTTCATCTGCTTTAATGTGGTGTTTAAGTCCAATGTTTTCTTATCGATTTTCTGTCTGGATGATCCATTGATGTAAGTGAGGTGTTAAAGGCCCCTACTATTGTTGTATTGAAAACTTTCAATTTTCCCCTTTAAGTCTATTAATATTTGCTTACATATCTTGGTGCTCATCTGTTGGATACATATACTTTTATAAATGTTATATCTTCTTGCTGGATTGACCCCTTTGTCATTACATAATGCCCTTCTTTGTCTTTTATTACAGTCTTTGTTTCAAAGTCTATTTTGTCTGATATGAATAGCTACTCCATGTCTCTTTTCATTACCATTTGCTTGAAATAGCTCTTTCCATCCCCTCACTTTCAGTCTGTGTATGTCCTTTCTACTGAAGTGAGTCTCTTGTAGAAAGAATATAGATAGCTTTTTTTTAAAATCCATTCAGCCATTCTGTTTTTTGATTGGCAAATTTAGTTCATTTACTTTCAAAGTAATTATTGATATGTATGTATTTATTGCCATTTTTATAAACTTTAAAAAAAAATAAATGCCAAAGCTTCATCTTTTAATTCCCCCTCCCTCACATTTTATATTTTCGATGATACATAGGCAAGGCTGCCCCTAGACCAGCTGCAGAGCCTGACCATGGCTGCTATGGCATGCTGGTGGGCAAGGCTGGCCCCTGGAATGGCTACAGAACCTGACCACAGCTGCTGTGAGATGCTGGTAGTAGGGCTAGCCCCCAGATGAGTCTAGGCAATTTTGATTCTAAGTATGAAGTTCTGAAGACCATCTTTTAAAAACTTTTACTTGGGGGCTTCCCTGGTGGCGCAGTGGTTGAGAGTCCGCCTGCCGATGCAGGGGACACGGGTTCGTGCCCCGGTCCGGCAAGATCCCACATGCCGCGGAGCGGCTGGGCCCGTGAGCCATGGCTGCTGAGCCTGCGCGTCTGGAGCCTGTGCTCCACAACGGGAGAGGCCACAACAGTGAGAGGCCCGCGTACTGCCAAAAAAAAAAATATTTTACTTGGGACTTCTCTGGCAGTCCGATGGTTAAGACTCTTCACTTCCACTGTAGGGGGCATGGGTTCAATCCCTGGTGGGGATCTTGCATGCCGCACAGCATGGCCAAAAAAAAAAGTTATTACTGAGTCTTTTGTGTGTGCGTGTCCTGTGTTGTTGGATGGTGGTTGTGGTGATGACTGTGGACAGGTTTGTCCCTTTTTGCCAGTTTCTAGTTTAGTGTTTATTGAATATTCACAGAAATTTTGTTAAGCTACCAAGCAAACATACCTCTTTTCTGTGCTTACAATTCTTTCTTCTATTTTCCATTTTTTAAATTTTTGTATTATTATGGTTCAGCTTCCTAACTGAGTCCTTTGTCAACATGACGAATCTTTAATGTTGTAATAATACAAATACTGATAGCTGAGCAGAATAATAACAAATTGCACATGAGATGACAAATGAGCAGCAAATCATTTCATCCAGAAGAGAGATACCGTTGAGCTTGTTGAGTGCCATTGGCATCCTTCAGAACAAGTGTACAATGCTTTCTCCAGCTAATACTTCCTTATCTGATGGCTTTATTTAAAAAAAAAAATACAAAACCTTTGTTTCATCTTTCTGTTCTTTTCTGAACTCTGATCAAACAGTCCCACAGTTTGGCTTAAAAGTAAACTCTCCAGCTTGTCTAAACGGATCATGAAAACAGAATATTTCAATAGGTGTTCATTTGCTTTTTTATTTGCTACCAGAAAATTCATGGCTGTTACAAAAAAAATATTTATTTTTAGGAAGCTTGTTTTATGTTGCTTCACCCCTCCCCTGTCTATTAAATCAAATGGATGTAATCCACTGCTTGATGCCTCAGAAACTTTCCCTGCAGCACACAGGGGATTAGGAAGCATGCAATGTGAAAGAGCAGCAGGAGAGATGGTTTGGAAGTGCTCTCCTCATCACAAATATGTGTCTTCAATATTTAGTTGTTGTGGCAGGAAAACAGCAACAAATACATGAACTGTAAACCATCTGGCTTGAAATATGTTCAAATATGAATGTTCATCTTGAAAAATGAAATCTATGGAATTCTGGCATCCACTTTGACTTTTGAGAGATGAACAGCTTGGATATGCAAAGAAGGGATTTCTAGACTAGCCTTCTTAAACTTTAAATTTTCCTGAACTGGAAGTTAAATAATTCACTACCTAGACAGGAGAACTTTCCTCTCACTTTTAAACTTTAAGGAGAAACGTTGCTCGAAAATCCTGCGATTGTATCTGTGTAGGGATTTGTACAGAATTGTCTTATGTTTTAGGAAGAAGAGAAATGAATGTGGTTCTGTGTTTATTATTTAACGTTTATTAAGTTTCAGTGGATGCTAGGTACGATATAAAACACATAAAAAGCATGATAATTCTGACGTTCACCGGATTCCTAAACCAAAAAGTTAAAACTGGCAAAACAGGAGGCTTTGAACTGTTCCACTTAGTTTGGGGGTAAGAAATGATGAGTTAGTCACTCTGCTTGCTTTTGAACTATGATCCTGAGGCTACTCAGCATCCGTGCCCTATAAGAAGTAGCTCTCCAAATGACTCTCAGAAATATTTTAGGTGACTCAGTAAATGTAAAGATGAAACGTGCTGCAAACATATGTGAGCAATAGGGAAGATGAAGGCAAACAAAGCACAAAGCCCTCTGGGCTTAGCAACCAGATCAGAGGTAACCACAGAAAGGACTAGAAGCAGGAGTAAATTTTGCTTTTGCTGTTTGATGTTTTGGGAGCTTTTCAAATTGACCCTTTGAGAGACATAGAAATTCAAACTTATTTGCCTCCTTCTCTTCTTCACGTCATATAATTTTTTTTTTTTTTTTTTTTTTTTTGGCGGTACGCGGGCCTCTCACTGTTGTGGCCTCTCCCGTTGCGGAGCACAGGCTCCAGACGCGCAGGCTCAGCGGCCATGGCTCACGGGCCCAGCCGCTCTGCGGCATGTGGGATCCTCCCGGACCGGGGCACGAACCAGCGTCCCCTGCATCAGCAGGCGGACTCCCAACCACTGCGCCACCAGGGAAGCCCCTATAATTTTTGGCAAAACCCAGACTGATCCCCATTAGAGAGAATTCTCCCTACAGTAAATCCTTCAGCTAGATCTCTTTGTGCTTCAGTGACCCTCAGGTGGACAATCTCTACCACTCCAGGATGTACTCACTTTTAAATGATTCTTTAGTTGCTGCACATGTTCCCTGCTACACTGTAAGCTTCTAAATAGGGGACTATTCACTATTCATCAGACTCTAAGACCCTCTGTGCCTAGCGTCATGTGATGCGCGCAGCGGTCTCAGTAAGTATTCATTTGAAATTATGAAACTTGGATAAATGAAAGAATTATGCCTAGGTGGGGAAAAAAAAGGTTTGAACTGGATAATGCTAACGAAGTTTGTGAAACAAGCCATTTTTACATGACATTAAGAGAGCACTATGTTTCCTAAAACAAAAATACAAGAAAAGGTAGGATATTGGTGATATATTTAATTAAATTTTATTTTAAAATCAGGTATATTTCAATGCATGGCCTTTCTTTTTTCTTTTATTCTACTTTTTTCTTTAAAAAGTTGAATTTATTCAACATATGATTTATCTAACAGAATCTCATAATTTTCACAGCAAATGTTCTTCAAAATAACTATGTAAAGACCTGAGATATATGTGTTTGTATTTTTTAATTTCTTTTTTTCACCTCTTTTCACTTTAATACTTAGTTGTTTATAAATGCTTTTAGGAAAAGGGGCAAAAACATGTTCAACGCTTAGAAGAGGAAATTTGGCAATGCTATTTTTATGCTCTGTGAACTCTGCTATATCTACAGGAAACTTAGATTTTAGTATGCAGCAGCAAAAGCTACTAGATGATCAATCTTGCCCTTGAGGATCAAAGTTTTTCTTTGGTCAACTGTTCAACTAAAAAACTAAAAAGAACTAAAAATATAATGCAGCAAATCCAGTCCAGGAATGTACTGTGGGCAGCATGGAGTTTGTGTCATACATACAAGCAATTAACCTGCCTTTGTAAACGTATTTGTTTGGTTTCCCTCCTACTTGTTCCATTATAGAAAGTTTGTTGTTGGTGATCTTTACAAGGGAAAAAACCCACATCTTTTGTGTAGTGAGCTGGAAGAACCAACCAGTATATCCATTTAATTAGAAAGACTGTATCTGCCTTAGAAACACACAATGCAGATTTCACTTCATTTGTTCTGAGAAAATTCTGAAAATGAAATGGACACAACGTATTAGCAACGAAAAACAATTAGATGAGACTAGATCAAATTCCGAGCATTTATATCATTTTAGTAGATTTCGTACAATTTCCTCTGCTTAGGTGCAACTCCATTCACCTGGCCCCAATTCTTGGGAAATGATTCAGGTAGTTCTGATTTAAATTCTGATCTGTACAGATTTCTTCACTGAAGTAAAAACTGCGGCAGACATTTTGGGGCATGATAGGCATCCTCGAACTTCACCAGGTAAATTAAAAATAAAGAGCACAGCCACAATCTTAGTTATCAAAACTGAGAGCTTCTGAGGAGCCCAGAGGCTGAACTGAATTGTATGTGGGTGTGTGATATAAGGTATGATATCTTGTGTTTTATAAAATCTGATTCCAACATTGTAAACCAACCAGTGATGTCAACAGATTATTCTTATGTGTGAATATAGAGAAGATGAGAAGAAAAGGTATGTCCATCAATTGAACAAGTGTTGAGTTCTGAGTGAATTGAATATAATTTGAAAGTCACATACTTTTTAATACGAGTAAACTAAATATCATGTAAGTTCTACAAAAATAAAATCTATAAAGAAAAGTGCTGAAGTTAAATCATGATTTATATTTTCATAATACAACTATGAGCCATTTCTTTACGCTATAAATGAATAATAGCTTCACTTTAACACAAAGTATCTTTACATATTCAAAATGAGGAACAAACATATCACATTTTAGAAATAAGAATGGAGCATGCAAAGATGTGTTTTTAAACCTAAACCTTTATATTTTTATTGTAGCACTAGAAATAGTCTAAGCAATTAACAACCACAATTGTTACCACAATTGTGATCACAATTATTATTCAGCAATATATGCCTCTCATTTGTAACACTGTGTGAAGAATACAGAAGGCTAGAAAAGCCCAACTGTTCCTGACACTCACTGAATCTAAAATAGACAAGATAGTATAAAATTCTGGAGGTAGTCTCTCTGAATTAATTTTTATAACCCAACTGAATAATGCCTCTAAGACATGTAAATCCTAAACACTTCAGAAATAACAAATCATCTCATCATGGAAGATTATTGGCTTAAAGAAATGAATATGAAGACTTTACACCTTTGTTATTTCTCACTGTTAAAAAAGCTACTGAGGATATTTCACTAGCTGCACGCTTACCTCAGGTTAATGCTGCCAAAATACATGTATTTTTATCTATTTCTAGAGGGGAAGTTTCCTTACAAAAATGATATCTTTTTCTAAAGAGAAGCAAATTTGCTAATTTTTGTGGCTACTCTAAAACTTCTCCCAAAGAAGCATTATCTCACATAAGTGTGAGTGTTTTATAACTGTGTGGGTGTATGTGCCTTGGTTAGGGGGACTGGAAGTGGAGGAGGAATGAGGTTGAATTCACGAGGTAGATATTACAATTAGCCTCTCTAAGCAAATGTATAAACTGAGGCTCAAAAGAGGTAACACAGCCAGGTCTGGGTGACAAGGAGAAAGCTCACCCATCCGTCAAAATGCTTAACTTATGATACCAAAGTTCAAAATGGTTAGAAATATGGGTGTTTTAAAAGGTACCTGGGATTTGTTCCAGCCAAGTATGGTAAGATGACAGACGTGGAGATGTCTGCCTTGAAAGAAGAGTTTCTTACCTAGAGTTCCCAAGAGGAGGGGACACACACACCACACAGGGCCACATAGGGAAGCACCAGGGTCAGTCAGGAGGCAGGAGAAAGGGGATGAGCATGAGCCAGAGCCTTTATTGAGGTTTTTGTGGGAATGAATGGGTGAGACAGGGAGGGCAAACTGAGCAAGTTTAGGATTGGGTAGATTGAATAATTCCAATAGGCTCTGGGATAGAAAAGTGGTGCCTAGTTGTCCAGTATCTGGTCCTCAGGTGACTTAGGGAAAAAAGAACATTAGATTGGTGTGTGAGAGTTTGATCCAGGAGACGTCTGGGGAATGGGCTCTAGATTGATTGGTTTGCATATCAAAGGCTGTTCTCTGCAGGTTGCTTTCTATCGCTAGGAATTAGCCAACCCTGGAAGGTACAGTTCCTCCCCCGAGTCTGCAAGTCTCCAACATGTCAAAGACATCTTCCTATATAGAAAATTAAAAAGAAAATGGTTAATAAGATAGGATAACATAGATTCATTTCTCTATAAGCTATCGGCATTATGTAGAAATAGATGGCATACTTAATCACATATAGCAGCACACAGTTAGTGCTCTGTACCTGCAGGCTACACATCCATGGATTCAACAACCACGGACTGAAAAAAAAAATTTTTTTTTTCCATTTCAGAAATTTCCAAAAGGCAAACTTGAAGTTGATGCCCTCTGGCAACTATTCACTAGCATTTTCATTGTATTAGGTATTATAAGTACTCTAGAGATGATTTAAAGTATACAGGGTGATGAGTATAGGTTATATGCAAAGACTACACCATTTTATATAAGGGACTTGAGCACCCGCAGATTTTGGTATGCGAGGGCGTCTTCTAACCAATCCCCTGCATTTACTGAGGGAGGACTGTGTTTATTCACAATTATTAACTAAATTAAATTAATTCCTATGACATAAATGTGTCCGATTACAAGAATGCAATTTATACTGTATGTTAAGTGTGTTTGATGCACAAATCCATTTATTAGTACTTCATAAAAGGAGATGTTTAGGGAGCGGTGCCGGGGTTTGCCGCCATCTTGACGGAGAATCGCTGTGAGCTCCTGGGGTTGGGGGTTGGCCTCGGGGTGGGGGTGGGGGCGGA
>NW_020173666.1:9733740-9741896 GCF_003031525.2 Neophocaena asiaeorientalis asiaeorientalis | reverse complement strand
GGAGCGTGTCCAGCTCAACGGCCGAGGCACCGCTCCTCAGGCGTTGTGACGGGGATCCGAAATCCTTCCTGCACCGTCTGTGCCAGGCCCACCTGGACCCGGACTCGGACAAGCATGAAACAGGTGCCTCTTTCATGGTCAGAGACCGCACCTAGTTCGGCCCCTGGTGCACTCCGTGAGACACTGGTCATTCACAAAGACCTTGCAGAGGGAGCGGAATTTTACAATATCACCTTGGGCTGGGGTGGCCTCGGGGCGGGGCTCTGAGCCTCAGCGCGGCACCGCCCCGGAGCGTGTCCAGCTCAACGGCCGAGGCACCGCTCCTCAGGCGTTGTGACGGGGATCCGAAATCCTTCCTGCACCGTCTGTGCCAGGCCCACCTGGACCCGGACTCGGACAAGCATGAAACAGGTGCCTCTTTCATGGTCAGAGACCGCACCTAGTTCGGCCCCTGGTGCACTCCGTGAGACACTGGTCATTCACAAAGACCTTGCAGAGGGAGCGGAATTTTACAATATCACCTCACTAGTAAAACCTGCAAAGGACAGAATTAGAGAAGGAGACAGCAAAACATCACGGCTGCGGGTGACGCACGTGCACCGAGGGCTCCAGGGTCCAGGGGCGGAGCTCCCGCAGACCGGGCCCACCAGGCCGACGGCGGGAGGTCCGAGCAGCTGGGCAGCAGCATCGGCTCTTCCTGCAACGACAGGGGTGCAGAACAGGTGGGTTCCTCTGCGGGGTCTTCCAGGAGCTGCACGACTCCCCCGACGGCCCAAGCAGGGAGCCCGGCGAGAAGGCCACCATTTTGTAAAAACGGGGTTCAAGGAAGGATGTGAGGAAGACAGTATCCACAGCTTTAGAAATGTTTTACCTTTTCCCAAGATGCAATGATCCGCCATGTCGAGGAAGACTGGCTGTGAGAAGAAACCTGCTTTGTACAATTTCTCGAGAGAGGTCTGGGTGTGACTCCTGGGCCCTCGAGGTGGGCGGTGAGGGACGGGGCCAGCTGTCCTAGGCCGGGCGTCCCCACTCAGGAGGCCTGGGTGGGCATCCCCGTAGGGACTTCCGCTTGGTTTCGCCAAGGGCCGCTCAGGCCTGAGGCAGGGCGCTCCTGACTGACCCTTTTAATCACCGAAGATAGCTGAAAGGACAGCGTTCTTGGTGCTACATAAACAGACTGTAACGGAGCCTGGGCCTCACTGGTGGGCAGTGGCAGCAGCGCCATGGCCCCGGGCTCTGGGTGCCCGCTGCTCACCCTGGCAGCGCCAGGCCCTGGTGCTCGGGGCAGGGGGTCTGCGCTGCCTCCTCGATGAGATGGGTTGGTGGTTTCTCCTGGCCTCCGCGTGTTCAGTGCTTCCCAGGCCTCCTTCCTGACCCGGCCCGGAACAATCGAGGCTTCTCCATTTGTCATTTCCAGGCGAGAGCCCTGTGCATCCTTTCTTTCCCTGTGTGGACGCTTTTACTTCTTAGAAATGCCTGAAAGTGCTGCTGCCTTTGGGGCTGATCTGTTAAGTCAGTTAAAAGGAGGTACAAGTTTTGCCTCGTCGGACCCACCCGGGGCCTCGGGGGACCTGGCGCCCATCCCTGCCTTGGTCTGGCCTGGGATGGAGGTCAGGGCAGGGTGTCTATGCAGCCGGCTTCTGGAGCCGAAACTCCGGGTCACGTTGCAAAGCGGACGTTTACAGCACATCGCAAACATCTCTTTCCTACGGGCCCTCTGGTCCTCTTGTGTAACTATGCACGTCTCCCTGATATATCTGGGGCGTTGGTGACACGGCCTGCACGGGCCCTGCTCCCCGACATGACGTTGGCGCTGCTAGGATTCCTTTGAAACCTTCCTCGGCTGGTCGTGCGGCCTGTCATTCCGGGGGGGCCTGGCTCGGAGGGCAGCTCTGCTACCTGACCTTGGGCTTCTAGGCAGGTCTGGCTCCAAACGCTTCCAGAGGCATCTCGCCTGTGCCCTCTTCTCATTTGCCAATATTACCTGATGAACTAGGTTCTGCGGCACCTAGGACTTGCCTCCTCCTTTTTGTAAGGTCTGTTGTATGTTGCTAAATGTTTGGCTTCATTGGTTTATAGCGACCTTTCTATAGGGCACACCCTGCTGACGCGCCCTCCCCGGAGCCCGCAGGCGTGGGCGGCCCCTTCTTGGCCCGTGGGGCGCTGCTGTGATCTTGACATAATTCATAGGCTTGTGGCTTTTTTTTTTTTTAATTTAAAGATATCAAGACTTAATTCACTAAAATTTATTCTACGTGGATATTTTTACTTCTGTACTTCTTTAAGTATCCATATTTTATCGGCTTACAGTTCATGCCTAAGTTTCCCCTGAAAATAGCAAATAAAATTGTGTATTTGTGGGGAAAAAAGAAATGTTTAGGGTAATGGTTAAAAATGAAGATGCTAAAATCAGAGAAAACTGGATTGAGGTCCCAGCTGCCCCTACTGCAAGTGACTTCATTAGGCCTGTTTCCACTTCTGTGTAAGGGGGCCCTACCTCATAGAGTGAGTCAGTGTATGATTTAATTGGACAATACTGGAAAAGTCCTTAACCTGGTGCCTGGATTATTGATTTAGGATTTAGAATTACTCTTATTATTTAGGTCAATGAATACTCATAATTATTATTCTCGACAGGTTTTTTCAAAGTTTTAATTTTTTTAGGATAACTAAATAGATTCACCGTATGAAGATGCAGAAAGCTTAAGCAATTATTCAAATGATTCAAATCTCCTCCTGTTTTCATCTTGTCTGAAAATTTTAAATGAAATATTTGAGTCAAAACTAGCCAAAAATTTGCTTCAAGTGGGCCAAGTTTGCCTACCAGAGCAACCATAGTCACTGTTTAATAACTATAACTTAAACAAAATCAGAGAATGGACCAGGCCTACGCATAGCCACTCCTGGGATCACTAAGGTATGAAAGAATATTCTCACTGACCTCATGGGTGTACCAAGTGGGATTAGGAAGAAAATAGGGTTTATTCCATCAATCCCACAAAAATGTCTCCTTTATTCTTCATAGCCACATGTTAAATTTATGAAAATTCTTCCATCTGTGTTTTTTTAAGATCCTTTTCTTTTTTCTTCACCATCTTCTGAAAGATTGTTTAACTTATATTTATTTACCCGCTCTTCTATGTCTTCTATAAAAAGCTTTTTTCAAAGAGGGAGAAAGGAAGTAAAGAAGCTAAATAGAGAAAACTCTATAAAAATGTTTTGCTGTATCCAGCCATCAGCAGCTAGGTTATTCTTCAAATTTACATAAGGATTTATTATCATCTTGACTGCAATCATGTAGAAAACGAACGGGGTACAAAGTACATGAGGCTAATTTAATAAAACGAGCTTTCTTTGCTTGTGAAATCTTTGAAGAAAGGAATCATTAGACAGAGACTTGCCTTGTTTTCACCAAGGTCAGGAGGCATGTCAACTTGGAGATGTGCCCTTGGCGAGAAGTCCTTAATTAGAAATTCCTCGGGAGCTGCTCCCAGTAGGTGCTTCCTAAGACGAAAAGACAAAATAACTTAGCAGGGAAGCCCTTACTAAGGGTAAGGTTACAACGTCCAGGTTCAGGTGAATGAAAGAAACAATTTGCTGACAGCAAAAGAGCAAAGCTGTCATGATGGGTTGCTGGATTTTGAATGAAAGTCTCTCCACCATATTAGTAGTAAGTATCATTTTTGTTATTTAACTTTAAATATATACATTGAATGTCTTGATGCTTAGGATAACTTGTAGAGCGATATGAAATAACTTCAAGTATTGCTCTGGTTAAAGGACTAAAACTTGTTAGAAAACATTCAATAGATATATTTAATTTACCCTTGCAGAATCATGTAAGTCATGACTTTTAAAGTCAAGTAGTTTGCTTTTGCATCATGTATGAATGTTTCTCTAAATCGAATGAAGGCTTTGAATTAGACTATGAAATTGGAATTTTTCCAGAGTACTTTCTGAGTTGTTTTTAAAGATTTCCTCCTTCTTGACATTATTGACTTAAAATGTTATAGCAATGTTGATTAGGATGGTTTTGTACTTTTCATTAATTTCCTTAAAATACACCCATATATGTTTAAAGTCTTTTTTTATAAAGTTAACAATTTCTTAGCATTACGATCACTGTTAAAAAACTGATCTATGAGAAATAAGTACTGTATATTGTGGTTGATATTGAGAAGCTCTTCGTTTCACTTTAAAAGAAGAACCCCAAGAACCCCAAGTGATTTTGAATAGAAGAAAAGGTTGAAGACAGTATTGATTGGTTCTTTTTTCATTCTACTCTAGCTCTCATGGCTGGGAGTAAATTTATATCTGTTTACTGACACATTCTTTTGGTACGAAGAGGAAGAGTCTTTCCTTTATACACGAGTTATTCTGGGTGTAAGTAGATTTGGGGACTACACATTAATTATCATTTCAGAAAGAAAATGCATTCTATTTTCCCCGGCTTCCTTGTTTTCACTGTATCTCTTTCTTGTGTGTTTATGTATGGACAGTCAACACTGGCTTGGGCTCGAGCATCTGCAGTGTGCCTGAATTTTAACTGCATGCTAATTCTGTTACCAATCAGTCGAAACCTCCTTTCACTCATGAGAGGGACAAGTAGTGTAAGTACTAAATTATCTGAAATAATTTCAGTTGTTATGATCTAATGTGTGTCATTGAAAACAAAGATGTACTTCACTATGAAATTCCCAATAATCCTGGTTAGATTGAGGTTTGTTTCTCTGTAGTGAGAACACAAGGACTAAAACTGAACGTCTGAAATTGGAACATCTGATTTGTCTTTTGCTTTTGCCATTGACTCCCTACATGACATTGGACTCATTGCTCAACCTTCCCCTGATGCATTTGCTTCATTGGAAAAGAAGAGCTAATAAGATTGACCTGACTCATGAAGATGGAAGTATTATAACAGCTTGAATTACTACAATTTCTGATTAAAAGGAGCTAAATAAGTAGATGAGCCAAATGCACTAAAGAAGCATCTCTCTGAGTTTTCAGCCCAGGAAAACACAGTCACTGTACATAGATTTTAGTATGTAACTTTTAGCCCCTACCAGACATATTGGGGTATTTCCCAATTATGTAGATTTCACCGTGTTGGGTGCTTACCTGTGTTTCCTGCCAAACAGAATAATGCACTGTACAGAAAAATAAGACCTTCAATAACCCTTCTAGACTACATAATTTATTATATAATCATCTTCATAATTTCATGAATATTTAGTTGTAGATGAATATAGAGCCTTTCTTGGTGTAGTAAGGAATAATTTATAGACTACTTAAACCATGTCACTGAGGATGATGGTTATAATCTTCATTTTCTAAATTAGCTGAGGCATGATTATTAGCAGGTTTATTCTAGAGTTTTGGCTTATAGCCAGGCAACTACTAACTCAGTCACTTTTATTGAGTTGAAATTTCAGCAAAGCCAGTAATAACCGTTTGATTTTGCTTGTTTAATTAATGGCCACTAATTTTTGTGTCATGTAGCCTCACCTTCAGTAATTTAGAGACAGGGCCTGAGTCTTCCTTTCTTAACTCTTAGGACACTGTTATTGCTATGATTTTCCCTGAATAAGACTTTGAATTTCTGTTATTCTAGTGCTTCAGAGGACCGTGGAGGAAGCAATTAGACAAAAATCTCAAATTCCACAAACTGGTTGCCTATGGGATAGCCATGAATGCAAGTAAGTGCTAGTTATTAATTGCCTGATTAATTTTATAATACCTCCCATTCACTTTATAGTTTTATTTCCTCCCTGCCAAAGACTCACCCTTAGGTAAAAGAAATCTTTGCCTTCCATCTGACCGTACAAACCTTATATAAATGGATTTCTAAATTTCTGATTTATACGCATGCAGTCTTCCCTACCAAGCCTTCAATTTGTCAAGGAAAAGTTTATGAAACTTCATTTTCATTTGTGAATAACTAAGCTTGTTGATAATACCATGGTAAAAACCCACTTGAAAAATGAACACTTTGTTAGTCAATATAATTCACATCAGAAATAAAATTGACCTATACTCAAAATCCCATTCAGTCGTAGGAAAACGACTATCACATGGTATCATGGGCAATAAAAAGAAAAAAGAAAAGCAAGATCATGTGAACAAGGTCCTGAATAGTATTGAGCTAGTGGATATAAAAGGATCTTGAAAAGATATGAAGCTTTATAGGTATATAAAGTGTTACCACTATTTCTTGAATAGAAAACCAGAGAATTCAAGATACACGCACTAGAAATTAGCATCAAAGGTCAAGGTTAAACTCTGGTGAGGAAGAAAGGAACAGGGGCAATAACCAACTGGCTTGTGGTTTTGTTGGGCAACAAAGACATTGAAATGAAAGGCTATCTGAACGATAAAGAGTTATGATTCAGAACTGTTTCCCTCAAACTAATTTAACAATAAACTGTTTTTCTCATTTGTTTTTATCCTCTCATGCATAAAAAATAGCAGAGTAAAAAGAACACTCAAAACAAATGCGGGTTTAATTAAGCAACAAGACATGACAGACGGTGCCCCAGTGCCAATTAGCACAACTTCGGGTGTGCGCTGAGATGTGTGGGGAGAGTTCCCTATCGGCTGTCTTCAATGCCAGATTAAACCAACCCCGGAAACGTTTGCAAAAGGTCTTTGGAGTTTGTTAAGACTTAAGCGTAAAAATACATCATGTCTTAGAGAACACTAGCGAAGGGATGGAGGACAAGGAACAGGGCTAATTCATGTTTGTGTTCCAAGGCCTGCAATAGTGCTGAGTATATGTAGGTGCCAATAATCTTTGTGAATGGGGGAAGGGATGAAGACTCAGGGAAGCAGATTTCAGCTCAGAAATGCAAGTCTTTGCCAGACCTTGAAAATTATCTAAAATTAGAACGAGGGTCCCCTGAGAGTGCTGAGTTCCCTGTTGGGGGAGGTGTCCTAGTGGAATCCAAATTGCTCCTTGAAAAGCACTTCAGAGAAGGAATTCAAGGAATCGCTAGGCTTCCTTTAAAATCTTAAGAATCTTTAATTCTATATTAAAAGAGGAGATAAAACACAGTACAATGTCAGGAAGAATATGATCACTCTGCAATAGCTTTAAGGCAGAATTGGACTCTAAGAGAAAGTTACAAACATATTACAGAGAGAAGGAACAAAAAAACCCACAGCGTCAAAACAATCAAAAAAGAAATCAAAGAATAAAGGAAAATATGTATTATACAATAGGTCTCTCCTTAAACCTTTGCGTATGTATATTTCTTCATCTGGAATCATATATCAATAGTATACCTGCATCAGTGATGTGTACCGAATATCTCCCTCCCATGTGCAAGATACCCTGATAGGAGCTGTAACCGTCTGAAACTGGTACAGTCAGTAATGTTTTCAGGATGGAGTATAATTCATAGGGACAGCAGTTGACTAGAATCAGATAACCAAGTTATTTTATACCCCTGCTAGTGATGGGTTGTGTGATCTCGGATAAGTTCCTTATGTCCTCCTCTGTGGAATTAAAAGAACAATAATCCAATCTATCCATCCTTATAAGATGCGCAGACCAGTTGTCAGGAGTGGACCTCTAGGAAACCGACAGACTTCAAGGTCATTCACTGTGGCTATTGCAAAGAGAATCAGGTCCAGGTTTAACAGGGCCAGCAGGCTCTGCTCGTCAAGCCCCGCCCACTGGTGCTTCCCCTCACCTCTCACCGCACCCCTTTGCTTTTCCCTAGCTCCTGGCGGTCCCTGAGCAGTCTGTGCCTTTACTCTTGGTATTCCCTTTGTCCAAAATGCTTATCCTCTCCTTCTTCGTTGGGTAAGTGGTTGCTGTACCCAGGACTCGTTGCCTGGCCAGCTTTCCTCTGAGCCTCCAGGTCTGGGCTGTTGGCCCTCCTCACCTGTGGGTCCAGCCGCACCTCCTGCCCTATAGTACTATTTCTCAGACTCTCATCACCTTAAAATTTGTGACTGGGCTTCCCTGGTGGCGCAGTGGTTGAGAGTCCGCCTGACGATGCAGGGGACACGGGTTCGTGCCCTGGTCCGGGAAGATCCCACATGCCGCGGAGCGGCTGGGCCCATGAGCCATGGCCGCTGAGCCTGCGCGTCCGGAGCCTGTGCTCCGCAACGGGAGAGGCCACAACAGTGAGAGGCCCGCGTACCACAAAAAA
>NW_020173666.1:9727982-9733655 GCF_003031525.2 Neophocaena asiaeorientalis asiaeorientalis | reverse complement strand
GGGGCCCCGGTACCAAAAAAAAAAAAAAAAAAAAAAAAAAATTTGTGACTGTGCCTTATGCCTCTTGGCTATCCTGGTCCCGGCACACAATAGGTCCTGAACAAATTCGGTCAAACCTGAGGATGAGTAGAGAAGTCAGCTAGCAGGCAAAAGAGATCAAGAGAATTCCTGGAAAAAGAGACAAGATATGAGAGTGCGGGAGTTCCTAGGGAACCTGGAGCGGTTTGGGGTGGGTGAAAGATGTAGTGGGCAGTGAAGAGGTTCAGAATGACGTCAGTCATCCAAGGTAATCAGTTCGCATTCTGCTGTGACAAGACGAAGCAGGCTGCTCTTTCTCCTCCGTCTTTCCCTCACAGATCCCTGGAGAGAATCAGGTATTCTCTCTGGCCCTCTTCTGCTTGAGTCCCCACTGTTGGCCAAGCTCCCAAACATCTCCCGGGGCTGTGCCAGCAGGGTCTGACTGCTTCTGAGAGCAGAGCGCCCCTCTTCTCCCACCTCCATGGCAACCAGCGGCGCTGCGGTTGTTTCCATTCCAGGCAAAGGCGGGAAGGTGGGGAGATGGCTCTCTGCTTCTCCCAGACCCTGACAAAGCAATTACTACATTTCACATTAACTACAAAACCTGGCTGGCAACGGTGCTTTTAGAAGAAAAAAAAAAGCTAAGCCCTGGTTTCATAGATATACCTTTGCTTTTCACATTTTGTCCTTCCAGTGTATTCACTTGGGAGCAGCTGAAAATGTCCCCGTGCTTATTTTATTAGCATCGCCCATGATGCTGCTTTTCAAATAGCCGACTGGCTTAATAGAGGTGTGTAACCTTGGAAGAAGTGCGTCCACATAGAGGTTTGCGTGCCAGCCTCTAATTTCTCATCCATTCCCCTATAAGTTGAACTGCAGGCTTTAATTGGTCAAATCATTAAAGGATGTAATTAGAGCCTTGTGAAAGTAGGCTGGGGTGGAGGAGGGAAGAGGCAGACAATGGTATCCATAATCAAGGGCATCACCGAAAATGCAGTGACAGGAACTCTTCTTCCTTTGGCTTCCTGCCTTCCTGCATGCCTGCCTATGATAAGAGCTGCTGGAGCCTTCTTCAACCACTAATAAATCATTTTCAGGGCCCTATAACCTCACTGGTATAAAAATCATAGTTTCGCAGCTTCTCTGTTCTTATTAATGCAGGTCTTTCTGGGCTCTCTGGTCCACAGTAGACCTTGAAGACGCTTCCAGTGGAATAGTAGTACTTTGAGCCCGAGCTTCCTTCAAGGGGTCTGTGAATAGAGACCAAGGCAGCTCTCTCTGGCAAATTCTGCAGCTTGCATCCGCTAGGTTCCAGGGCGGACAGTGACCCACGTGTAGCTCCTGATGAGTTGCTGATTAAACCTCAAGAAACACAACACAGACAGGTTGAGAGAAAGGACCTCAGAATCGGGGTGCTAAGAAAAAGTGATTTGGAGGCCTCACCACAGAGAACAGTCCCAGAGGCCCAAACTCTTCAGGACTTGATCCCAAAGGAATGGCTACTAGTTCTGCTTGAGGCACGGGGAGGTCCAAGGAGGCTCTCTACCCCGTCCTGCCCATAACATGATTTAATGTGATTTACAAACGAGTGGCATGCACAGGATGCCAGAGAATATGTGTATTCCTGCAGAAATCAGACCATACACTTGAAAGTTTGGGGCCAGATTCTGAAATGCAGAATCAAGAAACGCAGCCAGGATTTGTCCCAGCATCCTTCTTTCTAAAAGCTGCTTAATTAGGAGGTGACTAACTTCAGAATGACTGTTATCACTGACAGGCAGGCAGAAAGATAGCAAGAACTGACCACACTTCCAAGATTCTCCCTCAATTACCCTCGCTTTGATCTCCTGCAAAAGAAAAAGAAGGAAAGAAAGAAGGGAAAGGAACTTTCTCAGGGCAACTGGCTCTAATTGTAGCCTTTATGGTTTTTTTGTTCACTCTTCAATAAAATCTCCTTATGTGAGCTCAGAAGTTCACACACCAATTAAATGTGCATTTGTAGTGTGTCTAAGATTGTGGCTCTCTTTTAACTGTAAAAGTACTTTGGTAAGAAAATAAAATTGTGGGAAGACCCAGTCACAGCATCTTTTCGTCTGGCATTAAGGTGGGATCTGGAAATGCGTACCTAGGGCTCTTCCAAGGGCTTTGGCAGAAAGTCCCCAGAGGCACCAGGAAGAAGGAACCTGTGTAGTTGGTGACACTGGATTTGCCGTAACACTTAAGAAACCCCTTTGAGACAGTGTTGACTTTGAAAACATATTGAAACATAAGTTTCATGTTTGCATTGCTCTCGTGTTGGACTCCAGCTCCCTTTTAGATTGACAGATACTCCCAATTAGCTTCAGACGGAGACACAGGAGCCAGACAGCTGGAAGGGAGCCTAGACATCAAGGTTTAGTCCAGTCCACACATTTTACAGATGAGAAAACAGGGACTGAAAGAAGTTAAGTAACTGAGAAGTATCCTCTTCAGTATTGTTTCTCCTACATGCTCACATCAAATCTAGTAACATGATATGATTTTGATGCTAAGAAAGAGGAAAATAAAACCATATCTCTATTTTATCACATACTTGAAGCCACCATCACTGTAAGTATAGCATGGCTATTCATATGAAAATAACTAAAATGTATAAAGGAAAGAATAGGAAATATAATGTCTGCAAAAGAACAAAATCAGTATCTATCAAGTCCCAACAGTCCTGGATTTGGCAGCTGGGATACCTTTGGTTCCAAGCCAAGATCACAGTAAAATTAGGGTCTGCTCTAAGAGGAAATAAAACATTTAGACAAACAAAATGGGCACAAGCAGTATCCTCTCTGAGAATTCCTGAGATAAGTAAAATAAGATATTCTACTTTTTATTTTCTACCTGTGAAAAGAAAACAAAATAGAGGTAGCTGGAGCAAAGGAACATTGAAGATGTGAATTTTAAAGTACATAAAAAAACTGGAAAGAATAATTGTCAATATATTCCCTCAGGAGCTACCTTTTGCAAAGCATCTTGGGTTTTCTTATACTACTTCATTAGTTTCTTCAGCTCTGTTATGGGAAACCTGGCAAGAAGAATAAATAAAGAGTTCAATATCTTTGCTCATTCAATAAATGTACTTAAATTTTGTTTATCAGTGTCAAATTCTCATGTGGAAATCAACCTAACAGAAAATAGATTGTGATCAACAACTCATTACGTGGGAGAAAGATGTTACAGAACGTAGACTATAAAAGACCTAGAATTTATCCTGTGTTCCGTTTCTGACCATCACATGTGGATTATGTAATGGTAAATACATCACTTAATTTTTTGCTTGAAGCTCAGTATCTATTTCTGTAAAATGGGAACAGCTCCTCTCTGTCTGGTGTGCTTTAGTCCACAAAGGGAGAATTGAAGAAAGCTAGGAGCAGAGGAGTGAGGGTAAAGGGATATAATGTAAAAGGAGTATTTATACCCACCTACAAAGAGGACTCCAAAGGTCATAAGTCTTAGGAGCTATTTGACTCTAGATTAAAGACACCAACTGAGCCATTCAAAGAGTCTAGCTAAGCCCTTAGGAGAAATTCGTTTTCAGTAAACTGTAAGGGTATAACAATCATTGATTAGTGAAAAGAAGCAGTATAACTTAAAGGTCAAAAGATGGGGCCCTGGAATCAGGCAAACAGGGTTTTATCCTACCTTTGCCATTAATGGACTACAGATCTCTTAACTTGTTATATACTGGTCTGTAAAGTGGGAATAAGATTAATACTTGAGGATTACATGAGATCATATGCCTAAAGAATCCATAACAGTGCTTGCGGTATAATAAGTATTCAATATCTGTCAGCTATGAAAAATATTACCTGTTTTTTCAAAACTTTAAGATACTTACCAGAAAACAGCAATTAAAAATACTGGACAGGGGCTTCCCTGGTGGCACAGTGGTTGAGAGTCCGCCTGCCGATGCAGAGGACACGGGTTCGTGCCCGGTCCGGGAGGATCCCACATGCCGCGGAGCGGCTGGGCCAGTGAGCCACGGCCGCTGAGCCTGCGCGTCCGGAGCCTGTGCTCCGCAAAGGGAAAGGCACAGCAGTGAGAGGCCCGGGTACCACAAAAAAAAAATACTGGACAATGTTTATGTTCAATTTAGCAAATAGTTCCTATTTTATATACAGCATATTGCAAGAGTCTGCTGCCGGGTAAGCTTTTCTAGCTTTGTGGACGCTAAGACCAAACAAGGCAGCCCCTTCGTAGACGTGGCCGCATATAGTAACAAATGGAACATAACGAGGAAAGACACCGCCCCTTTGGTGCTAACCTCACCAAACCCGTAAGGAGACAGTCAACAGCACAGACTCAGAAACACTATAATGTGCTTTGCCTTCTTAAGTGAGCTTCAACCAAAAGTATATTTGAACTGATTTCTAACTAAAAGGCTGTAGAAAAATGTGTTAAAACACGTATTAGCAGGGAAAACACTACTCCAACGATGTTGCACACAGATTGACTCCCTGGACCTTTCTCCCTTTCTGTAATCTTATGGTCACTCTACAGATCATTACTAAGGACAGGCTGGTGCTAAGCGTGTGCCAGGTGTTGAGGTTTCAAGATGAACGAGTCTTGAGGCGTCAAAGTCCATCAAGAATCGCAGGTATAAATAAATACTCAGAACCATAGTATCTGGGAAATGTCATCAAGGTATGACATCCGTGCTTGTGGAATCGAAGAATGCTTGAGAAGACAATTTTTGAATTGGGTCTTAAAGCGTGAGGACTGCTTGGCAGCGCAGAAGAGGGAATGGCTCTGTTAAAAGAAACTCAGGTGGCAGAGAGAAGAGGCTAAATAGAAGATGTCATTTCTAAATGTATCTGATACTGGGACCACAGGAATCAAATGCCACCGATATTCACAGAACTTTCTGCTCTTCCTTTTCCCCTCACTCCCCATACCTCCAGCCACAACTTAGAGCCGTGGAGGACCCCAGAATTCACCCACAACTGTAGAGATTTATAGTAGTAGTAGCCTCTGCTGCTTTTCACTGTGGGTGCAGGAAAAAAAGAAAAACATATCAACCGGGAAATTATCTGTACTCTGGGTAATGAATTCTCATTTCACACTTGAATCTGATCCCAATGGCAAGTATCAGCTGGCCACCCAGCAGGGCTTCCATTGATAGGAAGAGACTCAGGATGTCTTTGTCTGGACGTTGTGACTGCTGGCTTCCCCACAGATTTCAGAAGACCGGGAAAAGTAGCATCGGGCACAGACTTCGTAGGCTGGATGATGCTGTGTTCTGAGCTTATTCTCTTCATTTGGAATTTAGACATCACCAATTCCCAGAATTAGAAAGCTGAATTT
This sequence comes from Neophocaena asiaeorientalis asiaeorientalis, assembly GCF_003031525.2. Lineage (NCBI taxonomy): Eukaryota > Metazoa > Chordata > Mammalia > Artiodactyla > Phocoenidae > Neophocaena > Neophocaena asiaeorientalis. Next base: position 9,728,303 of record NW_020173666.1, on the reverse strand, counting down.
TCTTCTTAAGAATATACAAAGAGGCTTAGTTCCATAAATACTGGCTTATTTCAGTCCACTAGGAATAACACATGCAAGTATATGTGTGTATGTGTACATGTAGGTATATATATACATGTACACTAAAATGTATAAAGTAAGAATAAAAAATATAAAGTCTGAAAGAGAACAAGAACACTGTCTCCTCTGGTATCCATAACGTATGTCGTATGCATATATATTAGTGTGCATTATGCACAGTATTCTAGACAATGTTTTCTTATTTCTTGGGAAAGAAGGGGTGTGTTGTGTGTGTGTGTGTGTGTGTGTGTGTGTATCTTC
>NW_020173666.1:9591878-9727826 GCF_003031525.2 Neophocaena asiaeorientalis asiaeorientalis | reverse complement strand
AATATCTATTCCAGGTCCAAAATGATTATATGTTTATAATTAAATTATGGTGAATTGAAATTTAATTTATGTGAATACAATTAAAATGAATGCTGTGAATCATACAATATCTTCAGAAGTATTTGATTCATTCCATTCAAGACACTTGGGAAAGATGCACAAATTACTCTTCCTTAGATATTACAAAAACCAGAACAGAGAAACTTGACCAGATAGGCACTGAGTTTCTGAGTAACTACCAAGGAAGAAATCCACATGGTGCATGTCCCATATCATCCCTGACCCGTAGCCATCCATATCTTGGCGCATTTGTGTAACCTGGAGTACTACCACTGGAGCCAGTCACCGGAAGCAGAGGGACTTGTAGCCGCACTTTCCAAACTTGGCAACGCCCCAGATGAGACCTACCTCAACCCCATCCGGACCTTCCACACAGTGAGTTCTCCTTGCATGCCACCTGGCTGCTCATCCCCCAGATTCTTCCTTTTCTGATCCCTTTATCAGGAATACTGTATTTCAAAAGCTTTTAATGAAACAAAAAGCTAGAGAGGTTTTTATGCCAAATGCTAACATCAATTTCACCTTTTAAAAAAGTTATTTTCTTCTGCCATCAATGTTGCTGAGAAGTTATGAACAAGAAGAAAAACCGATGCCACTTAATTAGTTTATAGCAAAAAATAGTAAATACACCTAAACAAGAAATGCAATAACCTGTTAAAACCCTAACATTTAAATTTTTTTAAGTAGCTCATGATTAGATTTTTTTTTTGCCTATGTTAGAATCATAAAGAATGTGAAGTGCCATCTAAATTCAGGGAGGAAGAATTGGATGTCTTCATTTTCAGTTTGCAAATTGTTTTCTGGATCCCTTCTCCTGTGTCATTTTTGGCACACAGGTGACTAGCTAGTTTGGCAAATCTGATGCTGGGCAAAGCAGCTAATTCCAGAATAAGACCCGCATGGCCAGTGACATCATTAGTGCTAATTAGCTGTGTGCCCATGTGGGAAACAAAAAAGAATACCCAAAGTATAGCCACAGAAAGCCATCTGTAAAGATTAAGACATTTCTCTCCTTTAATCCACCCTCTACCTCTCTTTTCCTGATTGGTTTAAACTTTTACCATGTACTACCTACTATATTGGAACATGTATTCAGCATGTTGACGAAGCTCAAAAATCTGTACTGCCCAAGAAGAGCCCTAAGACAATACTCTCCAGAATGGAAATTTCTCCACTACCATCTGGGCCATCCCTTTAAGTGACCTTTTGCCCACGCAGCCTGATTTGAAGAAGCAAAATTCAAAGTCTCTTTTTGGGGAAATTCTTCCACGTCATGTCCTCTAATTATCCTAAGATGATTTTGAAAAGCAGGCCACTGATCAAGTTAGAGCTACATTTTCTTAGCTGACAACAATTAGAAGCTACAGATGCCTTAAGCTTGTGGGAATGGAATGCCTTTGGTGTACTCATTTGAGCTGCAGGATTTGTCTGGGCACCTACTGGGGTTAACTCTTTTCCCCACTAGGGCTCTGGAAAATTCATTGCAATACACACCCGAGAATAAATCTCAACATTTTGAAGAGACTATGTAATAAATAGCACTTATTATAAATATTTTTAAAGCAATTTAACAAGATGATTAAGCTACTCCCTGTATGGTTATTTTGTAATTTTAGAAGCAATATACTATTTAAGTACTAATTAAGTTCAGGAAACCCTCTAATTTGGGATATTTAGAGAAAGATGGGTATCAGTAACACAGTGTGTACATTACAGAGTATTTCTAAAGAGACACAGTGGAATTGTTTAAGACAAATCATTGCAACTGAAACCAGTCTATAAATATGTCGTGGCAAGAGGGAAGTGGGGATTTGCTTTAATAAGCAAAGAAGAATGATTTGTAATTAGCACATCATATGATGTAAATGGATTTCTAAAATGCCTGAGTACACTTGAAAAAAGTCTTTTAAATGTTTTACACATACCCCTTTCAATTTTATTTCCACTGTGCTCTATGAAGAAAAAATAAACAACAGAGAAGTCCCTGTCCAAATTACCTTAAGATCTCAAAGCAGCCCAAATTAATGAGATTTAACTGACAAAAGATATAGTGTGAGTTCACTGAGCTCATTGTTGTCTCAAAGATAGTAACACAATGTGTGAATACTAATGACTTGGCCCGAATATGCGAAACTCACAATAAAAACAAAATGCTTTGTGATTCACATTCTAAAAAGCTATTTAATCAACCTCTACATTCACAGGGCAGAATTCTGGCCTTTTGGCAGGGTCTGTCGGATAAGGAGAGCTGTATCTTTATTGATCACCTGGGATTTACAAAGCCTTATTCCAAGCCTCCTGAGGTAACATGAAAGAAATGCAAGTCATGGTCCTTCCAATTAAAAAGCAGAGAGCAAGGAATAACCGCCAGGGGAACAGAGTGTGCAGCTGCTTTATTAGGCATGCCCCTGAGGGACCTCTCCAAAACAGTGTTTATTAATGTTAAGATGCAATTAAGCATGGACATTCTTATTTTAAAAATTAAAAACTTGAAACTCGGCTTTATTTTGCAGTATTGTATCTTAAAATGCATTTTCATATATTGTCCTAATTTCAATTCAACGTAATAACTTTGACATGACAGTTGATTTATACAGATGGAAAAATAAATGTAGTTAACAAAATGGCATTGGGCAAAATTTGAGCAGAGTGAATTTCCACCCTCAGGTGGAGTAGAGGAGAGGGCAAGGAAGTTCCCTCTTGAAGTGTATGGGGATGCTTTTCAAGGCTAATATGCTTCTGATTAGAACACTGTGAATTGCTACCTGCTTGGACTCTCAAATATTGATCCTAAAATGGAAAAACAGGACTGAGACATTAATGTCATGGTGCTTGTTTCTTTTAGAACACAATCACTGAGTTGCTAAGGACAGTCGCGGGTATTACTGGCCTGTTGATCTCTCTGGCTTTGATCTTGATCATGACCTCTTCCACCGAGTTCATCCGGCAGGCGTCCTATGAGTTGTTCTGGTACACACACCATGTTTTTATCATCTTCTTTATCGGTCTGGCTATCCACGGGGCAGGGTGAGTCCTTACGGCGTCTTAGAAAGTCTTTTAGATGGAAAAACATGACATGCAAGACTAATGGACACATAGAATGTATGAAAAAAGCACATTCTCTGTGCCAAACACCTTTTTAATAATACTGAAAATAAGCAATGTAGATGGTGAAGGATTATACTTTTCCTAGCTAACTCTGTTGGAGAGTCTTGACATGTATATAAGAATTTTAATGAATGCTGAGTAACAATAGATCTCTGTTTCATTCAGAACCTATTTTCACGATCCATTTTATATGGGATTCGTTGGAATATATATTTTTGACACCCAGAGTTTACTTCTGCTTGACCAAAATCATCCCAGTGTCGGGGAGGGGACAGTGTGTGAGATGGCCAATCTGACCTAGGCTCTGCCACTGGTCTTCAGAGTGACCATGTGCAAGGCTTTCAATTCCCTGAACCTCAGTTTCCCCGTCTGACCTCTAGGAATCCTTTTTCCTCAAACATCCAATAAAATGCTGTGCTGGCATTCAACACCCACCTGGTAACTCTTAATTCCTTCATCAGGAAGCTAGAGCAGCAGCATCTGAAGTATAGCACCTTCAAAGATAGTGTTTTCAGTTCTTTAAATATTACCAAAATGGCTCTAGACCAATTAACCAATTGATGTCTGTAAACTAGGTTGTCCCATATTAATTACTTCATAAATTGATGCTCTTTTTTCCCATGTTAAATTTTCAAAGTACATTTATGTATATGCACGACCAATTTGACCTTGAAAACCGTCCTGCCCAATAGAGACGGTGCTGTTATTCCCCATTTCATAAGGAGGAAACAGATGTTCAAAGGGTTAAGTGATTCGCTCAAGATCCCAGGACAAATAAATGGCAGTCAGACCCAAGACACCGGTCTTCATGCAACCAAACCTTTACTCGTAACAAGCCCTGAAGATTGGGTCTCTACTTCCACGAATAAACCATTCCTCGACACTTGCAAGACCGTGCCTGGTGATATTGCAAAGCCCTGTATGGCTTGCCAGAAGTTCTTCATCTGCTACCCACACTCACATGATACCATGTCCTGCACCTTGTTCTCCCACCATGGCAGCTGCTGAGTGCAGGGGGGCCGAGTCTCAGAGGTGGACTCTGTTTCTGCCCAGACCTGGAAGGGGAAACACACGGCCCAAGAGGCTGGATGGCCAAGCAGGTCACACACCACGTGGTGACTGTGGATCCCATGCGGGGCCCTCTGGGAGCTCTTCTCAATCAGCACCTACCAGCAAGTCAACTGCGTCCTCCAGTCTCCCTCCCACACTAGAAGCACCCCTCATCTCAGCCCTCCACTTCTTGAAGGGGCTCCGAGCTGCTGCCACTGCCTCTGCCCAGTTAAGAGCTCCCCCATCATCTGTCAGCTTGTCTGACACAGACATTGTAGGAGGAAGAATTGCCCCAGGGGTGTATTTTACCCTAAAATATTGGCCATCCCTCTGCTAATCTTTAGAAACCTAGTCAGTCAATGTTCATATTGATGCTGCTGCCTGGCTAAGGGCTTTCTAGCCTCTTTTAACTTTAAAATACCTGCAGTTGACTCTTCTGAATGTGCCATCCCTCACCCTGACTTTTTGTATTTGGAGGGTGGGGTGGATGGTATGTCGTCCCCAAGCCTTCCACCCCCAAGACTGTCAGGCCTTCCTTTCTCTGTGGCCTCTTCTGCTGGTGCCAGGGTGTTAACCCCTGTAGTGCATTTGAGAGGCTCTTCATAATTCACATGTGTCTAGAAGAACTCTTCACAAAAATGACACGTGCATCACCCTGATCCTTCCTCCCCGGCATTCACACCCTGGTCCATTGTAGAAGCACAAGAGGATTTCAATGGGCAGTGTTTCATTGGAGATATTTTTTAATATCCAAATAACATTTCATAAGATGAAATATTTTTTAGTCATTTTAACTTAGTTGGAAGGCTTATTTTGGGATAAGGGCCTCATTTAATCTTCTCAGCGTGAAGTATTCTACAGCTACTGTTTACAGCAAAAAGTAATTTGCAAATTCTGTACAAAAATGCCAAGTAGGATTATTGGAATGTGTTAAAGCCCACTAATCTTCTTATTTTGGGACGGCATAGATGAAGACATAAAAAGTTTAAAAATTTTTAAAAAGATACCTACTGCATTTGAGAAGTGTTCTGAGGTTCCTTTAGGTAAAATACGAAATGTTGTCTAAGGCCTGAGAACGAAGGTGTTAAAATTGACAGATTCTTTTCCTCTGGCTCCTATTTTTTATTCACCCTTCCTCTGTCTGGGCATCATTTGCTCATGGGAGATTCACAGATAGTTTTGCTCATCTAACTCAGTGGGATGTTATCAAGTTGGATGACTTCCATAAAACAGACTGGGAAAAAGGCCAGGATGGCAGTTCTCCAGGCTGTTTCCAAGGGCATTGCCGTGCCCTCGTCCCAGGCCCTACGATGCGAAAGGAGACATGTTACTCCACAGGCTACCCAGGACCTGAGCTGTGTCATGCTAAATTTTCTCTGTGAGGATCATGTTCCTCAAAAGTTAATCCATGTATTTTACTCATAAACTGCTAGGAATTGAGCAACACCTGGATTACATGACCTCAGCATCACATGCTTCACAGCCTGTGCACCAGTGGGTAAAGGGAGGAATTTGTACCTAAGCAAATTGTCCAGGGTCAATGGGTACTGCATCTGTAGCAAATATAATATAGCAGGATCAGAACTTCCCTGGCAGTCCAGTGGTTAAGACTCCATGCTTCCACTATAGGGGGCATGGGTTCGATCCCTGGTCACAGAACTAAGATCCCACATGCTGCATGGCACGGCCAAAAAAATGAAAAAAAAAAAAAATATATATATATATATATATATAGCAGTACCACAGGACTCTTGATCCAGTGCTCCATTCACGAAGGCCAGCTTCCTTTTTCACTCTCCAATTCAACAATATCGTCTTGAAGGCACATTTCACACTGACCTATTTTTACCCTGTCAAATACTAAGCCTGCTATCGGTCACTGGCGGGAAAAATACCATTATTCAGGGCACTTCTTTTGACTTCTTCACTTGATAACTTCTAGGTGCTTCAGAAACTTCAGAAACAAACCAGGAAGGGTAGAAGTTCAATAAATTTGCAAAATTTCCAAATAGTACAAAGGTAGCCAATTAGCCCAAATCAGCACTCAGGACAAGACATAACCTAATTAAAGTCAACAGTCTACAAAAGGATGTGTTCCCACAATTTCCCTTCATTATGAATTCTCTAATACAGATGCTTTCAATTTAACACAGGATACCACCGAGGGGCACTTCTTTTCTGGTATCTTCAGAGTTACTCGAAGCTTCTTAAATTCCTATTTTTAAAGATGCTCAGGGAAATACACCCCAGCCCAGATTTCAAGACAGTGGAAATGTTATTGCAGAGTCCGTCGTAGACTATGTATCTGTGGCATCCCAACACTGCACAAAATCAGTTTCAAATTTGGCGGTTTTGTTTTGTTTTGTTTTTAATGGCAAGTCGGATTGTTCGAGGGCAAACCGCTGAGAGTCTTCTGCTACACAACGTCACCTTCTGTAGAGAACACCTCGCTGAGTGGCAGACGGCTGCCCGGTGCCCCGTGCCTCAATTTTCTGGCAAGGAACCTTCGGTAAGAATGAGCCCAGGAGCTTTTAAAAATAGCTGTCGCCACAGTTGAAATAGCTAGAGCTTTTATATGCTTGAAAAAAGAACAGCGCATGTCACCATGAGACAAAGCCAACTCTTTATTAAGTGTGCTAATGGGGAACTCGAGTTATGGATCATTTTACAAGAGGTTGCCTGCCAAAAGCACTTTGTTCATTTTGAAACGTGTCCTTCCACTTACTAGCACAGTCCTGTCTCCAGAGGAGTCAGAAAGCTGCTTGGCTCACCTCCCTCTGCACTCAGCTCCCTACCCCCTGAACAACTGCCCTCTCCACTCTGAGAATTAATTGCATCCCTTCCCAAATGAACATTAGGCGACGACCAAATGAGAATCATGCCCTCTTTATAAGCTTGCCTTCTTTCTTTCCACAACTTTCGAGATGGAAAAAATTGAGTTTACGCGCATTTACTTCCTGTTCTAATTAAGCTTTTACTACTGAAATAATGAGAATATTAGCCCCAAATAGACTTAACTAGAGTAGACGATAATGTCCACAGGATCTCAAAAGTAAGATTTCCAGGGTATGCTGTAAGCATGACACTTGGTGGCATAGATAAATAGAAATAGTAATTCTCTTTGGTATCCTCACAGGTCTTAGAACAATGCAAACCTTGGGGCAGCTGGGTAATGCATGCAGGAAAGTAAATGAAACCAGCAGATTAAAACGAGGAGGAAACAAGTACCAAAAAATATGTATCATTAAACAATGGGAAGATAGTTTTCAGTATATAAATGGTGAGGGTTCGGGAAATTATGTCATCAGCATGTGAAGAATATAATGATTGACTTTTTCGAAAATCCCTAACTCTATTAAATTAAGCGCTGGATTTTAAGAGTGGAAACAGCTAGGAAGAATGTTTAAAACCGAGAGAAGTACAATGGATGTGTCCATTAGGCTGTGGTTCTTTTAATGGCCGGTATAGATTGTCTCTGTCTTAAACCCAACCATCGGGAGCCACTACCCAGCCTGCATATTAATGAGGAACACGAAGGCCTCACTAAAATGTTCAGCTACAGTGTCTCCATAAAAAAATCAATACTCTCCCACACCTCATGAATACAGACTAGAGCCCGCTCCCAGCAGCGTATGCTGACGTTAACTATCATGAAGAGGGGGGAACGTACCCACCTCTCTGTTCACTCTCCCCTGCTATACTTCCTCGCACACCCAAACTCAGGTTGTCACTCTTTCCCATTATTTTTAATGGATCCTGATTCAAAGCGTGTGTGGGCTCTGCAATTACCGCTTGGCTGAGCTGTACGATATTCTCTCTGATGTCTTAGAGACACTGAATCCAAAAGGCATCCCAAGGACAAGTGCCCTCGCTTCACTGCACCACACCTACCCCGTCTTTGCAGGAATCCATCTCTTCCTCTTTGCCTCTCTTAACTCGGTGCATTTTCATGGTGCTTTTCTCAATAGAATATATTTATCAGTTCACCTTTAGGGGTGTACTACTCCCACGGTAGAGCTAAGGATGCTTTGTACATCACTTCATATAAACTGAACTGATCAAAGGAAACAGTTATACTTCGCAATCCCCTTTTCCCCCACTTGTCTCACTCCCCCTCTCTACCCAAACTCACAGACACATGCAAGACTCCAGACTCTATAGAATTCCTCATGCAAAATCCATCCCAAAAGATGCCTTGGTCTTCCTTAGCCAAAGAAGCGCCTTATTTCATTTAACTGCAACATTAACAACTAATAATAGTAATAAGACTGGCACTTTTTAAATTACTAGGGAATGATGTCAATGGTATAGGAAAAAGCTTTAACTGAGGTAGAGTCAATTTAGCAAACTTTTGCCGAGTGGTTATTATATTCTTGGCATCACAGTAGACGCAGGATTCAGGGATGTGGTTTCCGCTCCTGGAAATCTTATTGTCTAGAAAAAGAGGCCATTCGTAAACACATACATAAAATAAAATCAAAGCCAGCATGTTCTTATTTCTGGTAGGAATGAAAAACCAGGAGTGAAAGTGGAGGAAACAAGTTTCATTACTGCAGCTTTTAAATCAACATGGTTTTATTTCTATCATAAAATACTCACTGTACCATGACTTTTTGAGTATTTTTAGAAAAGAAAAAATAAAGCTAAAAATCCACAGGTCTTTTAACATTAAAGAAACTTAGATACTAAATAGACCTGACCCTTTATTTAATAGATGGAGAAATCGAGGTCCAAGGAGCTTTTATTTCTTACCTATGGTCACAAAGGGCATTCCTAGCAAAATCACATCAAGGAGCCAGAGCTCCTAACTCTGTGGCCATGAGCTTTCACCTCTCTACTCTTCGACATTCATTCTGAATCTCTGGCCTCCTTCCACTCCTCATTTTGTCAGCTCTCTGCTGCTATCTACAGCTCTATGACCCCGACATTGTGTTTATCTCTGTGAGTAGAACTAAAACATATAAGAGCTTGGAGGGAACCCAAATAATAATTTCCTTCAATTCTCCCATTTTATAAAGCAGAAAATTTGAACATAAAAAAACCCAAGATTTTCCTAAAGGCATAGGGTGAGGGATGGTTACCCCAAGATCAGAAGCCAGGTCTTCTGGGACCCAGTCCAAGTTCTACCTTGCCCCTCCCGCTCTGGGCCGTGTCTCCTTCTTGTTTTTACTTGCTCTTGCCTATCCTGGTCATCACTGCCGGGATATTTATCTTTGAATATTCATCTCTGGCCATCCTCTCCCTCCATTCCTACCTTCCAGGGGCTCCAGGAGTATCACAGTGTAACTAAACTGGGCTTTCTCCTCCTGGAGCAATTTATATACTAGATAGAGATAGAGCCAAGGATTAATAGCTTACATTCTCCTCCCTGACTAACCGTACAAAGAAAAATAATCTGTTCCATTTTGTCAACATGGAAAAAGCAGAGAGCATGACTGACTTGACACCAACAAAATGAAGTGTATGTTGTCACAAACTTTCTAAAATGGGTGTGGAAGATTACTTGTAAAATCACATAGAAACTATGGGAGTGATTTTGCAAATCTCTCTCTAAGCTCATATAGAAAGAATTGCATCCTTGTTATCATTTCTGTAAATATCCAAGCCAACTCTCAAAATATTTTTTGGTTCATTCGAGCATAAGAGACCTAAGGATTCACTGCTTTGGTCCAACCGCATCCTCCACGTCTACCCCTTCCTGCCTCATCCCTTACTCTGATCATCATCCTTACCTCACCCACAGCATAGGTGGACAGAAGGTTTTATTCTCTCTGCTATTCTGCACACATTGCTGAACCCCACTGAGGCAGAAAAGAATAAGTGGGTCAAATTGCTTTGTGTTGCCTACATAAATCGAGCCTTTGTCAGGCAAACAAGAGGCTCCCAGGGAAAAAGCACAGAAGGTTGATGTAAGTGAGAAAAAGTGCAGTGCAAACAGACCTAGAAATAAACAAAAGAGATTTAGAAGAAACAGGAAAGATAACAAAAGCAAAAATGATGCTGAAGGGCTTGTGACCGGTCAACAGAAAAGACAGAGAAGGATAATAGGGGAGTAATGAACAAGGAAGGTGATGAGTCAGTCGGTGAGGTTTTTAGTGAATATCTGAGTTCAAGAGAAGGGGACACCCTTTCTGTTCCTGAGATAGGATTCTAAGAGTAAGGTCGGTGGATTTAGAATTCCAAGGAGGGAATTCGGGGAAGTTAGGAGAAGGCTTGGGTTCTAGTCCTGGCTCTCTTGAGACCGCCTTCTGTGTCCCTAGGCAACTCATACTCATTCCCAGAACGTTATGTTATTTCTTCTTTAAAAGAAGAACTAGACTAGATATCCAAGAACCCTTATCCTCCTAAAATTCAATGAATTAATGAGTCTCTAATAGTTTGTAGAATACGTACCCTTTCTAATGTCAGCATTGGACAGAAAGAAGCATGATGACATGGGAAGAGCACAGGCTGGGTGGTCAAGACCAGTTCATGTCTTCACTGTGCACCTTGTTTATCACCTCTGTGACCCTGGACAATTTGTTTCATCTTGCTGAGCCTTAGTTTCCTTTTTTGCAAAATAAAGAGAATATCATATGCCTCAGAAGGTTGTTTGATATCAAACCTTCAAAATTTTTAAGTTGCCATTCCTTGCCTTTTAGGGGAAGCACACACCTAATGCTGTAACCCAACCCATGGTACAAGAGTGGCCTGCTGGTAAACTGACCCTCAGTAAGGCAGATTATACTCATAAAAGGTTAACACAGAATGGGGAAGTTCCCTGTCAAAATTCTCCAGACAAGTGTTGAGGCTTTTGCTCTGATTCTGTAAACCTAGATTTAAAGTGTTGAAAACTGGGGACTTCCCTGGCATTCAAGTGGTTAAGACTTCGCTTTCCAATGCAGGGGGTGTGGGTTCGATCCTTGGTCGGGGATCTGTGATCCCACATGCCTCGTGGCCAAAAAAACCAAAACATAAAACAGAAGCACTATTGTAACAAATTCAATAAAGGAAGACTTTTAAAAAAATAAAGTGCTGAGAAACTAAGTTTGTTTTATTCCATATAACATTGGCTGCACGCATGTGTGTGAGTGGGAGTGGGAGGGTGGGTGTGTGAGTTGCTCTAGGCAGATCCCCCAAGTTGTGATGCATTGTTGGCCCCCAAAATTACTATCCGAAACATTTTTTATTGAATTCTCATGTCCTGTTAACTCAGTAATGTAGTTTGTAAGCCTTTGACTTTGGCTGAGTTTGGGAGCATTTATGACCCTATCATATATAACATAAACATCAATCTGCTTTCTATTTCTTTGCAAATGCAGTTATTTCTAATTGCATAAAAGCATCATTGATCAAGTAAGCCTAAAAACCAATACAGAAGAGTTTAGTCTCTTAAATAAGCTTGTAGACTTCAAGGAATAATTGAATGTTATAGCATTTAATACAAGGAGATACCTTTGTTGTTGATAACTGGCCCAAACTTAAAGGAAAATGTCTAAACTCCGTCGTGTTACATATTGATTGGTTCAAATTGGAAATATTTGGATTCTATTTTCATTTCCTTTTCCTCTCTCTCTGCAGGCTTGGAAATGGGTTTTAGGCCCTGTGATCTTGTATGCGTGTGAAAGAATACTTCGGTTCTGGCGATTTCAACAAGAAGTAGTCATTACCAAGGTATGCATGCAGGTTTAAGTCTGAAGAAAAACCTGAGTGTAGATGAAAATTTTTTATTAGCCCAAGTTTTTAATTTGCCATTTTTATTGCAGAACCATCTGTAATTTAGAGGCTCATCTTCTGTTCTAATAATTTCTTGTATCCTGTGCATCTTTTAGTGAGACTAATTTTACTGAAGACAGGGAGCAGGGCTCTGACTGGTGCACAGAATTCTGATAAAGGTTATGGTACAGCCCTGGAATCATCTGTATTTCTCTTTATTTCGGTGTCTCTCTAGGGGGAGAACGCAGGAGGGCTGAGTATGCTTTACATGGATCATAGTGACTTAGAGTATAATCACTTCCTCCACAGCATAAAAATACGAATGTTGCAAACACGCAAATAATTCACATATTTTCAAATACACACACTCTCACTTGGAACCACTCAACAGAAGATGCGGGAACAGTCACCCTCAGGTTCAAAGGGAGAAAGGGCACTCGGGGCGTTCAAAATGGAGAGGAAGGGCCCTGCCCTAAGGAATGAAGGCATGGTGGTAATATTTTCCAATCTTGCCCTCCCTCCTCACCGCTCTCCAGTTTTTACCTCGTGCTGGAGGAAGACCTCAGCAGATAGATCAAGAATACATGCCTAGGAGGACTTCCCTGACGGTCCAGTGGTTAAGAGTCCATGCTTCCACTGCAGGGGTTCAATCCCTGGTTGGGGACCAGGATCGGGCATGCTGCACAGTGCAGCCAAAAATTTTTTTAAAAAAGAATAAATGCCAAGGAGACCGAAAGCCTACCCCAAACTCTCCCCCTAGTTGTTTCAATCTCTTAAAAGAAATTCTCTGCTAACCAAACCCATGCAGCTTTGCTAATACAATATTAACAGAATACTCTGTCTCTTTAACTGTCTTCATGAAAGCAGATGCACAGAAATTGCTTCATATTTCTGTCTTAAACTGCTTCCCTGTTGCTGTTTTTAAGTTAAGCACCAAAGGATATGAAGCTGTATCAAGAGCCAGACAGTAAAACTTCTGGAAATCTACTCGAGCTGTTACTAGGGAGACCATTTAACAGCAGAATCAGAACGAGTATCAGTAGGGAGAGGAGAAACTAATGATTAAAATGCTGTGAAATTCTCTTCTGAATGGAAAAATACTGTCACAGTATCTAGACACTAGATTCTGCCCCCTTATACCTCCTGCCACAAAAGAAGACCTGGGGGCCTGGCAACAAGAGGGAAGTCTAAGAAGGGAAATTAGTTCATTGTCTCTGATAAGTAGCAAGTTATAGAGCTCTTTAAAAAATAATAGCCTTTGCATCACGCTTTCTTACATCTAAAACTCAGAGCCTAGGTAGGAGATTGGACGAGACTTGACTAAAACCAAACCAAATGAATAAAACATTTCAGAGTATGAAGGCTGTTTTTCACTCAGAATGGAGAAATACCAGGGTTAGTTCACAAAGAAGCAGGAAAAGATGCACATCATTGAAAATAGTAACAAACTGGACCTATATTTTAAAACACGAAGTTGATTCTGTGGCTATTTTGATAACTTTAAGCATGATTAAGTGCTGTGGATGATATGCTAGTTTAGAATTCTCTTGGGCCTGAAATTAACTGTGCTATCGAAATAGTGGCCACTTGGGACAAACAGTCACGTGCTGGACACCACTTTGCCCCTGGATGCAGCTACCCAAATTTCCTACCTAGCACGCTGAAGGAGGTCAGTGTCATTCTTGCTGGAGTTGCCATCACTTTCATGTCCGGGTTGGAACGATTCTCGAAAACTCATAATGAATGGTCTATGTCAATCATACCTCAGAAAAGTTGATATAAAAATTTTAAAACCTTTGATGGAATGAAGGCCATTGTCTTAGTATTTAACCTGAGTGAAAGAACCAGCACCTCTCTTGCTGTGATTTAGGTGGTAAGCCATCCATCTGGAGTGCTAGAACTTCACATGAAAAAGCGTGACTTTAAAATGGCACCAGGGCAGTACGTCTTGATCCAGTGCCCATCCATATCCTCGCTAGAGTGGCACCCCTTCACCCTCACCTCCGCTCCCCAGGAGGACTTCTTCAGTGTGCACATCCGGGCAGCAGGAGACTGGACAGAAGCTTTATGCAAGGCCTTTGGGGCAGACGGACAGGCCCTGAAGGAGCCCTGGAGCCTGCCAAGGTGGGAGCCCATTTCTCTTTTATGTGTAAGTTAGAATATTATAAAAAATAGGGTCCTTTAGTGCATCAACATGCTAAGAACTTCTGCAATATCTTATTCTGTATGGTAAACTTGAATCCATTTATAAAATTTGAGACTCTATTAAAAAAATATAACTCAGCAGATTTCCATTTGGAGCAAGTACATTTCTTTAAAAAACAAATGTTCAAGACAGGTGATGATCCAGGGAGAGGAAACATTTTGCTTTCCCAGGTCCAAAACGTCACTTTGGCAAATTATAAGCAGCTTATGATGAGTAAGGCAGCCTGGTGAACTTTTTGCTGTCACAGTCCGAGGTTTTTCAATTATATTTGTAAAGTTTGGTCTTCGTAAAAAGGATGCTTTACAGTCCAAATTAACCTGGCAGCCTCCATACACTGGAGCAAGAGCTAAACGATTAGACTAAAGCTCAGAAAATGACAAAATAATCTGAGAATCAAGAAAGTTAGTGGTGGTGTGCATTGTCAGTCCCACATGTGTGATTGCAAAAAGTATTAATTAACCTCCACTGTGTGCCAGAAATACAAAGATGGCAAAACATTGCCTCCATTCTCTAGGACTTCTGAAATCAACACTGGTGTGCAAACAAATGATTTAATTTTGCTACACGGACGATGGGTAGACCTGAGAAAGTGGAATAACACTGATACCATATGTAGTTTCCTGGAGTTGTCGTAACAAAGTACCATGAACCAAGGGCCTTAAAACAACAGAAGTGTTATCTCTCACAGTTCTGGAGACTGCAGGTCTGAAATCTCGGTGTCAGCAGGGCCGTGCTCCCTCTGAAAGCTGTAGGAAGGATTCTTCCTTAGCTCCTCCCAGCTCCTGGTGGTTTGCCAGCCATCCTCGGCGTTCCGAGGCTGCGGCTGGCTGTGACAGTCCAGTCTCTGCATCTGTCATTACATGTTGTCCTCCCCTCTTGTGTCTGTGTCTCTGTGTTTCTGTGGTCCCTTCTTGCAAAGACACCAGTCACACTGGATTAAGGGCCCATCTTCCTGGATGACCTCATCTTAACTTGATTACATCTGCAACAATCCTATTTCCAAATAAGGTCACATCGGAAGATAGGATTTCAGCGTATCAACTGGACTAAACAATTGAATCCAAAACAACATCCTCTTCAGAAAAGCCTGGGCATGCGACAGAAGTCCCAGTGTCCTTGGCTCCTTTTAGTAAACAGTGGCTTAGAATTGATTCCCACTCTTGCTGCAGGATTATACAATAAGCACTCAAAGCCCATGTTTCAGGACCCAGAAAAACAGGGACACACACAAAAATGTTGAGAAAAACTTTGTGAAGGAATTTGATATTTCAAAAGAAGCATCAAGACATCCCCTCTTCTGCCATCCTTGGAGGGTATGAGGAACTGCCAAGCAGGTGACCACAGCTACAAGACTTCAGGTGGTGAACCCAGTAAGGACACACTTAGAATGGAACTTCCTAAGGGCAAGAGGTTGTCCTCCTCTATACGTCCCATGCCTAGAACAGTGTCTGACACGTAGTGGATACAGAGTAAATATTTGATGAGGAATGAATACCTGGACCCAAGATGGACGCTTCAACTCATTTAATTTAACAAATATTTACCGGTGGTAAACTAGGCACCAGAATAAATTTAAGGCACAGAATCTACTCAGCTTATTGTGCCTCCTCTGTCTTCCCATGCGACACTGAACTGTGACTATGTAGCACTGGGCTTGCTTGTGTTGAGTGGGTGGGAAGAGCCACAGTCTTCATTTCAAACACTGGTACTAAAGAGCAGTGTGATGATAAACCAAGTACAAACATCATCTATTCAGAGCCCCAAGTCACAAGACAACATCTGACTATTCCATTAAGACCTTATCCTTTTTATCGTGGAAAGGAAGCCATGTAACAGAATTCTGAGGTTCAGAGTGTAGTGTGAATGCTTAAAATCAGGAATGAAAGCATACACACACGCACATGCATGCACACACACAGGTCCCAGCCCTCCCTTGGCATTGCCAAGGTGGATGCCTTCATCCTATTTGCTAGCCTGGTTTCTGCCCTGAGTGTATACAGTTGTCCGGCCTATCGACCAACCTTCCTCTTCACAAACCAGCTCTCATTTCAGCCAGTCCCCCAACAAGAGCTCGGGAAGTGTTTCTCCGTAGTCGGTATGCTTTCTTTCTTTTTGTTTTATTGAAGTAAAGTTGATTTACAATGTTGTGTTAGTTTCACGTGTACAGCAAAGTGATTCCATTTTACATATATACATATATCTATTTCTTTTAGATTCTTTCCCCTTAGAGATTATTACAAAATACTGTGTATAGTTCCCTGTGCTATACAGTAGGTCCTTGTTGGTTATCTATTTTATATACAGTAGTGTGTACATGTCAATCCCAACCTCCTAGTTTATCCCTCCCCCACTCTCCCCTTTGGTAACCATACGTATGTTTTCTATGCCTGTGGGTCTATTTGTGTTTTGTATATAAGTTCATTTGTATCTTTTTCTTAGGGTTCCACGTAATATCGTATGATACTTAGCATGCTTTTATCTCCAGAGTGCATCTTCAGCGCAAGGCCTGACATGATCTGGCCCCCAGACCTCCCTGGGCACCCCTGCTGCACCACCTGCTCCCTCGCTCACTCAGCCACTCTTCCAGCCTCCTGCTTCCCTCCCACACCAAGCACGCTCGCCTCAGGGCCTTTGCCGCTGCAGCTCCCTCTCCCTGGCACACTCTTCCCCCGGTCTCTGCTTGGCCGCCCCCTCACTGCCCCCAGGTCTCTGCTCTAATGTCGCCTAACGAGGCCTTCCCTTCCCGTTTCCTGTGATCCAGCAACCCCGACAGACACTCCACACTCGTCGTGGTCACTGTGCCCCGCGCCTTACTTTCTTCCTCTCCACCTGACACACTAAATGCCTGGTTGTTTATTTGTTTACCATTTATCTCCCCACACGAGAATGGGGACTTTATCTCTTTGATTCACTTTGTTGTCCCCAGTGACCAGAACGGGCCCTAACTCTCAGCTGGCACTCAATAAATATTTACCAGGTGAATAAAAATGAGTCGTTGTACACAGTGCAGCTTCCCTTCATTTGTTAACTTCGTTTGACCTCTGCCTCTATATATGCGTAGGCATAAGAAACCCCCCAAAACCTAGAATTTGTTTAAATCTTCAACACATGACAAATCAGAATTTTACTGAACTTCCTTCGATGATTTTTACCTCTCAACATTGTTTTAATTTTGGATTAAACGGAACAGTTTAGGGAGGGTACCATAATTCTTCACTGCTTTGCACCCAGAAAGGATTTAATCCAGTCCCAGGAACCTGTGAGACAAGCAGTGACTGAGGACCCCAAGAGGAGATGCAAAGCTTAGTGAAGAGCAGGGAAGCTCTTCCTCTGAACTCAGGAAAAAGGACAATGAAGCTCTTTTAAAAGACTTCGCATTAACTGATACACACTACTGTATATAAAAGAGACAAACAACAAGGACCCACTGTATAGCACAGGGAACTGTATTCAACACCTTACAATAACCTATCACGGAAAAGAATCTGAAAAAGAATAGATATATATGTATGTATCACTGAATCACTTTGCTGTACACCTGAAACAATGTAAATCAACTATACTTCAATAAAAATAAATAAATAAAATAAAAGACCTCACCTTCTGAAGTAAAATGGAGGAATTTCTCAGAGTCTGTGTTAGAGTTTTTAGCGATTTAATCTACTGCCCAGAGCCAAGGGTTCCAGCGTCCGACAGCCTGGGTTCAAAGCCCAATTTTGCATGGGATCTTGGAGGATGTATGCAACACCTGCCTCAGTTTCCTCATCTGTAAAATGAAGATGACAATAATAGTACATAGGTTCTGTTTAGGATTAAATATGACAGTCCATATGAAGCCCTTAGCATAATGCATGGTAAAAAAAAAAAAGTTAGCTCCTATTGTCATTGGCAAAATAAGAAAGGTCATCTACCACAGAGTCGACAGTGAAAGTGCTGATGACACAGGAGGGACAACGTGGATGGATAAAGTTCATGGGTTCAGAGAGACAAGACGGGAGGTTGACGAGGTGGTGGGTGGTGCTGCTGACAGGAGCAGCAAGGGCCGGGTGATGTGGCTGCTGGAGAGGGGACTCACTTCTAAGCTGCTTCATTAGAAACTGTATCCACATCAGACAGGAAGTAACTGAGTGAACTTGACAAATGAGAATTTGTGCAAAGGAAGCCAATTCAACATTGTGAGAGATGGAGATATTTTGGTCGAAAAAAGAACAATTGGGGTGTCATGATAGCTACATCAACTAGTTTAAGGGTTGAGAGGCAGGAAAGGGAAAACACCTGGTTTGTTTCTCAGGAAGGCAAAAGGCATGAGTTGTCAGAAGACAGATCCCAGTGAGACATGAGGAAAACCTGTCTAATACTTAGCCCTCCCTGCCCCTCTATGGAACAAGGGGCCCTACAATTTCACGTGGGAAAGTGATTAGTGATCAGGGATGTGAAAGGAGGGAATCTCTGTATGAACCAGGAGGTAGGACTCAATATTTCCTCCTGCTGCTTCCAGCTTAGGTTCTCAATTTTAATTATGTAGAAATTTGTTTATATGCACTTCTATGAATTATATGACACAATGCTTCTTTGGGTTTAATTGTTATCGTTTAAAATCAGTGTCAAATAAATCCCAAATACAACTAATTATAAAAACAATTAACAATAAGACACTTTCACCGTGGACCGTTTCATATTTATTCTCTTTCTCTCAATTCCCCTTATCTAATTATTTATAAAAGAATCTACCGTGGGCTGAGATACTAACCCTTTCTGATTAATGACCTTTTATTTTTATTCTTCTATTTCCATATATCAATATGTAATAAAGCCTTATTAATTAAGATAACTTGAGGAGAGTTAATTTGAATTGTTAGGAGGTCTGGCATATGGAATATTTTAAAATAAACCCAATTGAACTTTCATGAACACATAGTAAGCCCAAAAGGGGCAACCTCGGGTGCCTTCAACAGACACTCCTTAGGGAATGGTTATGAATAACTTAGAAGCTTCTTAATTAGCATATCTTTGTTCATATGTAAATGTGTGCTTTTGGAATAGTTGAGGTTATTTAATACATTCCGTTGACTGAAATATTTTAAACATTCCCTTTACAATTTATTCAATAAATTGTTATTGAACAGCTCCATGTAAGGTGCTGGGATGCAGTGGTGGGCAAAGGCAGACATGGTCCCTCCCTCTGCAGACCTGAGAGTCTAGTGACCAAACAGACACAAATTAAGTCATGCACACACACACACACACACCACCCAAAACAGCTATAAAATTACAACTGTGATAAGGACTACAGAGGAGAGATGCGTGGTGTTATAAATTATCTAAGAGGGGATTTAACCTAGTCTAAGAAATCCGTGAAGACTTCCCCAGAGAAATGATAATTGGGATGAGACCTAATGGAAGGGTAACTATGAACCAAATAAGAGGATAGGAGAGAACTTGGGGCAGAGCATTCCAAGTGACTAGTTGGATTACCATGTGCAAAGGCCCCTTAGCCAAAGAGGGTCCTGTGTACGTTAAGAAACAAAAGAAAAGCCAGTGTGGAGAACTGGCCATGAGAGATGGAGCAGAATCCGGGGTCAGTCCATTTAGGACCAAGTTAAAGACAGTTGCACTTATTCAATGAATATGCATTATCCTTATAAAGAAAAATTTGCTAAGCAAAGACGAAACATCAGTGCAACCCCTGGCCTAATTATCACAGATTTTTGAGTTCACATAATCTAAAATAATGAGTTTTAGAAATTCCACACAACTGACAAATTATTCCAAAATTATGTTTATTCCAAATGAATGGCTTCCATTAGACTAAAATTATATAAACATACGAAGAGGTGGGAACGGGGAGAATCATATTAGCAAAAGGACAGATAAGCCTTCTAAGCCACCTTGATGATTCTGTTTTTTCCCTCTGAGGGCAGATGGGAAAAAAAAGGAAAAGAAAAGGCATCTTCTACCAATCTACATGATGCTTGAAGGCAAAACAAACTCTTAAGAACTGTAAAAAAGAGCTGTGCCATAAGGCCGGCCACCATAGCCCTACACTATGTGTGTCCAAATAGGGCATTCTCAAGCACAGAGCCAACTTCCCTGCACACATTTGCTAACACATCCCATACAAAGCACTCGTTTAGGATGGCTTTGTTTTCAAGAGCGGAGTGTTCTGAATGTCAAACGGCGCACTTTGTGATTGCAGGCTGGCGGTGGACGGGCCGTTCGGAGCTGCACTGACAGATGTGTTTCACTATCCAGTGAGCATGTGCATTGCCACGGGAATAGGGGTCACTCCCTTTGCCGCTCTTCTGAAATCTATCTGGTACCAATGCTGTGAGTCACAAACCCAGTGGAAGCTGAGCAAGGTATGGAAAATATCATCAGCTTACCCTTCCATGAATTCAAAGGTTCAACATCCTTCTATCTATCATCTGCCGATTCCTGGGGAGGGTTTTAATTAACTATGAGGGATAAACTCAAGGATCCTTAACTATACTTATGTTCTTAAAAATCTCCATTCACTATTACATTTATGAGAAGGGTTATGTCTAATCTTGTTAAAGACGACAAGACATAAATTTTATTGCTTCATTGCCATTACAGGACATGTAATTGCTCATGTCAGTAAAATATGGACAGGCTGCAAATGGCTGTGTGACTGAGGACTATTAGCAGGCAGCCTTAGACTCGAGCTTGATGCTGTCGTTGCAAGTGTACGATTCAATATCTTCATCTCAGGGACTCGGGGCCTTAACTGAGAAGCAAAAATGCCACAGCTGGGATTCCTTTGTCTGCTTGCCTGGTGCTGCCATCCAGCTCCAAATCTCCTTTGT
Source organism: Neophocaena asiaeorientalis asiaeorientalis (assembly GCF_003031525.2). Classification (NCBI taxonomy): domain Eukaryota; kingdom Metazoa; phylum Chordata; class Mammalia; order Artiodactyla; family Phocoenidae; genus Neophocaena; species Neophocaena asiaeorientalis. The sequence continues at coordinate 9,706,880 of NW_020173666.1, read as the reverse complement.
GTCATCTCTTGTATGTTCTCTGACTAGCTGCCTCCATGGTTCCCTTGCTCCCTTTGTGCATCCCATGTTTTAACCCTCTTAGGATCAGCAACAGACACTAGAGCAGCAGGAGAAAGGGAGCCATGCGAACACTAAATGGTGTCAACTCAGGAGGGCCAAGGACATCAGGCACACTTGGTTCTAGTCCTGGTTCTGCCGCTTCTCTGACTGACACTTTGGCTGCAGTTTTGTCGTCTATCCCGGGAAGATGCTTGATTAAGTCAGCATGTCTATGGGACGTTAGTCATATGAGAAGGTCCACTAAAGAGAAATGTGTAGTGAAATGATTTCAGAAATGCTGTCACAGATCCCCCTTTAGAAGATTCACATCTTCTATTAGCCTATTAAATAAATTCTGCAGAAAAGAAACTCATTCAGTTTCATTTCACCCACCCTTCCCAAGCATATTTAGTCATGGAAACTTTCTTCATCTATCATTCTTTAAGAAATGGCACTTTGCGAAGCACTGGGGCAAGGCCAGAAGGGAAGATCTCTACAGGTGGGGCTTTCTCAACCAAGAAATTAGAGTAAAATTAGCTATCATTTCATGAGTTTCCAAGTGACAGGCGCTTGACATATGTTTTTTCATTTTATTTTTATAATCTTCCCAACAACCTTAGAAAGTAGATAGCACAAGCTCTGTTCTCCAAATAAGGACTCTGAAGCTTTAGAGACACTAAAGTCACTTTCCTGAAAATACACTGTTAATGAAAGGCAAAATCAGGGTTCGAACTCAGGTGCATCTGGCTCTCTGGTTTGACATAACCAACACAGGTAGACATGGCTTCCACCTACTGTATTGTAGGAAGACTGTGGGATTCCTGGTCAGAGAATCTACCTCAGCCTGATTCCACCCTCACTAGAAGCATCACCCTGAGTGCATCGGTTCGCCTCTCGGAGCTAGGTTTCCTGATATACACGATGGAGAAATAAGAGTCCATATCCATCAGGGAGTTTTTGTTTGTTTGTTTTGTTTTTGTTTTTGTTTTTGTTTTTGCGGTACGCGAGCCTCTCACCGTTGCGGCCTCTCCCGTTGCGGAGCACAGACTCCGGACATGCAGGCTCAGCGGCCATGGCTCACGGGCCCAGCCGCTCCGCGGCACGTGGGATCCTCCCGGACCGGGGCACGAAGCCGCGTCCTCTGCATCGGCAGGTGGACTCTCAACCACTGCGCCACCAGGGAAGCCCCATCAGGGAGTTTTAATACCAAATAAATAATGTAGAAACATTACTGTATAAATGTGTATAAGATTATATTAAATGTGTATAAGATTATAATTAAATTAATTATATCTGCAAAAGATATAAATTACTAGTACTAATACTAATAGCCTAGATTAATCAATCATTGACTACCTAGAAGGCAGGGAGTTAGGCATTTTACACATACTATCTCACATCATCTTACACATACTATCTCACATCATCTTTACTTACCACTTTCCCATTTTACAGGTGAGAAAACTGAAGCTGGATCACAAAGCTAATAGGAATGATAGAATCATATCATTGAATCGTTGTAATACCTCTTTCAGATAAGTAGTATCCTCAGATTACCAGTGAGGAAACAGAAGCACAGAGAGCTAGTAAATATCAGAATGAGAGTTTGAACCCGGGTTCTTCTTAAGCTAAATCCCATCTTCTTTCCTTTATACCACAATAAGATTAACCAAGTGTTTTATTCCGTTCGGGCTGCTATAGCAAAATACCATAGATGGGGTGGTATACCATACATACAACAGAAATGTATTTCTCCTACAGTTCTGGAGGCTGGGAAGTCCAAGATAAATGCACCAGCATCAGACTTGGTGTCTGATGAGAGCCCACTTCCTGGTTTATGGACGGTCATCTTCTAGCTCTAACTTTCCACTGCCAAAGAGGGCAAGTTTTTTGGACACTGATGGGCACTAATCCAATTCAAGAGGGCTCCACCCTTATGACCTAATCACCTCTGAAACTCCCCACCTCCTAATACCATCACACTGGGGATTAGATTTCAACATATGAATTTGGGGCAGGGGGCACAAACATTCAGTCTAGGGCACAAAGCAAGCAAAACAGACACTGTTTCATATATTTGGACTCCACTGCAAAGCTTTGTTATGGTTTATGTTGATTTCCCCATCTCTGTAAGCTCTTTCCTCTTGCTGTCTACCAAGTCAGACCCACTTATAGCAGCAGCTCATTGCTTCATGGTTCTCACTGTACAAAAGGTCACATTATGCTTCACATGGAGATGGTGATGGAATTGTGTGCCTCACTTTCATTCACTTATTCACTCAATGACTATTTATGCAGCACCTACTATGTGCCAAGCCCCACTCGTACTGACTGAAAAGCCTATCACCCTCCTCTCACCAGACTCACAATACCTGACCCTTCTCTCAACATCCATTACCCCTGTGCTGTTCTCCTTTTATATCATTTATCCTTCTTTTTTATTTTAACGTTCACAAAGTACTTTATTTCCCTTAACAGATTCTGAGCTCCTTAAGCGTGGCTTTTCTCGATATCTCCATTATTAGAGAGATCTATATTTATATATGCACACACACTATAAAGTTTGAATAAATCAATGAGTGAATAAATGTCCACTTGGCCAAAAGAATTAACAAATGGCTTCTGCACAATTTTCTGTAAAATTCTAGGTTACTAAGATTAATTTTCTTTTATTTAAACAAAAGACTATTCGTTCAGCAACTTTATAATTAAAATAATACATTCCAATTATTTTATCACAAATAGGAAAATTCTTCTAAGAATCCACAGAATCTTAAAGTCCATATTGGAACCCACAGAATATTAATACCACCTTCTCTCTCACCATTTCATTGTTATTCCTGGGCTGTTTATGGGCTTTCTCAAAGCTGTTTCAGTGGGGGGGCTAAGGATTTACCACAAAAGTATAAAACAGGGGCTTTGATCTCTAGTCCAAAAAACAGAAATCATAGAATTGGAAATAAAACACAATGTTTTAATGACTTATAAAAATTGGGGGTAATACTGAGACAGGCAGGAGTTATAGTATATGGGAGAAAAGAAGCTAAAAGCATGGAATCACAAAATTGAAGGGGCTTGACCTTCCAGTTTTGCATAGAACAATACTTACAGTGGGAAGTGATTTGTCCAAAGTCCCTATCTGGCTAGCCACTGAGTCAGGACAGGAGCCTGTGTTTCTGGTTTCAAAGCTCTTTTATGAAAGAAGTGAGGTTTCACGCTACAGAAAGTTCAGGCTGAAAATCACACTTGACATCCACTTCCTCAGAATCTGCATGCTTGAGAAAAAGCTTAGGAAATTTCTGTTTTAAAGCAATTCTGTGTTTATTTGAGTACAGCTAACATTAGGCTTATGTAACTAATATTTGTCAGGGCCGCCCACCTGCTTTTGAGATATAAATACTACTCCTTCCACTAAACTGTCAGCATCTCTATAATTTTTTTAAGTGGGGGAGAGCAAAGCAGTACATTCTTATCTAACAGCATCTTCACAATTATAGATCTGGGCTATAGTTTTCAGAGTGTTCTTTTCTGCAACAAGGAAAGGGGAAAAAACAGCATAGAGGTTCAGAGCTGGAATTTTAAGTTTAAATAGTTAACTGCAATTGGTTCAGATTTTCTCCCTCCTGTGTAAAAGTTGGCATAAAGGCAGTCGTTTTTACGAACAAGGCTTATATTGCAAGTCTAGAGTAAAAAATTTGCACCAAAGTTTTCTTAGTTGTGACCATTGCAAACTACATCTCTTCCTCCTTCTCCTCTGCCACATTATTCTAGAACATTTCTAAGTAAAATGCAAAAGGATATCCAATAGGACTCCTGCATCTTCTTTGGGGTCATATGTAGCACTTTCTGTTTGAAGCTAGCGTTTTTCAAATTTTTTCTAGCTATGTGTTATTACTAAAGATAGTGGTGAGGAGCGGCAGAGGAAGAGAGAGAAGTGGTTAGGAGGACACTTCCCAAGAAGGCAAAATAACAATAAATATAATGATGCCCTGCTGTGAAGAAAATGGGAAAAAGTTGTAATATATTAAAGGGATATTTCCAACCCAAGAGTAAGAGCCACACTTCACTCAGTTAGAGGCAAATGAGAACACAGTGCTCTTTGGGGATGAAGGAAGGGGGTGTGAGCGGCTGGGACATCCCTGTGATACAGTATGGAGGAAGCCGAGGGTTAAAATGCCCCTTGGGGATGAATGTCCCCCCAGCTCCTGCCTAACGGAGATGATTAATTCTACATCACACTCAATTTGTGAAAAGAGCTCTTGAAAAAAGTTAGGACAGTTTGCTTGTGCAAACTGTCAAAATGATGAATGGAAATAGGTGTGTACAAACCAGGGGTGGGGAGGGGGCAGATTGCTGACATAAATGTATTGGCCTCCACATTTTAGTTCCCTAATATCACAGCCGTGCAGTCAGAACCGAGAGGACGGCCAACTGGATGATTTGGTTCATTTTCTTAACTGCATATGTAATCTTCAGATGATAATAAAATAGATTCTAGAAAAACTGAGATAACCTAATTTCTTCATAAATGGTCTTCCTTCATCAGCTCAATAATACATAACCGTGATAATGAGTATTTATAGTGTGTCCCGCGCAAAATGGCCTTTGGGTTCTTAACCTAATATAATAAACAGATAATTCAAATAAAAAGACAGCATGGGCCAGTGGGAACAAGGCAAAGAGGCCAAGAAAGGCAAAAATCCATACTGTCCTTAAATATATTAATAAAACAAAGGAGGGCCTGCTCTCTTTTCTAATGAATGAAAAATGCATTTAATTGAATCTGTTTTGAGGAATTATTTACTTTCACTTTCCCTCACCCTGCTGCTCTGGCTACTCCTGGAACTGATCATCTCTGGTAGCCACTGAGAGTGTCCTGATAAATTGAACCAGGGAACATGAGGCCAGCTTGCATCTCCAGGAGACACACGTGCTTCTCACCTTTCACTAGGCAGCCTCAAAAGACTCCAGTCCCCCAGGAGGTCTCCCCATTGTCCTGTGGGGAAGTGACCAGTATTAATATTTTTAATATCTTGGTTTATTAACCACACAAGCCGTACATGACTACAGGGTCCTTGTAAAAGATTCAAATAAAATAGTCAAAAATCTCAATCAGAACAGACTTGTGGTTGCTGGGGGTGGGGTGGGGGGCGGTGGCGAGGGATGGACTGGGAGTTTGGGGTTGGTAGATGCAAATTATTACATTTAGAATGGATAAACAAGGTCCTACTGTAGAGCACAGGGAACTATATTCAATATCCTGAGATAAACCATAATGGAAAAGAATCTGAAAAAGAATGCATATATATGTATGTACAACTGAGTGACTTTGCTGTACAGCAGAAATGAGCACAACTTTGTAAATCAACTATACTTCAATTAAAAAAAAAAAAGAATGTGTAAGCATGGCTTTACAGAGAGGAAAGTGCACTGTTCTGGGGACCCTTGCAATGAAAGACATCAAGACTTCATTTAGCTGTGTTTTATTAAACCTCATTTCTGTTTAGAAATAAATTGATTTAGCGGTTTGAAAAAAAAAACTCCCTTTATTCACCTCCCTTCCCAAATTAACCACCGCCACCACTTGGCCCTCCAGGGTTCTCACCTGAAACAGTTGAGCGCATCTTATTCCATTCCTTTCCTGCACTTTTGTGTACACATACGCACCTACACACATATGCAAGGTGTTATTTTATTTTTACATAAATAGGGATGTGGGGATGGGGAAGGAGGGAGAGAAAGAAAGGTGTGCAATTTGTGTTTTTGTTTTTCATTCTAACATGGCCTGGCGCTCCTTCAAGTGTCACTGCCTATTTATTGACTTTATTTTATTTAGCGCCTTCAGTGAATTCTGTAGTATGACTATCTCACAATTGATTTTATCATTCTGTTATTAATGAACATTCCAGTTGTCCAACAACCATAATTTGAGCAAACTGAGGCACAATAAACTTTAGGCCCCGGTCAAAGGGCAAAGCAGCAGCATAGCCATGAAATAGTTAACATTAAGGATAATGGCTTTAAACAATAGTCTTAAGGGCGAAAAGTGATTGACAAAGGCTGGTCTTAGTATTACAATGGATAATGGGAAAAATAGTTTTATAATTTTACTTCTTTAAAACCAGATGTGGAAGCCATGTTAGGGAAGCTTCTCAAAACTAGTTGCTTCAAAATCTGTTTGCTATTGTCTTTACCCACGATGACCTTGGTAACAGCAACCACAAAATAAAACCCAGGACAATAATAGTTACCATTTATTGAGGAGGTATTATGTTTTCTAAATATCAGTCTCAGTCTTTATCTTTTCAAAGAGAAAAGTTCTCTTTTTAGAAAATATTCATGATTCCCTCCATGGAAAGTCACCATCACCCTCCCTGATTAAAGCTTCTATCAGTTCTGTTACATTGTATAGGGAGCGTGGAATCTTAGCTCAGGCTACTATAACAAAATACTAAGGCTGAGTGGCTTAAAACAACAAACATTTCTCATAGGTCTAGAGGCTGGAAGTCTGAAATCAGGGTGCCAGGATGATTGTGTTCTGGAGAGGACTCTTCCTGACTTGCAGATGGCTACCTTCTTGCTGTGTCTTCACATGACGAGAGAGGGAGCTCTGGTCTCTTCCTCTTCCTATAAGGGCACTAATCCCATCATGGGGGCCCACCCTCATGACCTCATCTAAATCTAACCATCTCTTAAAGGCCCCATTTCCAAATCATCACATTGGCGGTTAAGATTTCAACACACAAATTTAGGGGGGATGCCTTCATACCATAACAGTGGGGAACATAGGATGCTGCCCAGGAGGAGGCAAGGTCACAGTGCAATCCCACTGGCCTCCTAGAGGGAGCTGTTGTTCAAGGTCAAGGTCAACCCTGGCACCCAACATGGATCTTAGAGTACCTTTCACTAGTGAATGGGTTCCTCTTTCAGAACTACATCTTTATGACCAAGAGATTTTGGTTTCACCTCCTGTCAATAACCACCATCTCTATAGTTCAGGAGTGACGGTGGACACAGACCCCCAAGTAAGGCAAGTGTCCCTCTTTGCTCTCTAATATAAACATGTGGCATTCATTCTGTAAGCTCCTCCAGATGACAGTGAGGTAGTAGCAATATCTCAGCTAACATCTCAGAGCACTTACTGCATCTTTAGACTTTGAGCTAAATGCTTCCACGAAACCTATCCTTTCATCTTCAAAATAATCTCATGGATTATTGTTCTGTGTTTTTGTTTTGGTTTTGGGTTTTTTTTTTTTGCCATTTCAATGTATGATAATCTAGACTCAAATTACATAACCTGCTCCCAGTTACACAGCTTGAAGGTGGTGAAGCCAGGAGACTAGGACAGGTTGCAGGACTCCATGCTCACAATGGTTAACTACTATGTTATATTACACCTTCAACCTGCACCCTCATTTGCAATTTCCTTCCTTAGAAAGGAAAAAGCCCCTTGGGTGCTCTCGGCAATAGATAGATAGATAGATAGGTAATTTTTGTCCCCATTCCATCCTCAGGAAATTGATTTTGGGTCTAAAGAAATGCAGGTTGTATTTGAGGATGTGTCCCCTGCTGTGTTTGTGGGTACCTATCCAGGCCATGGCACGGGAATGTCTGATGGAAGAGTCTGGTGCTCTGGTAGTAAAATAGATAAGTAGCTTTTCTTATTTCATTTCCTGGAATTCTTTATCCAAAAATAGCATGGGGACATTTCCTACTGGGCCCAGATGACCTGGTCCACACTCTCTTAAAGAGAAGCCCAGGCTGTGGGAAAGGTGGGGATGAGCTGGAGCTGAGACCCAGGCCCCCCCAGGATTGGCCGTGGCTGAGTTTATCTCGTGGTTCGTGCTAGGAACGATGTGACAGCGAAGGCCTGTGATAGACCACATGCATACAGAACTCCCTAACCCCATAACAACGTCCTGGAGTGGTGCCCTGCAACATCTGGGGATCCATTAGATCTACAAAAATGTGTGGGCTGAGTCCTGTAAAAGAAAACTTCGTTACTACAGAAGTTCAGAACTTTCATCATTTTACTGAGGATGACTTTCTGTGTAACAAAACCTTCTAAGGTTACCTGAGGTATTTTAGGCCTCTGTTATCTACTATAGATTTCTGAAAGCCATGCTTTATACAGGTAACCGATTTTAGGGTGGTTTTATTTTTGGAGACTGAGGCGGGGCGAGAGTTGGGAAGCACAGATCACAGACGTGTAGCCTATTGTTTGGGACGTTTGTTCTACCATTGACCAGACCCTTCCTACTGGAGGAAACACAGAGGTGGGAAGCCTCTGTCCCTTCACAGTGAGCGTCCCTCACTATTAGAAAGATGAAAGGGAGTCAAAGTAAATGTGCTTTTTCCTCTCTTCAAAGTCCATTTTCTTCCCTTTCTGCCCAAGGCACTTCACCAGAGCCCATTCAGTGCCCCTCCATTGCCTCTTGCACCAAAGCTGCCCAGTGTCACCTGTGAGTCAGTTACAGAGGGAAAAACACACAAAGCCATTACAAGGAAGCAGAACGTATAAAAGGCTTGGCGAACCCTCAGAACACTGACACACAGCTAAGCCACAGGAAAGTAAAGACAGGAATGATTTCTGTTTGAAAGAATAAGGGTCAGTAAGTGGAGGAAAGCTAAGATGTGACTGTTTTTCAAGTAAGGGTGATTGGGACTGGATTTGAAATTGACAGGTTTAAAGAAAACGATTTTTTGGTTTGTTGTTTCAGATGAATGTATTTTTAGCATGTTTCTTAAAGAGTGAAAATAATAGAAAATAAGTCAATGTTGTTTGTTCTATACCAAATGCACCGTTAATATTCTTAGATCAAACAAGCTACTAGGGGCAGGAACGAGGGGAGGAGCATAGGTGAGAAGGGCATTAAATTCAGTTAGTTGGTTTTGATTTCCACAGGGAGCAAAGCGAGTTAAAGGCAGGGCTGAGATTTTGAAAGAGTAATTTAAATGAGGCACTATACAAGGTGGAAAGAAAGAGGATAGCAGTATTCATCACCTACATAGCATATAAAATCAGCCTCTGGCCTCCATTCTTCCTTCCTTCCCCTACCCCTCCCCGATTCACCGCCCAATCTATAAAAATGCTGCCAGAATGGTGGCCCCGGGATCCTTCCTCAGATGACGTCATTCCCCTGCTGGGCACCCTGCAGTGTCTCCCCACCTCACTCAGAGTAAAAGTCAGGACGGCCTCACAGCCCCCGTCTGCACCTTTCCGCCTTCCCCTCAGACCTCACCTCTTGCTGCCCACCCCCCACACACACTCCATTCCACCAGCTCCTGGCTCCCCTCTGACAGCTCCCACCCTGGGCCTCTCCCCTAACCATTCAACTCTCTCCACGTCTTGGCTTCAATGTCCTCTTTCCTTGTCCATTTGACTTAATATTGCAGGACTTTCCAGCCTGCCTTTTTTTTTTTTTTCAGAGTACCAATCACCCTCTGACATAGTCTATATTTTAGTTGTTAATTTATCATCTTTCTTTTCCCTCTAAAATGCAGACGCCATGAAGACAGGGAATTTTTATCTCCTTTGTTTGCTCTTCTAGCTCCAGAGCTAAAAACAGTCTTGACATGGACTGAGCATTCAGTATGTTCAGTACATTCAATTCAATTCTTTGAATCAACAAGGATGAACACGATTGTCAGGAGGGACCCACTGACTCAGTTTTGCAGCTGAGAAGAAGCTCCTTTTGGGGTAGGGGAGCTAAAATACCTGGAGATTATTAGTAGTCCTGAGATTAATATTCCAAGAACCCTTCCAAACAGCAATTGTCCAACAAATATGTAGGCTCTAAGCTTTTGTTCTTCTTGAGTATTAATTTCATAAATTCCTGCACAAACCTGGAGAGAATAGGCAAGATACTTAGCCTGGAAACACGTTCTGTGATTTCTTTTTCCTCATGAATATGATCTGTTAATTAAATCTCGACTGTAAATTTCATTATATGATGATGGTGAGCTTGCAGCCTGGCGGGGGAGGGGAGGGTGAGAACACTGGCTATTGGAGACGATATTTCCTGGTGGAGATCAAGGCCGGCCCCCTCCTCTATCCTGTTAATCAGCATCTCTTTTGGGAGGGGGTGCAGGAAAGAGCAGTGGGCAGTGGGGGGTAGGAGTGTGAGAAAAAGAGGAGAATTAATAGACCTATCTCCCGTGGTTTCTTCTAGATACAATTATCTGAAACTCAAAGCGCAAAATCTAAGCCTTTATTTTAGCAAAGCCAAACTACTTCTCATCACATGCCATTTGCTAAACACAGAGAGTTTTAAAAAAAAGAAAAAGAAAAGAAAAGAAAGAAAAAAAAAATGTTCCTCAGTGTAATTTCATTATAGCAGTTGACACACAACCCCTGCCACCACCCACCAGCTTCCTTGGACACTGATATGTCTGGCTGATGGGAAACTCCTGGACTGTGTGGCTTGATTCTGCGATTACCATAATCTCCACCCTCCGGAGGGCTTGGCTGGTGAAGTGGATTAGTGAACAAGCCTTTGGGTCTCTGGAGAAGGTTCAAATCCAGAGCTTAGGTCATAAGTGAAGATGAAGGGCGTTGGTCTAACAGTTTATCCCCCTTTGGGAAGAGTGAAAGGCACAGCTAGTTATGATTATTAACCTCATTCAGAAGAAGCACAGCCAGGAATGGGGTAAATTAATCCTCATCCAGTGAAACTGGCAACAGCCCACAGGCTCCTGACTCTGAATTCATTCTGGGCCTTTTCAAACACAATGTGAATTTTTTCAAAAGAAATCACAGTGTGACTATTTGTTCGCTGGCAGAGTGAAGCGTGTTATTTTGCAGAAGTGCCCATTTGGGCTCAAATAATTTAGTGGAGATAAAGTAGTCTGCGATTATCAGCACATTATGAAAAGAGGGACAGATCTGTTTTCTTGCCTTCTCTCTTGACAGGTGTACTTCTACTGGATTTGCCGAGATCCAGGAGCCTTTGAGTGGTTTGCCGATCTCTTGCTCTCGCTGGAAACAAGGATGAGTGAGCAAGGGAAAACTCACTTCCTGAGTTATCATATATTTCTTACTGGCTGGGATGAAAATCAGGTATAGATAAGACTTTAAGAATGAGCAATATTATCTAACTTGTGTCATGATAGAGCAAAGAGAAGAGGAACAATTTCAATAATGCGCTACACAAAAGAAAAAGAGAATAAAATAAAACTAGATAAGAAAGAGCTATTCAAATTGTAGCAATAAAAGCTACAGTTGGGCTTCCCTGGTGGCGCAGTGGTTGAGGGTCCGCCTGCCGATGCAGGGGACACGGGTTCGTGCCCCGGTCCGGGAAGATCCCACGTGCCGTGGAGCGGCTGGGCCCGTGAGCCATGGCCGCTGAGCCTGCGCGTCCGGAGCCTGTGCTCCGCGACGGGAGAGGCCACAACAGTGAGAGGCCCGCGTACCACAAAAAAAAAAAAAAAAAAGCTACAGTAAATTTGCTGAGGAATAGAAAAGAAGATTGGAAAAAGAGGTTGGTTAAAGGGAGAAAACCCCAAGTTTGGAAATCCAAGAGAAATTATGTCATTAAAAGCTGCATTTGGGGCTTCCCTGGTGGCGCAGTGGTTGAGAATCCGCCTGCCAATGCAGGGGACACGTGTTTGAGCCCTGGTCTGGGAAGATCCCACATGCCACGGAGCAATTAAGCCCGTGTGCCACAGCTACTGAGCCTGTGCTCTAGAGCGTGTGAGCCACAACTACTGAGCTTGTGTGCCACAGCTACTGAGTCCGCATGCCTAGAGCCCATGCTCTGCAACAAGAGAAGCCACCGCAATGAGAAGCCCCCACACTGCAATGAAGAGTAGCCCCCGGTCACTGCAACCGAGAAAGCCCACACCCTGCAACGAAAACCTAATGCAGTCAAAAATAAAAAATAAATAAAATAAATAAATTTTTTTTTAAAGCTGCATTTGGAATTTAATAACATCAAGCAAACATTATGGATTGGCTATATTGTCTCGTTGAGCTCCGAATTGGTTCTAATTCTATGTTTTGAGCTGTTCAGAGTTAAACAGAAAGAACTGACAGGTGTTGACATTCAGCATTTTGTATTGTAAACCATGTGAGTTCCTACAGAAAATAATTATTATGAATACATGATTTATCTAGAGATTTATTTTTCTTAAGGCATTCTTAGAAATTGTGTGCACGTATGTTTATTCACCTAAGATCAAAATGATCTTCCGTTGGGGCAGGTGTTCTGCTGTGTCCATTAATATGTATTAATGACATATTAAGGTTGAGTTTACCAAAAATAATGCATATCAAAATATTGCACTGTGGTACTATTTCAGTGTTGACATGTTGAATGATAACTCTTACATTTCCAATCTTTTTTAATTCCTCAGATATGGACGCTAACAGTGAAGTGATTACTAGGCTATGACATTTATGTCCTAATCAGCACTTCCGTGACAGCTACTATAGATATATATATTTTTTTTTTGCTACTATAGATATTTAAGGAAAGTGTGTTTGAACCAGAGATTTGCATTAGTTACTAAATTTACAAATGAATGCACTCCTGAGAGCCTCTCTCTCTCTCTCTCTCTCTCACACACACACACAAATTGGCCCTATAGAACATCACTGTAGTTTGACTCTGTGCTTCTGCAAATGAATACGACTTGCTTGAAATTCAGTAGCTAAACAATTTTTTAGGGTCTTATTTGCAGTCGGCCTTACATATTTATTCCTCTGGGATACTCTGAAATAGAGGTTTCCTGGGAATGAGGCTTGAAACATCTTCATGAATTAAATAGTGTTAATTATATTTTCCAAACAAATACTTTTTTCACATTCAATGGGATTTTTGACTAATGATCCACTTGGTGAAGTACAAACAAGCCTTTGTCTTCTGCTTTCTGGTCCTGTGCTGGCTCTTCTGCTTCTAAAGTGAATCGATCCCGAGTGTCCACTTAAGCAACCCCAGTCACTTGGAAGTTGCAAGACCGAGGCTCTGTTTGATTTTGTAACAACACAGCTCTACCCCATCCCATCCCTGCCACTTCCAAAAGTACGCTGTTAAGAGATAGTTTTCTTCTGAATACGAGCAAATTAAAATAGACATGTTCTTAAATTTTTGCCATGACATGTTGGAAATTCTTGAGATGCTTAAATTTCAGGACAAAATAATTGGTACATGCTGTCAGTCAGGAATCAAGAGGCTGTTTTAGAAACAGCCAATTGCTAAGCTGAATTCAACAACCTCAAAGTGGCAGAATGACAAGAACAGAAGGGACAGATGGAAAAGGGCAAATTATTATTATTATGAAGGGCAAATCAACAGGGTTTGGAGATTAATTGAACACCGGGCTGAGAAATATGGAGCAAACATAACTCCAAATGTTTGAACATCAGTGATTGGTAGCTGGAAGGTACCATGGGCGGAAGTGGGAAAAACTCTTTTTTCTACTGAATAATGCCCAAACTTCTTAGCAGATATTTCCAGGCCCCTCTTGACCTGACGGCAAAACCCACTTGTTCTATAGAATCCCCATCATTTTCCCCTGGCACCAGAGCCACCAAACAATACATGTTCTCCAGTCACACCAAGGACTTTCTTAATTCCATCTCCCCTCATCCTGTTTCCTTTCCCTGACATGTCACTCAGTGCCCTCTGTCCCACCTGCTGCACTACTGCCTGGAATCATCCTTTCAAGACAGTCCCCACTAAGGCCTTGCCCAGTTCTCTTAGTCAAAATTACTTGGGGCTTCACCAGAGTAACATGCTTACTTCTCCAGAGCACTTCGCTTCTGTCTCTGGTAAAGAAGGGTGGTGGTCTGAATCAGGGCATAGAAATTGTGCACATGGTCTGCCTCTCCCTCCAATGACCAGTGCCTCACAGAGCAGAGACCTTCTGTCTGTCTTCTTTATACCATTCGATTCATAGCACTCTGCCTGCCTATGGAAATCCCTTAACAGTTGTACGTGGAAGTAACTTGAAGTCACAAATTATTTGGAAAGTGAGATGATTCATTTTTAGCTATGATGGTCAATTTGAAGGAACAGAAAGAATTCTACATAAAAATATGTTTGGGGAGTTTGTGATGCAGAATTCTACTCAAGCAGGAAGAGGAAGGCTTGGGAGAGAAAGTTTGAATTCATCTTTGTAGATTATGCTAATTGGATTGTGAAAATGGAAGCTCTTTGGGGAGTAGTGGTCCGAAAGAGATGCAGAGAGCTGAGCTAGAGACTGAGAAGGCAGCTGCATATCAAGACAGGAGAACATGATAAGAAAATAACAACTACTGTTTCTTTCTTGAATCAGAGAGAAATAGAAGAACTAGGATTTTGTAATGCAAATAGAATCAAGAAGAAGCAATGTTCAACCACATGGTGGAGAAGCCAAGGAAAATAAGGCCTGAGTTAGTCATTAGATTTGGCACTTAGTCAAAAGGGAGTCAACTGTATCTGCCTTCTTATTCTGCCCACTGCTGGAACCAGCTTCCTCTAGAGCACCAATCCATCGTACTGTGAAGCAAAAGCCTGTGGAGATGCAGCACTGCCATTCTAATCCGGAGGCCGGTACAACTCTGACCCTGAGTTCCCGTTCTGATAATGCGGCTTCCGCCAGTTTTCAAGGCTCTGTCCTCAACTACCACCTCCATTCTTATCCCTGAACTCTTGTCTCATATTTCGTGCTTTGAAAAACTTGCCTAAGAAGGGGGTCCTGCCCCACTCTTGCCAGTTTTCCCTCTCTTGCCTGGAGTCCTCTTCCCAAATTCAGTTCCTGTAGTAGCCCTGCTGCCTAGGCTCAGACTTGCCTGGTGCCAACTTCCTGCAGCCTGGATATCTGAGACTCCACCAAAGTCTGCCACCGTCTACTGCCTGTTAGGGTGCAGCCTCCCTTCCCCTGGCTGCTTTCCTAGACTGATGTGAAGGCCAGCCGGGGAAGCCAGTCTTGCAGCAGGATCGTGGGGTAAGAGTTGGGCCCAGCAGGGTTGTTACCCATACTGCTCAGAGGATGTAAGCAAATGAAGCACCAAAGGGTAAAAACCCATGAGCTCAAGAGCTGTGGTGGCATCTGAGCAGAGCAGACACATATCCCAGGAGGTAAGAAGCAAGAATCCTTCTTACCTACCAGAGTTCAGCATGGGCTGAAACAAATCATAGCAACTTAAAAAATCATCACTAGGCACGGCTATTCCCCAGACTCTTAGTTATCGACCACTTGATGCCTGGGTGCTTTCGTGTAATTTGAAGGCAAGCGGTTGGCCACAGAGCTCCAGCCATGCCCCTTGCTAGTTCTGGCCACCTCTCTGCCTGCCAGACTCAACATCCTCCCAGCACTTACACCTGGACACAGACCGTTTCACTCCAGTAGGCAGATCTCACCGTAAAATCCAGCTTCACCCTGGGCTTTTTCTATCACTTTAATCTGTCAGGGCCCTTCTCACATCCCCAGGATTTACTGTGAAGTGAATGGGGACAGAGCTAGAGATTACTTTTTGAGAAATTTGGCAGAAAAAAAAAAAAAGGAAGTAGCTTAGTGCTCGCTTTCCTTTACCCCTTTTTACCGTATTACTCTCATCCTTTCAGGAAAAATCTTCTTTCCAGGCTCACATTTCTGCACATCAGCCACATAGAAAGCACTTTGTTTCAATAGTGCCCAAGGTAGACTACAAAGAATTTCCTATACAAAGTTGTGTATTAAATCTACAAATGAGCATAATTACTTCATCCTTCATTTATTAGAGGTTCCTTTTCTTTTCCCTCTAAATGTCATCTGATACCACAATTTTTACTTTAGGCCTTTCACATAGCTTTACACTGGGATGAAAATACTGACGTGATTACGGGATTAAGGCAGAAAACCTTCTACGGAAGACCAAACTGGAATCACGAGTTCCGGCAGGTAGCCTACAGTCACCCCAGGTAAGGCAGCTCTCTCTCCTCTGCCTGTTGGGAGCCTCCGTGGAGAGACAATGCCTCCATTGCTGCTGGAATGGAAAGCTCTCAGGCACAAACTGGTTAATCTGCAGCAGTGGGCATCTTGTTTAGAGATAAAACATCCACCTTAGAAAAGGTGGTCATGGGATGTTTCAGGAACTACAAACCTCTGCTTAAGCAGATTACAACATCTGACAATTATCAATTCCATTGAAATTTTTCACACTTAAACCCAATCGAAGATGGTATTTCTTTTTTCTTAAATTTTATTGAAGTAGAGTTGATTTACAATGTTGTGTTAATTTCTGCTGTACAGCAAAGTGTCTCAGTTATACATATATATATTCTTTTTTATATTCTTTTCCATTATGGTTTATTACAGGATATTGAACATAGTTCCCTGTGCTGTACAGTAGGACCTTGTTGTTTATCCATCCTATGTATAGGAGTTTGCATCTGCTCATCCCAAACTCCCAGTCCTTCCGTTCCCCACCCTCCCTCCCCCTTGACAACCACACATCTGTTCTCTATGTCTGTGAGTCTGTTTCTGTTTCATAGATATGTTCATCTGTGTTGTATTTTAGATTCCACGTATAAGTGATATCATATGGTATTTGTCTTTCTCTTTCTGACTTACTTCGCTTAGTATGATCATCTCCAGGTCCAGAAGATGGTATTTCTTTTTCTTTTTTTTAATTAATTTCTTTATTTGTGTATAAGTGATATCATATGGTATTTGTCTTTCTCTTTCTGACTTACTTCGCTTAGTATGATCATCTCCAGGTCCAGAAGATGGTATTTCTTTTTCTTTTTTTAAATTAATTTCTTTATTTTGGGCTGTGTTGGGTCTTCATTGCTGCACACGGGCTTTCTCTAGTTGCGGGTACTCGGGGCTACTGTTCGTTGCAGTGAGCGGGCTTCTTATTGCAGTGGCTTCTCTTGTTGTGGAGCACAGGCTCTAGGCACGTGGGCTCAGTAGCTGTGGCTTGTGGGCTCTAGAGCACAGGCTCAGTAGTTGTGGCACACAGGCTTAGTTGCTCCATAGCATGTGAGATCTTCCCGGACCAGCAATCAAACCCATGTCCCCTGCACTGGCAGGTGGATTCTTAACCACTCTGCCACCAGGGAAGCCCAAGATGTTATTTCTTAAACTCCCTATGCCTTCAAGAAATCTTGGGTGAACACAGTTGACTTCTAATTACTCAACTGGAGAACTCACTTATGCCAGACTGTAAACTGTATCTAGCAAAGCAGACAAAACTACTCTACAACCAAGCAGGGATTTGGGGTGGTAGTAGGGACCCAGGAACTGGAGTCCTAGTGCCTGGGTATAAATCCTACCTCTGCCGTTACCACCAATTTACCATGAACAGGTTATTTAGCCTGGCACTGACTTAGTTCCCATCTCCGTAAACTGCATATAATAAAACTGTTTACCTCCTAGGCTTCTGTGAGGATTAAATGTGAGAATACTTATAAAGAGCCTAAAACAGTGCTTTGAGTTCAGTAAATGTTAGCTGCTATCATTAATATTATTATTTTAATTATTACTATTATTATCATTATATGTAGAGGAAGAAGAGCATTTGCTCTGGGACTATAAGGCAGGAGTGAAGGCTGATTCTAGAAGATTCTAGAAGATACTGGCTATGTGGCCTCAGACAAGCCCTCATTATAAAACATGAATGATTCTATGCATCCACAGTGTTATTTTCATATTTTAAAGGTGCATAGTATGTTGAAGAGCTTCGTAAAGGGCCAAGCACTAATATAAATAGTTGTTGTTATTATATATCGCCTAAATCAGTCTTTGTTTTGAACCCAATCATCTAAAAATCTTGAAAGTAGCCTGTCCTAATATGGTCTTTGTTTAAAGAATAGTTTCCACATTTGAGGAAAGTCCTGGAGGGAGCAAGGGAGTGTGCCACATGAACAACTGGGAAAGAGCAAAAGGGCAGCACATGCCAAGGCCCTGAGGCAGGATACACTGTTCCTGGCATGATCCAAGAGACCAGTGGGGTTGCGGAACCCAGCGGTTGAGTGAAAGAGTAGCAGGAGAAGGCATTTAGGAGAGACAACTAGGGAACAGTACAGGTCATTTTATTTGGATTTTACTCTGAGAGGGGAAGCTACTTGAAGGATTGAGCAGAAGAGTGAAATAATCCATCCATTTTATGTTTAATTGGATCCCTCTGGCTGCTATAAGAGGCGAGATTGTAAGGGGCCTTGGACGGAAATGGAGAGGCCAGTGAGGAGGTGGCCTGGATAGGGGGGGCCACAGTGGAGGTACTGAGAAGCCTTTGGATTCTGGATATTTTTTGAAGGTAGAGCCAGCATGACTTGCTAATGGGTTGGATAGGAAACATGGCCCAAGCTAGAATGGAGTTCCCAACAGCCGAGATGAGGACAGCTGTAAGGAGTGGTTGGCAGGCATGGGATGTCAGGAGTCCAGTTTCTCAACATGTTTAGCTTTAAGTTGCCTGTTATACATCCAGGCAGGGATGTTGAGTAGGCAGACGAATATGAGTCAGGAGTTCACGGGAGAAGTTCAGATTGGAGATACATGCTTGGAAAGTGTGAGCATATGAATTGTGTTTGGGGCCATGAAACTAGATGAGATGGAGAAAGAAACAAATATAGATTGATGAGAGTTCCAAAAACCACAGTATTTGGAGGATAGGGAACTATATTGTCTATTTGCAGGTTATGGAGTTCAATATATATTACTCATCACTATTTTATTTAATCATGTTGTTTAGGTCTTCTGTAGAACCTATTTTCTATCCATTTTATCAGTATTGAACCAGTAACAGTAAAACAAAAATCTAAGGTATTTCTGACTAATTTCTCATCTCCTGTGATTTCCCTGTTGTCTTCACATCTTTCCCCCCAGTTCTGGCATTGATGCTTTGCGGCCTTCCTTCACAGAGGTTATTGCTTCATTAAACTTTTTGTAGTTCCCTAGCATTTTTCTGCTCTCTGGAATACTTTTCTGGTGAATATTATTCCTCTTTTGCTCAATTTGGATGCTGTTTTATACTTTTTCTTATATTCTCTTTGTGCCAGAACTATTCTACTTTTTTTAAAAAAAATTAATTGTCACTGAATCTGTTAGACTTACCTGGCCCAGCTATTTGAAGGAGGTTTGGTGAGGAGGGAGGTGTGCAGGAGGGACCAGATGGCTGCCCAAGGTTCATAACCTATCCAATTCCAATGGCTTCTTTGTGTGAATTCACTCTGACCTAAACTGTCGTGCGCTGTGAGGCCCCCAGCCAACCCTTCTGCACCCTGTGCCCAGGCAGCCTTTGGGAGAAACCCTGGACCCCAAACAGTGTTCACTGCGGACACTCTGAACCCCTGACCACACCATGCCAGTGTCAGCCCGGGGAAGAGACAGAAGGAGTGCTTGTGGGGACTTACTCCTGGTCTTGAATTGTCCTGAGAATAAAAGACTTCCAAAGGGAAAAGCCAAGAAAAGCTTAATCTTTGGCTTCAGGATTAAGGGAAGGAACGAGTGGACCAGCTGCACTACCTCTTCCTCACCTCGGGCTCAGCTTCAGATGCCCCATAAGAGCTGGCCAAGCCCCGTGAAGGTGGCCT
Organism: Neophocaena asiaeorientalis asiaeorientalis; assembly: GCF_003031525.2. Classification (NCBI taxonomy): domain Eukaryota; kingdom Metazoa; phylum Chordata; class Mammalia; order Artiodactyla; family Phocoenidae; genus Neophocaena; species Neophocaena asiaeorientalis. The sequence goes on along the minus strand of NW_020173666.1, from coordinate 9,687,342 downwards.
TGGGACTCTGCAGGCACCACTCCTGAAACCCAGCTGCTTCATTTCACCTCTTGCCTTGACTCTTGCTGACATTTGGTCTAGAATCCAATTCTCGCCCTCCATCCGTTCAAATGTGGCGCTTTGAACCCATCCCGGCTTCTGGAGCCTCAGAATCCAGTTCCTCTGTGCTCCTTACTCAACACCCAGTCCTGGCTCCTAGACTCCCAGCCTCCTCTGAGCCCTGAAATTCACCCTTCATCTCACACCCATCCAGTACTTCTCGTCCAGAGGCAGAGACTGGATTATTATATCTGCAGTTTCCTTTAAAAATTGTAGGTCGAAAACTAACAAAATGTTACAAGCTTCTATGTTACAATCACATTGGTATTTTCTCCTTTTGGAAAAAAAAATCTATTCATCTGATAAATGCTTTACACTCAGTTTTCAATTATCATGGAGTGAATGTTCCCACGTTGCAGGCTTTTGACACGGACACATATGTATATCTTGGTTTTTAAGTTTTTATAGATGAGACTGCTCTTTGCTATGATTGTCCCTCATTGACTCCTCACATTTGTGTTTGTGTTACACATGAAGTTTGTAGCCCAGTGGGAAGGCCTTTCAGATCAAACCATTTAACTACCTCCCTTCCCTCAGAAAGGTGTGAACCAGAAACACAGCATCCAGAGACCAAGAGTGGAACTGAGTTTGCACACACACTGTCTCCAAAATCATATTGCATCATGCTGAAAAGTGAGTCTGCCTGATTTTGCAGGGAGTGAGGAGTACAGAAGAGTGTGAAGGTGGGGAAACTATATAGCTCTCACTTTTCTCGTTGCCCTTGTGGGGAGTGTGTTCATTCCTTTTCAAAAGCCATAATCAAAGTGTAGTACATACATGTACCTAAAGCCCAGCTGAATCTTTCAGCACAGCTGAAAACTTGTGGAATCTCTCTCTTCCTGATGGATGACTTCATCTCTTCCAGAGTAGAAGGAGGCCCCAAGATTTGGATGTCACTGAATTAAGCCTCTATATCATACTCCCTAGCCCCAAATTCTAAAAATAGTGTATTTGTAGTAGATTTAGACTCTAGAACCCTGCAACTTGTTATATAGCTTCAACTTTCAATGTAACTAATATCAGACATGTGTAGGCAAAGATCAATTATCATTTTATCCATGGAATGCCAGATCCCTGGGAAGATACGAGTCACCAGTAAAACACTTAGCACTACTCTTCCAAAAGACCTTTTAAATGTCCTCCTTAAAATTTTGTTTTCTGCTGTGTAAAGAAGATTTATGTTTAATGAAGCTTTTAATGAAGAAATCTCAGAAAAAGAATGCCAATAGAATCTAATTTTGTAAAAAGAAAATCTAATATTGAGAAGTATTTCAATATCCTGGCCTTTGTCCAGATATAAATAAAACACACAATTCAATTACTGTTCTGCCCAAAGGACGAGGTCACATTAATTTTCCTCAAGATGGTTATTAAAGAGATAAACGGTATGTTTTCCCCTGATTATGTCAAGGAGATGTTTGTTCCCTCCCAAGCCTTCTTGGCTACTCTTATAAGACAGGTCTGTCCTGTCATTAGCTCAGATCTTTTGGCAAAGATGGGCCATAAAGAATTGGTGTATTTGTTCGTGGCCTCAGAAAAGGCTCTTTGTTCTTGAGGGTCTTTGAAATAGGCTCTCAACCATTTCTACTCATCAGCATGAAGCCAAGGATTCTCAGGGCTTACTCTTTTAAAAACATTTACCTGTTCACTTAAAGCTGGACTCTGTTCTTGTTATAAGAAGAAGGAGTTGAATCAAAAGAATAAAGGGAAGAGGGGCAAACATGTTTTTTTTACAGAACATGAAAAACAGCACCAAAAATAAAGCTTGAAGGGAAGCAGATCAAAGAGAACAGTGCATGCTATAAAGGAAGCAGAAAATTGCAATAATAACAGTAACAGAGAAACAAATTGATGGGCATCAAAATGAAAACAAATAAGGAAAGGGAAAGAAAAAATTAAAAAGAGATCAAAGACCAAGAGTAGAAAATAGGAAAGTGTATTCTGTTGTTCTTATGTGCAGTTAATTTTCGTAATTGTATCAGCTGTATTACAAAAACACAAGTATATTTTTAAAAGAAGATCAATAAATAGCAAGTGGATATGTAAAAAGTAAGTCTTTTACTGATACGGCCAAACTCACACACATGTGACAATTGTTGTATATTGCTTTAAGTTAGACAAGCACAGAAAATTACTCTAAACACAAAAACAATGGAAATTATTGTCTTAATTAAAATAAATAGCTTAGTTAAATACATACAATACACACTCTGATACCTCTGTCTTATTAATCTTTAGAAATGTGTATCTTATACAAAAATAGAAGTTATATCTCATTTTTTGTAGATGTTCTCAATATGTTCCCAAGCTTTTGGCAAATGTTCAGAAAATCAGGAAATCGTTTCCAAGAAGGTAGACAGAATGCAAATAAATACATCTTGATCACATCTAGCTACTTTTTTGATAAACACACATTATGCGTGTACCCAACCTTCTGGATTTGTAGATCAGTTGTTTTTAATTAATTGAATAAAATGATTCCATAAGACTTCAATCTTCGACCTTACATTTCACATAATATTTATAGTTTGCCACTTTTGACTTATCTACTAATAACTTCACCATGCCTTTTAGGCATAAAACTTTATGCAACTAATTACCATAAAAACTTTGAAGGTTTGGCCATTTTCTTCATAACTTCAGTAGAAGCGTTTCTTTTCTCTTGAAGGAAAAAATAAAGAAGAATACTACCATTTGTTAGAACAGCACAACCCAGCCCAACTGTGAAGGAAGGTGCCAATTTACCATAAGATTGGGAGCTTCTAATCCATGCTGCATGAATGTATTTTAGACCACCCATTGTTTTCAGAAATGTAAAAATACCTTTATACTAAATCGAGTAAATGTGTCCATCTGGAACCACATTTGCTTGTGTGCACACCCTCCAATTCTCATTTGTACGTGCATATGTGCAAAATGTTTTCAAATGATATTTTTAAGAAATTAACATTCTGATTATAGCACACAAGTCTGCCTATCTAAAAGGATATCCTAAACATTCCTTACATGACTAAATTGTTCAGAATATTCAAAGAAATAGACTTAAGTGGAAATCCCACACAAAATAAATTATAGCTTCATAATAAAAAGAAAGCCACCATAAACTTATGACTGGATATTATTAGCATACGTAAGTATACCTTTGCACCAGAGGGCATCCAGCCCTCCAGTTATAATCAAGTGAAGATTCAACGAAAATTACTGGCACTATTCCATTTGTGGCAGGTGGGATTAGGAAGGTGGGTGAGCACAGGGTGGATTTATCACTATTCTGCAAATTTTCTTTGGTGATATTATCTGTCAAATCATTAGATATGGCAAAAATATTTGGATATTTCTGGGTGAAGTATATCGGTGAGAAGGTGTATATTTTTTAGTGTTTTATCAGAAGGGGAGGGGACAAGATTGGCAGAAACATGGCTCTACCATTCCCAGGGATCCAATACTACGAGTCAACTGCTTTCATTTCTCTCCCCTCTTTAACTGTGACATCCTCAAGGGCAGCAACTTTATCTGTGCTCCTCAGAGCCAAGCACAGTAACCAGCTTCAGCAAGTGAAGGGACCCCAAGAGGGATGAGGAAGCTAGGACAAGAGTGCTGACTCGCCAAAGAAGATGGAGTTGGTGGGAAGAGCTAGAGAAGTGCCTCAGCCGTGAGCAAAGCACCATTAGGGACGCCTGTAGCCCCTAATCAGCAACTGAATAATTAGGATGCGGAGAAAAGTAGTAGAGCAGGCTGCTACAAATCAGTTGGGAGATGGGTTTAAAAAAAAAAAAAGGCCAACACAATTATCATCTGTGGTTATGAAAAAGAAGGTGTTGTACAAAATATAATTATGTGTTGAATCTTTTGGAGGCATTTCTAATGAAAAACATTCTCTAGGAAAGATTAACCAGAAGTTGTGTCCATTGTCTGATACCGAGCTTGTAGCTCTTGTTGTCTTCTTTCTAAGCCTCCATAAATCCATGGGAAGCTTCTGTTTATCGATTTTATTTGCAGAATGCACTCAGGGCATAAAGTAATTTGATTTTTTTAAAATGGGGTTTAGGGTCTGCCCCTACAGGGTTATAACTTACCAAGCATAAAAGCCAACACAGAAAAACAAACATACAATTTAAAGAGAGCAGGGCTCAAGGCAGCAGAACCTGGGAAGCCAGCAAGATGGTGGGATTATTCCCAAGCACACCCACTCTCCCATATATCTGCTGGGCGGAAATCTCCTGGGAGGTGACATTTTGGCTGCCTTTCAGGCATGGCATAGCTGAACTGTTTTGGAAAATGCATCAAGCCCACCAAAAAAGAGCACGATAGTTATTTAGCAAATAAGAGGGGGACAGGAGGATTTTCCTTATTGTTTATCAGAGCTAAAAATAATGCTGTTAATGTTAACCATCTTTGCAGCTTGTGTAAAATTTGTCTTTTTCCCATGAAAGTCAGCAGCCCAGACTGATCGATGCCGCTAATGTTGTCCCTAATCCAGTGCCTCCTGGGTGTGCAAACTCTGCAGCTTGCAGGCTGTAAACTGAAGAATAATGCCTTGTGTTTTTATACTTCTTTTAGAGAGAATCTTTTTTTTTTTTCATTCTGAGCAATCGTGGATAATTACAGTTTATAGAAGAATTTTTTCTTTACCAACCCCATTAGGGTTCTGTTGCAGTTGTCCGTTGCCTCATAAAAGAAAAAAAAAATGCTGCTGCATCTGTGCTTGAACCACTTTGTGGGGCTTCTCAGCTCCATGCTTCACAGTAAGCCTTCGTGATGAGAAAGCTCCGTACTGGAAACCACAAACGCCGAGGAGGGGAAGCAAGACAAGCAAAAGAACGCCATGTGTGGGGACAGTGATGCAGGGAGAGCTAGTGAACCACTGGCCTTTCTGCCTCAGTGGAAGATAGATAATGAATGGCCTTTGTGAGACTTTTTGGTCATTGTGTAGCCATGACAGTTCCATAAATACAGAAACGTGTGTACTCAGCTGTGTAATGTAGTAGCCACAACTTCACAAGAGGCAGGGTGACTGTGAACTGCTGCAGACACCAGTGGTACACCTGGCAGCCAGCAATCAGAATCCTTTGAAATGGAGCCTTAAAGGCAGAGCAGCAAAGAGCATCTTCACGATCTGCAAACAGTCACCATGGCTGCAAACGAAAGGGCCATCTTAGCCTGTTGGGAATGGGCCAGTGGGCAATCTCTTTGGTGACAGCTACACTAATGGAAAAATATCACCACCCATAACAATGTCTTTGAATATAGATGCAAGGATGCCTCAGGGCAGCAGACTCCCCACTGGGAAGCGTTTTGCCTGACCCATGTATCATTCAAAATGTTGCAGTCCAGAACTCAAAAAACCTAGTGCAAGAGTGCCGATTCCAGGAAATCTGTAATCACTGCTGGGTTAACAGCCCACATCGCATCTTGTGCTCAGCCTCGCGGAGCAGGCAGACATCGTGTGGGTCATAACGTAAGACAACGGTTCCCAAGAGCTCACCGTGTCTAACCCTCACGGAGGCACTAGGAGTTTGGCATAGAACTGTCCCCATGGAGAGATAAAGAAAGGGAGGCTTTTAAGAGACGAATTAATATGCCCTAAATTTCCCAGCAACGAAGTGGTGGAACCAGTAGCACTCTTAACCGTTGGGTGATATTTCCATAAACACCTTGAAAGTGCTTCATTAAGTCATAAACATAATTTTTCCAGTGGGCAATACTTTCTGAAAAAGTATTTTCTCAAATTTAGCCATGGGAATGATGTCTTTAAAAATAATACTTATACATTTTAAACATACTGTCATTTACAAATGAATCCACTTGATAAGTTCCTTTGAAGCTACAGTTTGAAATGTAATTGAACCATCAATTTCTACCATGGATATTATGGTCCTGGAACACATAATTAAATGTGGATTCAATACATGGCACGGAATCATATTAATATACAAGCTAAGAAGAATGAGACTATAGAGGCATTTCCCAACAAAAACGGTCTGAGGAGGTAAAGGTAGTATAGTGAGCTGGTCCCAGAGTCCGAGGAATTTCTCTAAGACAGTGTTTCTCAAAGTGTAGCTCATAGTGCCGTGTGCTTTAATGTCACCTGGGGGCCTTGCTAAAAATGCATTCCTTGGATTCAAGCCTGGGACTCTATGTTTTAATAGTCTGTCTAGATAACTTTTTGCACAGCAAAGTATGAGAACTTTTGATCCAGACTAGAGCAACTAATTAAGCTTGTGCCAGAGATTGCAAAAATACTACAAGGAATAGTTCAATGCAAGATAAGGGGAAAACATGGTCTCTACAAGTCCCTATAGAGACCGGCCCCTCCCGATTCCCAGAGACAACTTGAATCCTGGTGCTGACTCATTGTTTATATATAACGAGAGCAGTCAGTTGTGTCTACAAGGGAGTTGAGCAGCCCTGGGATAGTCACTATATGCAAAAACACCTCTTCAACACTGTTTTCTGAAATGCCATAATTAGAGATGACAACTTTGGGGTGACTCCATTTTCAGGAATGTGATTTTCCTTTCCACCTCTTCTTTTTGACCTTCCTTGAAAAGTAAAGTAATTCCAAAGGGAGACATAAACTAAGTTGCTAGAACTTTTGTGTAAATGTTATCAACTATGAAAAGGCAGGGTTGAACAATAGTAATAACTAACACTTTTTAATCCTTTTGGAATGCATCATCTCACTTTGCTTTGGATAAAACATACCACGTAGTCGTTATTAGCTTGGTTTAATCATGCGGAGATTGAGGTTTAGAGTCTTACTCAAGACCACGCAGATAATAATGAGCAGAGCCCTTCATTCATTCCTTCAACAAACATGTATTGAGTGTCTACTGTACGCTGGATACTATCCTGAGTGGTAGGATTACAGTGATGAGTAAAACAGACCAGATGCCTGCTCTCAGGGAGCTTACATTCTAATCACCAATCCAAGAGGTGGACCAAAACTCCGGGCGTCATCACCTCTATATTGAAACGCGCTCACCTGCCCTCATGGCCCCTGCCAGCCTCAATCTTCTTGGTCTCACCTACCTGTGTGATGCAGGGCATAACAGGACTCTGGGAACCTGTGGGAGAACGTGGTACTGAAAGTAGGAGAAAAGAGTCTAAGAAAAAAGGAAGTGGGTGGAGAAAAACAAATACATAAAGTCACAACCGCAGCTACTCACTGACTGTATCATTCTGTCTTGGCTCCTGGCTGGCCGTGCCCTGTGTAACACGTTCTACCCTTGTCTTACCTCTATTGCAGCAGTAACATTGGAGTGTTCTTCTGTGGACCCAAAGCTCTCTCAAAGATAATTCAAAGAATGTGCCGCTTATATTCATCAGCTGACCCCAGGGGCATTCATTTTCATTATAACAGAGAAAGCTTCTAGACTTTGGAGGAAAAAAATCCACATGTTGTGTAAGTGGCTGCAATCATATAGGTCAAGAGTCGGGAAACTTTCCCCATAAAGGGCCAAGTAATAATTATTTCAGATTCCGTGGACTACATGGTCTCAGTGGCAACTACTCAACTCTGCCATTACAAGCACCAAAGTAGCCCCAGGACCTCAACAAATGGGCATGGCTGTGTTCCAGCAAAATTTTATTTATGGACACCGAAATCAAATTTCACAGTAGTTTCTTCTGTCATGAAATATTCTTCTTTTGATTCGTTTTCAACAATTTAAAAATGTGAAAGTCATTCTTGGTTCATGGGCTGTCCAAAAAACGGTGAGCCAGATTTGGCCTGTAGGAGGTAGTTTGCTGAGCCCTGATATAGGTCATCTTTCCCAAGCTTGTTTTCATGCTTAACAATATGTCCAAGTGGAGACCAGCATGGCTGCTTGGCTCGAAGCCTCCTTTAGAAGTCATTTCAAATTTCATCTCCCTGATGGCAGAGACATCTGTCTTGTATCCAAACCTGATCTTTTCTGCTTTAAACTTAAGCTCCTTTGTGCTTTTTTTCATCCTCTATAGATCTGAGAAATCACCAATGGAGGTTATCTTTCACAAAAATCCTTTCTATACTTGAAAATGATAATAAAATCATCCTTTACCTATCCCTTTTCTAGTCCAAACAATACTGAACTCTTAACTTTTCAGCCTAAGATATATACCCTAGCACTTCAATCATTCTTGTTGCCCTTCTTCAAATCCATTTTCATTTCTTCACATCCTTTTAAAATGTGTTGACTAAAATGAGACAACGTTCTAATCTAAGCATGACTAGTAGTGGCTAGAAGTGCGATTCTTTTTAGAGCTTGTGTGACGTATGCTTTTCAATACGACTAAATTCTGTTTGCCTCTCCTTTTTTCCTTCCTTCTTTCCTTGATTCCACATTCTTTCTCACTCTCTTTTAACAAATACTTTTCATTACTATCACATTTTGATCTATGATCATCTTGACACTTATACCCCAACTTAACTTCTGCCCCACAAACATACTGGGATTTTTTTTTTTATATATACTCACACTGAGCCAGTCTTTCCATGCCATGCAGCTCTTTTACCCCCAAAGCGTTCACAAAATAATCCTCATATCGTATAGTTTTCTCTCCTATTATCAATTATTTTTTTAAGAACTTTTTTTTCTAATATTTCGAGATTGTTTTCAAGTCTAGCACCAGTGACTAATACTGGTATTTAGCTCAGTAATATCTATAGATTTAATTAGTGATATCTCAAACCTTTTGTTTAGATGTTCAGGTTTAGATTCTTTTGTTTAGATTCAAGTGATCAAATCCAAAGAACTCCATCATGAATTCTTGTAACTGCCTGTTAATGTGAGCACCCACTTGGGAACATGTTAATAATAACTAGCCATTGAGAATGGCACATCACCCTATATTTTCTTAGCTTAAAAATAACATGTCATATACAATGAAACAAAAGCATTTATTGAAATGAAAATAGACTGTTTTACAAATGCTTCTTATCTTTGTAGACTGCCATTTTTCCATAGAACAGAATTAAATTGGTATGACATGATTTGTTTTTACAAAGTTAGGCAACCACGTAAGCTCTTTCAGGTATTTCTAAATTATAAATTGATCATTTCTTTTACTTTATCCTCAGATATTAATGTTGATTCTATAATTTCTAGGGTATATACTTAACTATATTCTAGGAAAAAAGTTGGGTATATTCCCTGATGTCTCAAAAATTATTTCTACTAATTTTGCACTGGAATTTATTAGTATCTTTAAGTATTCCTTGGTGAATATTATTCAAACTCCACTAATTTTAATATACCTAATCTTTCTATTTATTTCTCCATTTAAACTTGATTCAGGCTTTACAACTAGGAATTTCTGCAGTCAAATGTATATATCTAAAATCTTTAGCAGGAAAATTAAATATATTAAAAGATTTTCTCTTGATCATATTCAGTTATTACTTTTCTTTCCCTGTCTATTTGTAAATAAAATGCACTCTCTGGTCAACTAATTTTGTCTAATAAGTATACTTGTCATTAAAAATAGATTTCAATCTCTGTACATGTCTCTTAATTTTGTTATAAACCTAAAACGGTTCAAAAAATAAACTTTAAAAAAAAGATTTTGCTGCATTTTTAAAAATCTTTGCTGTTTGCATCGCTTTAAGTTTTGAGCTTTAGGTTACTTCTCTACATACTATGTAGAATCTGACCTATCTAGATAGAAAAATTACAAAAAAAGTCAGTAGATTTCTTTAATGTAGATTCCATATATATGTGTTAGCATACAGTATTTGTCTTTCTCTTTCTGACTTACTTCACTCTGTATGACATTCAAAGTAGAAACAGAAATGTAGCAAACATAAATTTATTTAACAAGAATTATGCAAGATGACTTGATAATGAGCAAATATTTACAGAGAGAGATTTTTAAATGGGTAGAAATAGCATGTTCCTAAATAGGAATATTAAACATACCAAAAATATTGATTTGTTCCAAATTAATTAATAGGTTAAATAAAATTACAATCGAAATTTAAATTCTCTTTAAAACTTTTTGAAATGGTAGATATGCTAAAGTTTACCTAGGAAAATATATAAGCAACAGAGAAGCAAAAACATGTGAGAAAGAAAAGAGCAAGCAAAGGGAAGAAAAGAAAAGAGGAGAGGAGAGAAAAAAAAGAACAGAACAGAAAGGAAGGGAAGAGAAGGAAGAGAAAGGAAAAGAAAATTCAACATCCAGAGCATCACTGTAAAACAGAAGACTGTAAAGTAACCAGAGAGAAAACGCTGTTACTTAAAAATAAACAATAAATTGGACAGCTGCCTTTCAGAAGCATCAGTAGAGACCAGATGATACTGAAGTAATATCTTCAAAGTGCTAAAGAAAACAATTGAGAATTTTGTGTTCAGTGAAATTATTGGTCAAAAGTGAAGGCAAGGGCTTCCCTGGTGGCACAGTGGTTAAGAATCCGCCTGCCAATGCAGGGGACACGGGTTTGAGCCCTGGTCCGGGAAGATCCCACGTGTTGTGGAGCAACTAAGCCCATACACCACAACTACTGAGCCTGCCCTCTAGAGCCCGCGAGCCACAACTACTGAAGCCTGCATGCCACAACTACTGAAGCCTGCGTGCCACAACTACTGAAGCCCGTGCGCCTAGAGCCCGTGCTCCGCGACAAGGGAAGCCACCGCAATGAGAAGCCCGCGCACCGCAACGAAGAGCAGCCCCCACTCGCCGCAACTAGAGAAAGCCCACATGCAGCAACAAAGACCCAACGCAGCCAAAACTTAATTAATTAATTAAAAAAAAAAGTGAAGTCAAAATACAGATATTTTCAAACAAAAGAAAATCCTGTAATTTATCTCCCTCACTGAAACAACTACCAAAGGATAGATTTAAGGAAGGAGGAAATTCAGTTAATGAGATACAAAAAGCAGTGATGAGCAAAGACAGTGAGAAATATTTTGTCAAAATCTCTAAGCATTGGCTGTAAAAGAAATAAATGATTATTTCAGAAGGAATGCTTTTAAAAAGCAAAACTAAAATACTGGATGACGATAATATGGAAAATGGGAAGATGACACTAGAATTGAGGGATTCTAAGGTCCATACAGAATTGTTCAGGAGTATCCAAGAAATATTGACTAAATGTAGCCTTTTATTAAGTTCTATAAATAACTTTAAAAGGGATAACCTGAAATGGATTCCCTGCTCACCACCATTCCTTGTAATATAATTTCTCTATTCTTGAGTTTTATTCAGCCTAAATGACTAATTTGTTGAATTAATTGTCAAGCAATATGTTTTAAGAAGGACTCATGAGTGTTATATTCCCTCAGTTCATATTTGAGAATGTCAGTCTGTTGCTTTCTCACTCAGCTGACAGTTGGTTGCATCTAGTGCTCTTAGACCATATTCTTTTCCCCTCAGAAGTTTGCAGTATTACTCTGGTGTTTTCTGTCATCTAATATTGCTGTAGTGAAGTATGAGGCCAATTACATTCTTTTCCCTTTGAAAATAAATTCCCTTTTTTGCCTAGATGTCTAAATAATTCTTCTTTATCTTTGAAGTTCATAACTTTTTGGTATTGAATATTTCATACTGATTTTTCCTGTATTACAGTGTGCTTTTCTGAATATTTTTTCTTCATTTCAGGAGAATTTTCTTGCATTAGGTCTTTGAATGCACTTCTATTTCCTTTGTCTTCTTATTTCAGAGACTTCAGTTATCCCTATACTGGATCTTTTTTCTTATACGTGAATTCTTCTAATTAATCTCATTGTCTCTTTAATTTACTTGTGGCTTCTCCTGTCTTCTTACTGGTCCACAATCTCTTTCTGAAATGCTTAGAGCCATATATGTTTTGGAATTCAAAATTATTTTGTATTGTAGAAAATAAATGTGTATTTCATATATTGCATAAACTCCCAGTAGAATCAGGGGCAGCACCCAGCACTCAAAAGCTTTAATGTTTTTCAATGAAAAGTATAAATATGAATATTCAAATTAAGTGGGATAAATAAAGATCATAAGTAACTTCATATCTGTTCAGGATAGGTTATGCTGCCAAGTAGGTGACCAAGAAAAACCCTCTAAAATTCTTCATTTTTAAAAGTTTGAAAGTTCAGCTTAGGGAGAGATTATGGGCTTGGAATATGCTTTCAGCAATAAATTTTACTGTTGACAATTTTTTAATTAGTTCTGTAAAGAAGCTGTTTGGAGCCCTTTGTTACTTTAGACCTGCAGTATCTCTGTTGATTTCATTTTGTTGTTTTATAATTCTGTCTTTTTTCTCTTTCTTATTAAATTAATGTGCTCATTAAGTTCTCCATTACATGAAGGAATATTGAGGAATTACCTGAGTTATCATTTCTACTAGATTTGGTTAATTCATTCTTATGGTTGTTCTCTCTTTTTTCCTGTAGTATGTCTGCAAAGTTGCTATGCTCCTTGTATTTTTTTTTTACCTTGTTCATGTTAGTTGACTCTGTCCAGTTATTTTATTGATTCTTCCATATTATGAATACTTTCTTGGGTTTTCTTTTTCCATGCCATCTCTAAAACCACCTTTCTCTCCCTCTCTCTCTCTCTACTGTAACACCTTTATTGAGGTGTAATTCACAACCATAAAATTAACCCACTTAAAGTGTACTATTCAGTTGTTTTGTATATTAACAGAGTTGGGCAAGCATCACCACAATCAATTTTACAGCAGTTTTACCATTACAAAAGAAAACCCATATCAATTAGCAGTCACTGCTCAGAATGTACACTATATTCACGTACAGATTTTTGTGTGAATCATGTTTTCTCCTCCAGAGTTTGGTTTAGCCTGAGTATTTCATGTTTTATCCACTTTCCTGTCATCTGAGAGAACAGCAGCTGTGTTGGAGCACAGTGTAAGAGAGGAGGGAAGCTCAGCTTGAGTGGTGTACAGGCTATCTTAGATTTCCTGGGCTCCATTTTATCTTCTAAGAGTATACTGACTGTCTTGTATCTTGGTTTACTCCAACTAACTGGGCGAGGGAGGGTGTAGTGTATTTCCATGGGGAGGTACTCCCAGGCTTCAGACCATTTTGGGGGAGTTAAGTGTGAAGCTTGGATCTGTCTCTTCCAACAGGGAAAGTCAGCTCTATTGATTTCTTTCCCTCTCCATTCATAGCTTCCTAGTGGAAGAGGAAAAAGATAAGAATACCCTTTCTCTTCACTTCTTTCCAGAAATAAGAGTATTAGTGACTCAGGAGTGAAGCTTCAGAGGAGTAGAGTGAGGTAGAAGCCAAGTCATACTGTTGGTCTCCTTTCTGCTCCGGAATCCTCTGTGTCTTGTCTTGTGCACAAGTTTTTAAAATTTATTAGATTAGATTTGCCCTTTATTTTGTCTATGGGTGAATGTGTGTGTGACTGTGGCAATATCAATCTACTCTCTGTGGTTGAACGTCCACAATGGTCTCTCTTAACGCACTCCAATTGGATTGTTTATCTCCACAGCTATAACTATTTTCAAGAGACATACCTGCAGAATGTGAAATTCATCTGTTTTTTGTTGTTAGCAGTAACTGAAACAGTTGACTACTTCTCCCTTCTTCTGACTCTGGTGATATAGTAGCCCCTTAGTTTTCTTCTCAGGGTCCTCTGTCCAACTTTAAAATGTTGGAGTCTCCTAGGACTTGATCATAGTTCTTGCCTTCTTCTGTCTCCCCTCTACCGTTGACTGATCGCATGCATTGCCATGGCTTTGAACACTGTTTGCTGATGAGTTCCCAATTTAAAACTCCATTATAGACTTCTCCTTTGGATTCCAGTCTGATATATCCAACTGCCCATTCCACCATTGGAAGTATAACAAGCCTCTCAAATTTTACATATCCAAAGCCAAACTCTTTATTTTTCTCCTCATAATCCTGCTCTTCCATGTTTTTAAGTTTCAGTTAATGCCACCGTCCTCTACCAGAATGCATATGCTAAAAATGCTAAATACATCTGAGTCATCTTTAATTCTTCTCTTTTTATCATCATGCCCTCAAATCCCTATCCCAAACCACTGTTTCATCATCTTATTTCTCCATCTTTTCCTAAAAACATTTCAGGAAAGCATATGTAGTGCTTTCGTGACCTCAAATATGTACAATAGAAACTTCCAGGTTAATGCTTATGGATAGTCCAACTTCAGGCAATCTGTCCATACTTAGAGGCAAAGCTGATCCACATATAGGCACAAAGAAAGGCCTGATCATCAGGTTAACTAGTCTTTCCCTTCACTAAGAGGTGGATGACATCCTAGCTGTGCATTTCGTCTACACAGGTCACCTTATTACCAAATAATCTAAAGTGTTTTCTTGTACATCTATCAGCAGTTATCATGCTGGATTTTTTTTTCTCTCCTCTTTTTCTTTTCTTGAATTCTTAAATTGTTCTCCCTATCAGTTTTCATACGAATTCTGAATCTGTCTAAGTTGCTTTTTCTCAGTTCTCTCCCTCAGACTGAACAGAAGAAAAGCTGCTTTAAGAATTCTTTATCAATTCCAAACACCTTCAGTTTATTACAAAACTTCCTGATGGATCTTAAAGAAAACAGCTCAATAACGATCCAGTCTTGATTTACTGTTCAATTAAATAATCCACTAACTAAGGAAAGGACAATCACCATTACATTTTTTATGTGACAGTCTTGTACCACATCCTCCAAATCTCTAGCCAACTTAACTCAACATTCAATTTTATTTTTTTAATGTTTGGAGTGTGTAGAAACAGCATCAACAATATATGGTGCCAATAAATAATTCTGGCAAAATACATGAAAGCTTTACAAAGAAAATGATAAAACTCTATCAACCATATCCTCATCACAATAACATGAACAGAGGTGTTACCCCTTTGCTGCCCCACCTCCACCTTGAGACTGTGTGGTGGGGACCTGTCAAGTGTTCTTGCCCTACACTAAACAAATATCTAGAAAATGTTGAGAAGAAGGGCCTGGGGAGAGGGCGGAGAGGGGGGTATCCCAGAACTAAGATTGCTGAAGAAAAGGATTCTTAAATCTACATCTAAAGTCCTGGGCAAATTCCCAAAAGGCCAGTGTGTAAAACCAACCAGAATCAACAGCAAATGACTTGAGACTTGTACTCTGGTGAGGAATATTATCCAGTTTTCAGATTGGCCTCTGGGCTGCACACAAGTGAAGCATACCAGAATAGCATCGCAAAGGCTTTAAAAACTAAATTGATATTGGAACCACAAACCACAAAAGTGGGCCAGGATGTGTGTTCTGAACCCAAACCTGTTAACTGCCAGCTAAAATAGAAGATCTAAATAAGAACCAGAGTGTCATAACATTATACTCAAAATGTGCAGGATACAATCCAAAATTTTTGTCATACGAAGAACTAGGAAAATCTCAACTCAAATGAGAAAAGAAAATCAACAGATGCCAACACCAAGATGACACAAATGTTGGAATTATCTAACAAGAATTTTAAAGCAGCTATGATCAGGAGGTTCCAACAGGCAACTGCAATCACTGTGAAACAAATGCAAAAATAAATAGTCTCGACAAAGACATAGAAGATACAAAAAGAACCCAATGCAAGTTTTAGAACTTAAAAATATAATAACCAAAAGAAAAAACTCACTAGATGGCTTGTGGTAGGTAGGATAAGGCCCTGAACATGCGTACATCCTAATCCCTAGAACTTGTGAGGTTCTTTGGCAAAGGGGAATTAAAATTCTAGATGAAATGATGGTTGCTTTGAGATGATCCCCTTGAGATGGGAAGGTCATCCTAGATTACCTGGGTGGGCCCAATGTTATCAAAAGGGACTTTAGAAATGGAAGAGGGAGGCAGAAAAGTCAGAGTCAAGAAACAGAAGTTGGAATGATGTGATGGATGACTTTGAAGGTGAAAGGGGCTGCAAGCCAAAGGATGTAGGCAGCCGCTGGAAGCTGGGAGAGGCAAGGACACAGATTCTCCCCATGACCCTTCAGAAGGAAGCACAGCCCTGCCAACATCCTGATCTTAATCCAGTGAGATTCATGTTGGAGTTTGACCTAAAAAAATTTAAGATAGCAAGATAGGGTTATGGAATTAAGAGATACAAACTGCTATGTATTGATATAAAATAGATAAGCAACAAGGATATATTGTATAGAACAGGGAAATATATCCATTATTTTGTAATAACTTTAAATGGAGTGTAATCTATAAAAATATTGAATCACTGGGACTTCCCCAGCGGTCCAGTGGTTAAGACTCTGTGCTTCCACCACAGGGTGCATGGGTTTGATACCTAGTTGGGGAATTAAAATCCCACATGCCTTGCAGCACAGCCAGAAACAAACAAACAAACAAATTGAATCACTATGTTGTACACCTGAAACTAATATAATATTGTAAATCAACTATACTTCAATTTTTTTAACTAATTAATTTAAATATATATATGTAAGATAATAAATTTGCATTATGTTGTTGCAAGGTGCTAAATTTGGGGTAATTTGTTATAGCAGCAATGGATAACGGATACAGATAGAAAGGTGCAATGTTATCAATGTGTCAGTTCTCCTCAAAACAATCCACAGATTCTAAGTAACTTCAGTCAGAATTCTGAAAAGGTTTTTTATGAATCTTGATAGGCTTATTGAAAAAAATTATTTAGAAGAATACAGGAATAAGAATAACCCAGATGAAATTAAAGAACAAGAATCGTCAAACATTTTCCCACAAAGGGCAAGAAAATAAGTATTTTAGGCTTTGTCCACCTCTGTCATGTCTACTGTTTTGATTTATTATTCAATCCTTTACAGATGTAAAAACCATTCTGAGCTCAAGGGGTGTATAAAAACAAACCACCAGCTAGATTTCACCCATGGGCCGTAGTTTGCCGATGCCAGAATTAGAAGGACACGAATAAGCCTCAAGATCGTATTGAGAAAAGAAAAGGTGTAGAAGAATAGATATTGTGTGGAACTACTCAAATAAGATTATAAAACATATGAAACAATATTATTTACTCATACACACATAATCACATGCACGTAAGTGTACAGAAATTAAATTATGCACCCCAAATTCAGAACGCTGTTTGTTTCTAATAAGAGGAAAAAGATGAAGGACCTCAATAGTTTCTGTAATATTTACTTCTTAAGTTGGATTTTTTAATATGTATTACTTAAGCTGTAATTTTGTATGCACCTGATATATTTCATAATATTAAGACATTCTTGGTAGATTTTTTGCTCTGCTAGGCAAGGGATGACTCCTCAAGTTATCAAGGGACATGTGGATTGTCCTCAGTGGTTGGAGGTTCCCAAGCTCATCCTTCTTGAGGGTTTATGCACTTATCCCATATATTAAAGATAAGGGTTTGAAAACACTTGGTTTTCTGGAACCCAGGAAGGCATGTTCAATTCATCATTGTGTCTGTGTCAAGGAAGCCTGGCTTGTCTCTCAACAACAGATGTCTAGAAATTTTCCAGAAGTCTGTGGTGAAAGAGACCCAGGCTGTCTTAGCCTCTCCCACCACTGCCATCTCCCAACCCACATGATCACTTGCCCAGTCACTGTGGGATCTGGATTTTTAGGACAACACACCAAGATCCTCCAGTCCACAAAGATGTCCTTTTCTAACACTCCCTGCCTTGGCCATCACACAGTACTGAGTTCTAGGACCCTCCACTCTGCTTCTATTCATTTACTTTCTTCAAACCCTGGAGTAAGTGTCAGAATATGGTACAAACACAATATGGAAAGAAAATATGAGAAGGGATCTGGCACAAACCCCCCACACTACAGCAGTTTGGGGGCCGGGAGACAGACCCAACCTATGTGCAAGAGCAGCTGGGCAGAAAGACAAAGTGTAGTGCCCAAAGAAGGGCTGTGTGTTGGGCAACGGTGGACATTAAGACTTCCAAGAGACAGGCATGTCCCAGGAAGGAAAGTAGACCAGGGTAGTAGAAATCCCAGACGGGTAGCACATTGGATTGAGGATGGCAAGTGTCATCAACAGGAAGCTTCACACCCAGGAATCAGAGTACTGGCTGCAGGACTGGGTATCAAAGGCAGAGGTGCCTGGACTTGACTGAGGATGGCAGGGTAGCGAGAACCAAAACAGAGCTCAGTTCTCAGCAGTGGAGCACACAGGAGCCCAGGAACATCACAGGGCTCTGGGGTCTGGGAAGCTGGAATATTCAGTTCCATGGGATGAAGCGATGGAGCTGTTTAAATTCTGCCCATCTGTTGTTTGAATTGGTCCAGGAACCAGGGCAGAGCTCAGCCTTGCGGTGAATGGCAAGACCCAGCCTAGCTCCTGTGACCTGGGGAAAGTCACAGGAAGAGAAAGGGGAGGGCAGCTGCCTGTTCCTCTTCTTCGTACGCTTGTCAATTTCCTCCCACCTCTCCCTGCTGTCCCCACCCCGGTATTAATTATTTGTACTAACATCTGCCGCACATTGCTCAGATTCACTGCTGGTACAAAGAAAGCGTTACAGAATAAAGTCGTGTTATTGTATTGTTTGAAATGGTGCATCTTGGTTTGAAAATTGCTTTAAGTTTTGGAAATGTCTCTCCATCCAGCATGATTAATGTGATACATACAGGAGAGCAGCAGAGTGAGTGGAGAATTAGAGTTGGTGCCAGTTCACCTCGAAGCATTTATCTTTGCTTTTTTTCCCCCTGGTGCCTGCACTGAGCCTGAGGGTAAGCTGACACTCTTTTTTTCTTTTTTAACAAATTAAGCTTCATTTTCCTTTTCATGCGTGTGTTAAGAACCTTGAAAGGAATGAGCAATGTCTGCAGCCTCCAATGCCAGCTGCTGTGGCAGGGAAGAAAGAGGTGACGATGTCCCACAGATTCGGAAAGATTGTTTAATGGGGCTGTGGCGGAGGTAACAAGCACAAAGATACTGTGCTGTCAGGACAAAGCAGGTTCTCTCTTCCCCCAGCCTCGCGCTACATGATGTAACATTCAGCTTCTGGCCTAACGTGGCATCTCTTCCCGGCTTTGATTTATTCCCACTTTTGCAAATCACGGAGGTATGTTATAGGAGATGCATTTAGAGCCGTTGTTATAGTTCATTGAGGAGCCAGGTTTTATCCCTACCAGAGGAGAATCTCCTGCATAGCAGGGTGAGTGACCTAGAATAAATGGAAAAAAGGGGGGAAAAAAGAGGGACAGAGAGAGCAGGAACGTAGATGTTATGCTGGGAGGAAATTGTATTTACCTTGATTGAAAACGCTTTTATTATGAACATAATTTAGATCAGAATGGAAAATAGAACAACTGGGCTCCTTGCCTGGTCGGGAGTGTTGCTGAGTACACAGCCGCTACAATAATGTAAGTGCGTATGTGATGACTGTGTTATTGTGTTTATATACGAAAGCACTATGCTCCATCAAAGGAAATGAAAAATATCTCCATGGGTTTGCTCAGTCAGCTTCTTTAGCAGAAAATGCTTGGAGGTGTGGAATAGTAACAGTGGCCAAAATGCAGAGTCTCAAAAGAACTATGCAGGTTTACATGAAAGTCACATGTCCACTGGAAACAGTGCAATGCTGACCAGACCCTGGCATCCTCAGAATAGTTAATCCTGTATTGTGACTTGGGCGTAAGTGCTCCTTGAGCACGAATTATACCCACAGCTGATGAGTTGGGCAAAATAATGTGCAAGGCAGCAGTACTGTCTGCAAGGAGCTTACAGTCCAGTTGAGCAGGCAAAACAAATACAGATAGATTGATAATTAGAATTGCGGGGTGGGGGGTGGATTTCAAATGAATTGCTGAAACGATCCAAATTCTAAGGGGAATATTCCAGGAATTTAGCCACTCTCTCCAGAATGTCTGTGAGTATGTGTATATATCTATACATATACACCTATATATTAACATTTTATTTACATAGATGATATATGTTTTTTACCTTTTTATCCTAACACACTCAATTAGGAAGTCTCTGTTTCCTTATTTCTAAGACTTTCTCCGTGTCAGAGGTACACTCCGGACCACAGAACTGACAGTGGAAGACTTTGTCTTCACATCCCACTCTCAGCAGCATAAAGGAGTCTCTAGATGTTTTCCTTGTCAATTCAAGTTGTAATTGATGCCCCAGCCACCGGCTGTGCCCACCCCCACCCCCACCCGCACCCCGCATGCTGTGGACTACTGCTAGTGCTGGAGGCGAAGTAAGGCTAAGAGGAGGGCAAAGAAAACTATCAGCTCCGAGCTTCACTCTGTGCTAGAACCATGGAATGATGCTAAAGGTTTCACCTGTTATCACATCTGACTCATGGAATTTCAACAAGAGCAGGGGCCTTGTCTTATAATCAACACTGTATCCCCTCTACCTAGAGCTGGTCTTGGCAGATAGAACATGCTCAGTAAATACCTGTTGAATGAATGAATCTTTATAGCAAACTCTGTGACGTGTATCATTACCTCATCTTACTGATGATGAAACTTCAACTCAAAGATTGAACCCTCTGCACCTGGTCACACAACACGTGGATACAATTACCCATATTTAAGACTAATTAGGTCTGACTCCAAAGGCCAGCTTCTTTCCACATAAGCATTGTTGCTGAAAATCAGGAGGTCTAAGCCTGACCTCAAAGGGCTTACCATCAAATAGGGAAACAACACTTAGCATGTACAAGCTGAGAACAAATGGCCCAAGGTAGGATGTGATTAAGAGAATGGAATGCTTGTGCAAATGATTTCCCTGAGCACGCCTCAGGCTCACACAGCCCCAGCACCCTTTCTCTGGCAGCAGCTACTAACCCACTCACTCCCACATCTGTACCATGACGGGGAAGGAAACTAATTACTAACACACTTGGTTTTGTCTACCCGTGTTTTTTCAGGCCAAAATAACTTACGAGTAAGAAAGTAAACAAAATTTTTAAACTTATGATACCAGTTTACACAAACTTTTTTTTCTGATTTTGCTCTCATAAATTTCTATCAGATGGGTCTGGAATACTCAGAAGAGCTCTCTGCCATTGTCCTCTCTTCTTGCACCAGCTCACTGTGGTGACATGTATTACTCACAAAAGGTCAGCCATGCCTCGGACCTGAGTTAAAGACACTGCTGACAGGAGACAGGAGAGAGGTTAAGCACATAGAATCTGGGGTCAGATGCCAGTCACATGTGTAAAATAACCACAGTTGTGAGACTCAGATGATAAATGCCACCCTAGGAAGATCAGACGGTTACCACTTTAACCCGGTGATAAATTTTAGTGTCACTAATGGTGCGACAGCCAGAAATTAGGTACCTCCCAATGTAACGTAAAATGAAATACACAGCAACGCCTGTGAAGCATTCTTCCCGGAATGTTCAACCTAAACCTAATTGGGCCTTTCAATACAGGGGACAGAGGAATAGGTTAGATGACACCACAGAAAACAATCAGACAAATACAGAAGGAGGGACATTTTAAAGATAAAAGACCTGCTCTCTTCAAGCCAAAGTCATGATTTAAAATAAAAAGAGAGAGCAATGTTGTACTGTAAAAAAAAATGAAAGGGAGGATTTTCTAGATCAAGAGATATTTAAAGAGACATAATAGATGTGACAATTTAATTCTGGTTCAAACAAAAGAGCTATAAAGACATATGTGGAGAAGAATTGGGGAAATTTGAATATACACTGAGTTTTAGATATTGGAGAATTGTCAAGGATGATAATAATGTTATGGTTATGTAGAAAATGTCCTTACATTTTGGAGGTGCATACTGAAATACGTAAGAGTGTAACGTTGTGATATCTGTAACTTAAAGTACTTCCACCAAAATAAAAAAACGACACCAGTGCAGAAAAGTATGAATAACTATTAAATGTAGATGATGGGGACTTCCCTGGTGGCACAGTGGTTAAGACCCGTGCTCCCAATGCAGGGGGCCAGGGTTCAATCCCTGGTCAGAGAACTGGATCCCACATGCCACAACTAAGGAGCTTGCGTGTCACAACTAAGGAGCCGCAATCAAGACCTAGCGCAACCAAATAAATAAATTTTAAAAATAAATGTAGGGCTCCCCTGGTGGCGCAGTGGTTGAGAGTCCACCTGCCGATGCAGGGGACACGGGTTCGTGCCCCGGTCTGGGAGGATCCCACATTCTGTGGAGCAGCTAGGCCTGTGAGCCATGGCCGCTGAGCCTGCACGTCCGGAGCCTGTGCTCCACAGTGGGAGAGGCCACAGCAGTGAGAGGCCCGCGTACTGCAAAAAAAAAAAAAAAAAAAAAACAAAAAAAAAAAAAAAAAAAAAATTAAAAATAAATGTAGATGATAGGTTTATGGGTAATTTTAATTCTGGCTTTCTACTTTTTAACACGTAAGTTTTTGTAAAAAAGAAAATTTTAAAGGATGATATGATGCATGTGAATTGTTCAACAGAATTCCTGGCACTCCGTAAATGCTTACTAATATTGGCTTTTACTACGATTACTGTTTTTATTATTTCCAGTTGTCAGTGCTGCTACCAGTGCCTGCCAACATTACCATGAAGGCCGCTGTCCCCCAAAGCCCAGAGCACTGTTGTCAGTGTGGACTGCTGTCTCCAGTCCCTGCCTGAGCGTGAAAGCCAGTGTTGCTGAGGCCTGTGCTCTCAATAACATGCATGTTGTTGTTTTTTAGATTTTGGTCATTCTTAATGCATCCTGTTCCCTGGAAACTGGACCAGAGAAGAGTCGGTGTGGTGGGTCCTGGGCTCTATTTAGACAACAGCTATGAAGATACTGATGAGCCAGCTGTGTTGGAGGTGGTGAGGGTTGGAGGAAGGAAGGGTCCCCGCCCAGGCTTCATCTTCACCATGAAGGGACACCAGTGAATTTTGATATACTCCTCTTCCTCGCTCACTCTTCTCCAACAAGGAGGATTGTTTTATCTTACTGGCAAATTCAGGAGCAAGCACTTAGGCATGGACAGCTCAGCCTCTGCCTGTGCAGGACACATTATGTGTTAGGCTTTCCACATGCCAAGGCTTGCTGCAAAGGCTCTGTGCCTACAGGAGGAGCCTGCAGTGTCACCTGTGATAGGGAGGATATTCGTCCAATCCTGAGATTCAAGATGGAAGTCCACGTCGCCACTCTAAAGCCATGTTCTTCAGTATTATTAAAACAACAAGCAACAACAAAACACCCAAAAAACTGCTATTTCCTCCTCCAGCTCCTTATTCCACTTTACTGTTTAGTTTCAAAGCACATGGAAGAGAAGAGGAGCGCTATGTGTCCATTTTCTCAAACCCAACATCCTGCGCCGAACGCTTGAGCTCCTAATCTTCCTACTGAGGTAAGTTCTTTCCCAGATCCTGGATGCACATTCTACACTCTAAGGCATGCAGGTATGCCCGGTAATGCCTGCATATTAAGAAAACACAGTTGATCTGGGATTTCTGTTCTATGCGTTTTAACTGAGCTCAATATACTAGGGATTACTAGTTATCAAACTTAAAGGGCTGGGCAAATGGGTTTTATATGAATTATAAGAAATTTTCAAGTTGGAGAACATTCTGAGTGAAGCTGAGTGAAATATGAGATTGCTATTAGTTCTCCTAGATATTCTAATGTTTCAAATTAGAAAGAGGAAGAGAACAAAGATCCATATGCTACAAGTATAGAATTAGTAAGTCCTTTAGTAATTACTTTTTCTGTGGTCTGAGGAAAATGCTAAAGTTAATCTTTTTTTTTTATTTATTAATTTTTTGGCTGCACTGGGTCTTCATTGCTGCATGCGGGTTTTCTCCAGTTGTGGTGAGCAGGGGCTGCTCTTCGTTGCGTTGCGTGGGCTTCTCATTGCAGTGGCTTCTCGTTGCGGAGCACAGGCTCTAGGCGCGCGGGCTTCAGTAGTTGTGGCTTGCGGGTTCTAGAGCACAGGCTCAGTAGTTGTGGCGCACGGGCTTAGTTGCTCCACGGCATGTGGGATCTTCCCTGACCGGGGCTCAAACCCGTGTGCCCTGCATTGGCAGGTGGATTCTTAACCACTGCGCCACCAGGGAAGTCCAACTAAAGTTAATCTTGAAGTTGAAATACTGGATGCCCTTCCAGGAACCATCTCAACTTGCTCTTCCTTGCCTAATAATTTCAACTATCAGGAGATATATTTCCTAGGAGGATACGTCACCAAATTCTTAAGGTAAAACAACTGATACAATGGATTTTGATACGAGCAGAAAACACCTACACATAAGCCAAATAAACTAAAGACAATGATTTTTAATACATTTTTAAATGTGGTAAAATATACATAAGATGTATCAACTTAGCTATTTTTTAAGGGTAGATCACGGTTATTAAGTACATTCACATTATTGTGCAACCATCACCACCATCCGTCTCCAGAACTCTTTCATCCTGCAAAACTGAAACTCTGTACCAAGTAAATGACTTCTCATTCCCTCCCATCCCCCCAACCCCTGGCAGCCACCATTCTACTTTCTGTCTTTATGAATGTGACCATTCTCGGCACCTCCTATAGGTGGAATCATACAGTATTTGTCTTTTTGTGACTAAAGACAATTATTTTTAAGTGGCTTCCTTCCTGTGTTCTGCCCATCACTTATGTACACTTGGCCATGGGTATTTGCCCAATAACCCACCCAGCAATTGTACCAACACATAAGCCAGGCAATTTTACATTCAGAAGACCACCTCTTTCCACTTGACTTTTGCATTTAGCAATCACCATGTCAAATAAGGCCTCTGTGCCATAGCCTGTTTTCTTTGTTCAAAGTTAAATTTGTAAGATCAAAACACTCTCCAATTTGTCTGTACCAATCTCTGGAAGCCTCCTCAACATGGTGTCAGCCTGGGTCATGCGCAGCAGACACCAAAAAGAGGGGGGACCAAAGCCAGACTCAGAGAGTAAAAATAAGCAGTCAGGAGTCTGGAGACAAAGCCATCAACAGAAGATGTCAACAGGCAACATCACAGACAAAGAAGTCTCAACTGAAGGAAGACCCACTGTGCATTTTCAGTAGCTCCACTGGAGTACAGCAAGGCATCACATGTGTCAGAGGGTGCCCTTTACCAGCAACATGTGTCCAGTGTGTAAGACATATTAAGAAAATACTCTATATTCTCTACTTTTATTGTTTAATATTAAAATAAACTAAATCATATTTCTTAATCATCTCATTTCTACCAACAGAAGATACCAAATCCAAAAGCTGAATGGAATCTCACTTAATTCAAGTGTTATTTCTTCTATTTAAACACCTTGCTTTATATTAAGAAACGAAAACCCAGGTCTTAGGACCGAGAGGAAAGAGGGATCTTTTGTCTCGGATAGTTGTTTCTCTTATGAAAAGTGATTCCGGGAATAAGAAGTCAAAACCGATTTGACCTTTGGCCCTGAAATAGCACACACTGTATATCCTGAAGCCATAACTAGAAATAGTGTTCAGGAGCTAGTAATAATGTATTTTTCAAACTGATATTACTGTATATAAAACTTTGTAATTAATTCTGGGTCCCGGAAGAATTAATTGTTTCTCATTTTGGGAAGAGTCTGCCTTTCTGTGCCTCAGATTCTTCATATTCTTAGTCAAGGCAGTAATTTTCAAGTTTCAGAGTTCAGAGTTGAAGTCCTGACAGACATAGTCGTTTTCATAATCACTGAAAAAAATCTTCCATTAAAGAATTAAGCAGTTAAATCTTGACTTTACTTCATATGAAAGTGTCATGGTCCTGAAAATCGCATCTCTAGATGTCAATTCTTATATACCACGTGGGCACATCATTATTCTTAATACACAGTTTGTTACAGAACCTCAGAATGTTGGAGACAGAATTGGAAGCCAACTACAACAAATTCTTCATTTTTCAGTTGAGGAAACTTTGGTCCAGACTAGTTTAAGTCAGTTAAGTCCATGTAACTAGAATAAAAATTCCCATCTCTTGAATCTTATTTCAAGCTATTTTCCTCACACCAAATAAAAATACCTAAATAGTGAGGAAAGAAATTGGTCTTTAGTTAGAATCCAACTCCTAAGACATTTCCAGAGTCCTCTTGCCTGACCAAACTTCTCCAAGATGAAGGATGCTAGTTTTGGATAGGAGCTAGTTTGATTAGTTGATTGGACAACTGGCTCAAAAATAGACTGTGTTGGCCGTGATCCATGTACTGAAATGCCCATCATAACACCTATGGTGCCCTTCGTAAAAAAAAGCTGCAATCCCTGGGGACAGTAAACAATTAACCATTATAGGGACTTAATTTGAATCATGCCTGGGTCAAATTTAAGTTACAAGGCAAACAGCTTCAGTCCAACCTCCTGAAGTAAGGTAGATTCTATGATAAATTTTTAAGAGAGCAGATTTCCAGAGTCTGAATATATAGAGAAGATAATGGTAAAAGGAAGAGATTTATAGATTTCACCAAGAACCAGGATATCTTTTGGAAAGTTAGAGTCCATACAGAAAAGAAAAAAAAAAAAAAGTAGGCTATCATCTGAGGTAAAATAGCACCAGACTGTTAAGGTTACTTTTCAAATTTCAGAAAGTTTAAGATTAAGAAATGGGGAGAAAAATGGCTAGAAACATAATATCTGAGTTATCCAAGATTCAAATAAAGCAATCAAGGAGGAAGTGCAGAACATATCTGAGCAAAATAAGGATAGTAAAATAAGGATGCTGCAACCTAAGAACTAATAGATGGGAGAAGTGGTGAAAGACCAATTTCGTGTGCATAACTGCTTCAAATAAACATTAAAGACTCATCAGACCAAACGGCCAGATGGAAATACACGGTAACAAATGAGGGCTGTGATATAATTAGCAAGTAAGGAACCAGATAACCTCTTGCTGCCAAACAAAAACTCCGTATAGGAAGAATATGGTGTAAGCACATGGGAGGGGATATGGCTTTGTATTTTAGGGCCTGTTAAACAAAAACAAGTTGCAGAACTTTATGAGCAAAGGAAATATGATAGAATCACTGGGGATAGAAAGTGCCATACTTAAATATCTAGACCAGAGTTTGGCAGATAACAGCCTGTAGGCCAAATCCAGCCTACAGCTTATTTCCGTATAACCTGCAATCTAAGTGAAGTTTAAAAAGGAAATGTAGGGCTTCCTTGGTGGTGCAGTGGTTGAGAGTCCGCCTGACAATGCAGGGGACGAGGGTTCATAACCCGGTCCAGGAAGATCCCACATGCCGCGGAGCGGCTGGGCCCGTGAGCCATGGCCACTGAGCCTGCGCGTCCGGAGCCTGTGCTCCGCAACGTGAGAGGCCACAACAGTGAGAGGCCCGTGTACCGCAAAAATAAATAAATAAATAAATAAATAAGTAAAAAGGAAATGTATTGTTTTAAAGGCATCATATTAAAAATAAATGTGCCTGAGTAGAAAAATATCAGTGATGTCATACATAGCAGAAAAGATGCAAATAAAAAAATTTTAAGCTAAAAAAAGAATCAGGACACATGTCTGAGGAACCAACCCCAGTATTAAAATACTTGTTAGAAACAGGGGAGCCAGAAAGATAGCAAGAGAATCAATGAGACCAACTGAGTGATGATCACAAAATAAGTCCGTGCAGGTCTGAAAAGGAGATAGCAGAATGAATCATCTTATAAAGGAAAGCATTAGTGACAGTCTCACTCCTAAATTAACTTTTTGTTTGTTTGTTTTTGCGGCACGTAGGCCTCTCACTGTTGTGGCCTCTCCCGTTGCGGAGCACAGGCTCCGGATGTGCAGGCCCAGCGGCCATGGCTCACGGGCCCAGCCGCTCCGCGGCATGTGGGATCTTCCCGGACCGGAGCACGAACCCGCACCCCCTGCATGGGCAGGCGGACTCCCAACCACTGCGCCACCTGGGAAGCCCCTAAATTAACTTTTGAAGCAGATCAGTGACAGATACAAAATCAAATAGCAATAAATAAACTAGATGTCTCGGCTGAATCCATAATGCATTTTGTCACAATTTTCTTTCCCAAACTTGAGTAATCACTGGAAATAAATGGGCTCTACCCAAGAGTTTAGAAGACATTTCAAGGGTGAAATTTGGGATCCACTGAAACTTGTGTAGACAGATCAATTTAATGGAGCTGCTAATGTGACGAGCGTTCACGAGTAAGGACCAAAGGCTATGATTCCCTGTACGTTTAAGAATAAGATAGTCTGCAGAGTAAGGCAAGATAGCTTCTGAAAGGGGTATTACACCTCCCTAATATTCTGACGGAAGCATGCAATAAATGTCCTCCATTTAAATACTCGGTAGGCCTGGGTGGGATACGAGTCCATGAAAAATTATGCATATTTGATAGTTCTAATTACAAAAGCGATATTTATTCTTTGTAGAAAATGTGGAAAACACAGAGAAGCAAAATGAGTTCTATTATAATCATCCATAATCTAGCTAACCAGAGATATCCACTGTTGATACTTTGCCATATATTATTTGGGACCAAACACAGAATTTAATTAACTGTTTTATCTTAGAAGAGAACTGACACTGACTCCCAAAAAGGAGAGAAGGGAAAGGAAAAATATTTTTTAAATTGTGCCAACTCACAAATGGATGCTAAGATCTTAACAAGAGACTGTTTACAATAAAATCCTCAGGTCTGCACATGACGCTAAGTTCTTTTTAATAATGAAATATTATGCCACTTATGCAGAGGAAGCTGTGAAATTTTCACAAGACTGCATATGGGAGCAGAAAACTGGCAGATGAAATTCCTTATAGGCAAGTATAAGAGAATACATTTAGGGAAGTGTAAGACCAATTATCCTAGAAAAATGATGGATTCCAAGGTTTTAGTCACCATCTAGAACATGGAGCATGCCATCATTACAGACTGTACCTTAAAGACAATGTACTGATTCAACTAAAAGATTAAAAATTATGCAGAAACCAATATTATACTCTCAAAAAGAACTGTATATCCACAGCTAGAGTGCTCTGTGCATTTTCAGTCCTGCCTTAAGAAGGGCCAAAATAATTCAAAGAAATGATCAAAGCAAGATAGGGGTAGGGAATTAAGAGGTATATTTTATGAAGAATAAAATAAATAAGCTAAAATGATGTACAGCACAGGAATATAGCCACTATTTTATAATAACTATAAATGAAGTATAATCTATAAAAATTTTGAATCACTATGTTGTACACCTGAAACTAGTATAGTACTATAAATCAACTATACCTCAATGTTTTAAAATGCTCAAAAAGGTCAAAGAAGTGAAGACACTTGCCTATGAGAGTCGGTGATTATAACTGGTATTCTCCAATCTCCAAAGTCTAATTGTGATAGCTGAAATCTAAATGAAATGAAGTCTTTAAAATAGTGATATTTCTAGATTAGGTGATGCTTCTTAACCTGGGGTGCATGGCCTTTAGAATGGCATGCACATTTTTCTATACATATGTATTTATATATATCTGTATATAAATAAAAATTGTATATATTTATGATACATATATATTTCTTCTGTTGATTAGATGCCTAGTTATCATCAGATTCTTAACAGTGGTCAAAACCCCAAAATCTCAAGAACTAGTGGTCTAGATGGTAAGGGTATGGATTCAGTCACTAATTCCTGGGAGCAGACCTTGCGGCTTGCAAGAGAAAGTTTTAGAATAAATCAAGTCGTGTTTATCCCATGAAAAATAAATGTGAGGAGCTCATTTCCCTGAGAAAGGCTGTAGAAGAAGAAGACGTAAACTTATGAGACTGTTTGAGGGAGATGTTTTAGGTAGATCTCTGAGTTTCTGATTTTGGGGCTCCATGAGGGCAAAGACTGAGGTCTCTTTTCTTTGCGGCTCTGTGCCTAGTGCTTAGAACAGGGGCCTGGCACGTAGTAAGCACTCACTAAATACTTGCTGACCACTCAGGAGCTAGTGGGATCTTGTTGGCACCATCAGAGGTAGCGCAGCCTGAATGCAGGGTCTTTCGGTGGGTGGCATTCCTGACATTCACAAGGGTGAGGCTCTTTCCCTCCTTCTCTCTTTCCCATATCCTCATCTCAGTTTCTCACTTGATCATCTACCACCAGGAGGGCACCTAGATTGTGGAAGAGAACAGGCACCACATCAGCAAAGAACCTCATTATTTTGGCCTTTGAAGAAGACAGGAAAAAAGGCCTAGAAATGAAATATCAAAGAATTTAGGAACATAAAACAGGTAGGTACCACTGTTAAATAGAACACTGTCAGGCACATTAATTAGTTAACATTTGGGAAGTGCATTGAAGATGAAAATTGCCAAATAAGGGCTTTGCATGTTGAATCAGTTTCTCATTTGTTATAACTGGGTGGCATAAGGAACGATTCCACTAATAGTTGAGACAACTATTATGCCCAAAATGGGCTATAGAAGGTCTTTGGCCCTGAGAAGACTGAGCCCAGCGTAGCCCCGCTTTAGGATTTAGGGAGAGCATGTTCCCCCAGTATCTGCGAGGTTACAGCTATGGAGCTACCATCCCTGCTGTTCTCTGCTTTTGTTTGCCAATCCCTCTGCTACAGGCCTCTTGCAGGAGACCTCTTAAGGCCAGGTGAAGGCTTTATAAATAGCTTTGTTAGAAGCTTCCAACCCAACTTTCGATTCTGTTAAAATGGGATTTCAGCCAACCTCCCCTGGATGGATGGAATTCCATTCTTCTACAATATTGTGATATTGAGCTATCCAGGTATTCTTGAAACCCAATAGGACAAGAGCCAGAGCTCAGTACCAAGAGCTAGCTCGGCCTGTGCAGTCAGAACAGATACTCTCCCTAGAAGCAGGTGTCATTGAAGAGAGAATCCCGGATCAGAAATCATCTGGACTGGGTGGCTGATAGCATGTGAAACCAAATTCTTTCAGTATAATTTGTCTCTGAAAAAAAACGGGTTCTACATGTTTGATGTAGTTTTATCTATTTATACAGGATTTTTATTTTGACCAACATTTGTTTTGATTTACTTAAGTTTTAAGATCCCTCCTACTTCCAAAAAGAACTGAGACAGCTTATAGATTAAAACAAAGTACAAACAAACTAAAGCAGCCGGGCAGAAACTAGGACAGATAATGCATTCCTATGCTGGAATTCTTAGGACACAGTGAATATACGTTAGTAAAAAAAAAAAAAAAGTATTGGAACTGAGGTTAAAAAATCCTGGACTCTAGTCATAACTCTGTCCCTAATGAACTGTGTGGTCTTATGCAATCATTATTCCACTGGCAAAATAAAGTCTCTCGAAGTCTTTTAACGTGATCTTTTTAAGTGTTTAAAGAATAACGTTCTGGCATTAGTAAGTCAGGCAAAATGGAGTGGGTGAGGTTGTAGGGGGAACCGTTAAGAGATTGAAGTGTGATCCAGGTCCAGCAGGGATTAACAGTAGAGATGGACACAAAAGGAAGCAAAAAAGCTGTTTAAGGAAAACTTGACAAAACTTGGAAATTGACTGGATATGAGAAGGAACAAGATGATTCAAAGATACTGTGAGTGTTTGTGGCCGGGAGCGTGATATCGCTGTGAGTAGAAAGAGGAAAATGTTTCTAGAGAAGGAAGTGCAGCCAGGACAGAGCAGAGTGAGCTTGTCACGTGGAGTTTGTGATGACCGGAAACCATCCAAGGGAAAGCTCTATCATAGAGTCATGTCTGGTGCCAGCTGCACCCAAGGCAGGAGACACTCTCTCTGAAGTCATTAGTACTTCAGTGAAGGAGCAGATGAGCACCAACAGGAAGTGTGCAGAGGAGTGGAGTGCTGAGGGCTGAGTCCTGAGTTAACCTGGTTACTCAGTACCAACCGAGCCTTTGTTTCTGTCATTAAAGTGTTTTAATCTTTGCTCTTCTCAGGTATGTTCAATCCCATTCAAAGAGAGTGCGTGCTGGAGAAGACAAGCAGAGAGATGAGAAGCTGAGTTTCTGGTGGGTGTTCATCTGGCCTGATTGGCTGAGTTGTACTTTTCTCGCTTTCTTGCGCCTTTTATTGGATGGTGCCACTTAGTCGAAGGTCCTCTTCTGAATGCATATTGATACCGGGCAACCTGGAATTTCCTGAACTATGTAGGTAGACTCAGTGTGTTTCATCCAACTGTGTTTTATTTTCATTTTTCCAAGTCTGCCCCTGTCCATTCCAAGCTCCCGGGCTTCTAAGAGTCATCTTTTGTGCTGTGCTCACTGCCAAGCTTCTCCAGAAACCTTGGGCAAGTTAAGTCAGGAGTTTGTCAAGGTCTCTTTCCTCCCATTTATCAAGAGCAATTGCACAGATCCTGTATTCAACCCCATGATCTCTTCCCCTAGAACAGTACCCAACTTTGTTAATCCTCAGAGGCAGGTAGATAGTACTGGGGTTTTCCATTGCAGGATATATACTACCTGCATATGATATACACTATTATTTATTAGTATATAATAAATATAATATTATAATAAATTATAATTATTATATTATAAATATAATGCTATAATAAATTATAATAAATATAATAGTATATATTATAATAATATATACTATTATTTACTATAATAAATTATAGAACAATGTACTAAACTACCAAAATACTCATCATCAAAAAAGAAAAGCATTTTTTATTTTCCTTTTAGTCTTTCCCCTTCTAATCTCGGCATCAAACATACCATAGTAAAAAAGAGGTAAATGTGTTTTATGTTAGAATAATAAGCTTATCTGAATATAAACTGGATATCTTTTTGGTATGACACACATTTATATAACATATATACTAATATATTATTATCAATATATTTTAATGGAGTATTTTCCTGCGGGGTAGGCTGTAATGTATATGTCTTAGTAATTGTAAAACTTGATGGCATGCAAATCTAAAACATTTTTCCAATAACAGAGTATAAATGATATTTTTGAAATTTTATTTAATTTATTTTTGGCTACACTGGGTTTTTGTTGCTGTGCGCAGGTTTTCTCTAGCTGCGGCGAGAGGGGGCTACTCTTTGTTGGGGCGCGCGGGATTCTCATTGCTGTGGCTTCTCTTGTTGCGGAGCTCGGGCTCTAGGTGCGTGGGCTCAGTAGTTGTGGCTTGCGGGCTTAGTTGCTCCACGGCATGTGGGATCTCCCCGGACCAGGGCCCGAACACGTGTCCCCTGCAATGGCAGGCGGATTCTTAACCACCGCGCCACCAGGGAAGCCCCTATAAATGATATTATCAATGTAGTTGATGCTAACATTTGCTAAACCAGCTTTTCTAATGATATTCATTTATGACACAAATACAGCAATAAGACTAGACGTGGGAAGAAATAATGTGTGTAATAGAAAAGAAAGGAACACCTAAGGACATAAATTCGACATGATTTTGGCTTTCTTGGAGAGTTGTCAGTGGTAGAACATTATTCCTGGTAGCTCTGGTGATCCAGGAAGAAGATTCTCCCGTCCGTGGTTCTCAGCTACTCGTGAACTGAAGTCAGTCAGAAACAAGTGAATGCTCAGGGCGGTTGGAGAGCAGAGCAGCCACAGCAAAATGGTTCTTCTCTCTGCACACTCAGAGGGCAAACTCAGATGAAACAGTCTAAGGGCAGAAGACGGTGGAACTCCACCCACGAGGTAAAAGTAAAAGAGAGCACGTGTGTGTTTGAGACAAAAAAAGAACAGAGCTGTAGGAGCCTCCAACAGAGAAGCATTAGCCTTCGGAAGAACGAGATCCCTGTATTTCTCACTTCTAAGAATTATTTGCACCATCTCTGCCCTGACATATCATCAAATATTTATTTTGAATGTAAGTGGAAAGTTCTGAAAGTATAAGAGGAAAATTGCTGGAATTAGAACCAGTCGGTTATGTTGTCTCTATGCTACTTCCTAGCCCTGTGGCATGAAGCAAGTTATTTAACCTCTCTGCCTGTTGTTTTATTTGTGTTTTTTTTTCTTTTTCATTTTTTTAAATCTTTCTGAACCTTTTTTTTTAATCAGTAAAATGGGAATAGTAATTATAATGTGTCCCTTACAAAGTTGTTATCGAGATTCATGAGATAGTGTAGCTAGAAAGAATTTTGTAAATTTTGAGTGCTAGGCCAATGGCAGTTCTTAGCAATTCTCTAAGACCAGTGGCATGTATTTATCTGCTTATGATTGATATTGAGCTCAGTTCACTTGGGGATGAGCAAGGTCACTCAGGCAGTTGTGGGGGTGATTTGTGAAGAGTTCCACCAGCGTTTGGGGAGACAGGGTCTGTGGAAGGTGGCAATGAGATTACAGGAGGCTGCACGAAGGGGATCGGCTCTGTAGAGGCTGTCTCTGTCTGACCCTGGATTCCAGTGGCCTTCCAGAAGTTACAGTGGTAGGGGTTTGGTGCCTATAACAAATGTACCTGTGGGTGGCTTCCTTGCTGGAGAAAAGGGGGTGAGAACCTCACTGATAGAGCGCTAATTCCCACCTCAGCCTGACCCCAGCTGCCACTGGGTGTCATTGTGAAGAATGACTGCTGGAGTCGTCCCACCCAGACCCTCTGGTGTCCCTGAAGGTCTGTGCGCAGGGGTCCTTGGTCATCGCTAGTTCAAAGGGATGTAGACAAGAAAAATGGGAACAGTGACCAACAGGGTCTTATGTTTAGTTAGCTTATTTCATTCTGCTGACTCAGCCCGCCTCTTTTTTTTTTTTTAATCTTTCTTTCCTTGCTGCAGGCCTTTCTTCTCCATGTTTCTCCTTTTTGCAAACTCTCTTCCTTCCTTTGGACTTCCCTCCTTTTCTCATGCTTTTAAACCATTCTTCTCCCTTTCCCTTTAAATGGTCATTGTATTAAATCAAAACATTTCAATATCTCTTATGCAAAATAAATAGGGTTTTAGACTCTCTGCTCTTAAAATATATAAACAAAAATAATTTACAAAAAAATGAAATTAGGTTCATTTATTTAATGTAATGATCTTTTTTTTTTTCTGTCAGAGGCCCTTGATAGGAATTTGAACTTGAAGCAGTTTTAAGTGTTAAAAAGTCCACAACTGTCACCACAAAAAATTCCTGAAAAACTCCATCATGAAACATATCACTGTAAAGCAGATTGTATCGTCCCATAGAAACCAGTTTGTAATTAGGGGTTGTGTTCTTGATCAAGGACTTAAATTCAATAAATCATAGATATGACCAACAATAAGTCATAAAGGAAAAGACACAACAATAAAATTTTATAGGCATTTGAAATAGTAAAATTAGGCCCCAGGTCTTATAAAATGAGCAAAAATAGAGCATGCACCATGACTACGAAAGGACCCTAACCTGCTATTAACTACACTGATCACATAAAAATACAACTCTACCTTGTCATAAATTTGACTAAAAATTAATATATATAATGGATATTAAACATTTAATTAGTAATAACTTTGTGTGCTGTCCTTGACTTTAGAAAAACTTTCTAGGGAGCCTTTGGGTGAGTTGAGCCTCCTTACAAAGCCAGCTGGTGAGCAGGGACTAGGTCAGAGCGTGGTGTTGGCCTTGGATGGGGTTCTGTTTTACACTCAATTTAGTCACTGAGACAAGTGAACATTCTAATTAAATTTGTAGGGGAGGGACTTCCCTGGTGGTGCAGTGGTTAAGAATCCACCTGCCAGGGCTTCCCTGGTGGTACAGTGGTTGAGAGTCTGCCTGCCGATGCAGGGGACACGGGTTCGTGCCCCGGTCCGGGAAGATCCCACATGCCGCGGAGCGGCTGGGCCCGTGAGCCATGGCCGCTGAGCCTGCGCCTCCGGAGCCTGTGCTCCGCAACGGGAGAGGCCGCAACAGTG
This sequence comes from Neophocaena asiaeorientalis asiaeorientalis, assembly GCF_003031525.2. Taxonomy (NCBI): domain Eukaryota; kingdom Metazoa; phylum Chordata; class Mammalia; order Artiodactyla; family Phocoenidae; genus Neophocaena; species Neophocaena asiaeorientalis. Next base: position 9,651,653 of record NW_020173666.1, on the reverse strand, counting down.
AGAGGCCCGCGTACTGCAAAAAAAAAAAAAAAAGAATCCACCTGCCAATGCAGAGGACATGGATTTGACCTCTGGTCTGGGAAGATCCCACATGCCACGGAGCAACTAATCCTGTGCGTCACAGCTACTGAGGCTGTGCTCTAGAGCCCGTGAGCCACAACTACAGAGCCCGCATGCCACAATTACTGAAGCCTGCGTGCCTTGAGCCCGCGCTCCGCAACAAAAGAAGCCACCGCAATGAGAAGCCCGCGCACCACAACGAAGAGTAGCCCCCTCTCTCTGCAACTAGAGAATGCCCACGTGCAGCAACAAAGACCCAACACAGCCAAAAATTAATTAATTTATTTATTTATTAAAAGAAAAATTTGTAGGGGATGTTCCACAACTTTAAGATCTTGTTTAAAGTTAATAAGGATCAGAAGCTGGAAAAGTGGATGGACCTCAAAAGAATGAGATTCAATAGGGATTTATGATGAGACTGTCATCTCAGTAGAAGAACAAACCATGTATCATTATCATCAAAGAAACATTTCCTGAGGTCTCATCAAGCTAGGGGAAATACAACTGTTGTGTAAGAGGTTTAAAAGTAGTAAAAGGGCCGATCATAGATAAAGTTAATACCCTAAGTTAAAAGACATAAGTAAACATAAAATAGGCACATTTTGTAAGTATAACACATAGACGTTAAATAGTCAATAAAAGCAGTAACTTAAGATTTGGGGGTTCCCCTAACCCCTCTGCCTACTGTAGCAGAGCACACAGCACCTGTGATGTCACCCAGTGTGACAATAGAGAGTGACATGGCTGTCTTCCTGCTCAGCTGTGTGTTCCCTGTGTCTTCCCGTCTTCTACCAAGCTGACCAATAACAAGCCCTCAGTCAATGTTTGTTGAATGAAAGGACAAATTAACACTCTTTTTCAGTGAGAAGCACTTGAGTAGGAGTCAAAAGCCCTGAGTTCTAAACCCCCCTCAACCACTCACTGCAACTGGATCTGGAATAAGTTCCAGTGAGGGGGTCCCTCACCTTTTGAATGCAAAGGACCACATTTATTACTCCTTCCGATGTTGGGCTCATGCCACAAAAATATTGGACTGCCAAATCCCTTTCATTAGGCGATCCTTTATAGTTTTCCCTTGAGACAACCAGCATTAGCACACTAAGTCTATATGATTATTGCCAAGGGCTGAAAAATTACATTTTTATAGTCTATACAGTTTATCATTGGTAAATATTCCCCCTTTTAAAGGTGAAAACAGATGATGGCTACCCTTGCGTAACTATATTCAGAGTCTCCAAGGTGAAAGCAGTCTTGATGGTATCTGTGGGGCCTTCTCATCCTAACTTTGAAATCTGAATAATTTGGGGTTAGGGCCTAGAGAGGAAAAGCTAGGATGTGATAACAGTCTACATCCAAACGTATGTAATCATGGATAAGTATTTGTGAAATATAGGAAAAGTGAAAACAGGGAAAGAAAATATGAAAGGAATTATCTATTTAAACAGAAGAAATAGGGATGTACATTTTTAAAAAACTCTCAACAGCAAGCATTTCCACGCACAACACAGAATTACCCAAAGAGACTTCAGCGAATCACGTGGTCCTCTAGAAGGGACTTGAAAAACACATGGTCCTCCTTCAGCAGCCAAAGGGCCAGGAATCCATTCCATGGCGTTTCTGACTGGACGATGCCAGCCTGGGATTTGATGAGTGAGACCCCAGGGCAATGCCTCCCAATCCAAGTGTAGATGGAAAACTACCTTAATCATTAGCTATATTCTCAGAGGATGAAGAGTAGAGGGGAAGAGGAGCATAAGAGAAGGGGGAGAAGCCAAGCCACAAACACTGCCTTGCTGGGAGACACAGGAGGAAGTACTGAAAACGCCCCCCTGGAATCCAGAGGGAAAGGCCTAGGACCACAGCACACTCTAGGTCGTCCCCAGGTGCGACACAGCTGCTTCAGGACTGGGAGAGCTCAGGAAACACGCTCTTCCTTGCTCTGCCTGAGCTGCCCCATCCATCCAATGGAGACAGCCATCTTGCCTCATTCAACTGGGGTAAAAGGAGGCATAGGTACTTTGAAAAGTTGAAAAAGTTGCTAAACTATGGCTTTTAAGAAAGGCATAAACAGCTCTGCATATCTGGGGTGAAAGAGCACTTTTGCATAAAGGCTGAGGTGTGGGCTGCTGGCTGCCTCTTCAGCCCTACGATGCTCTGATCCCGGGGCCGGGGACAGCGGGTTCGCAAACCCATCACCTCTGGGGTTGTTGCTGTGCTTAGGAAAGCAGGCCCAGAAAGGGTAGCCTTTCCTGACAAGAGCTTTAAAAAAAAGAAAAAGAAGAAGAAAAAAAAAAAGTTTCCAAATTGTTCTTCCCTTTAAAGTACTAAGAAAGAATAAAAGAACTGAAAAAAAGGAAGACAGAAATCACAGAAGAAAATAAAAAGATGAGGGTAGATTGGAAAATTTGAAAAATGAGGGAAGAGAATAAGAAGGGGAGAGAGGAAAAGATCAGAGAGATAAAAGAGATTTGTGGAGAAGAAAAAAAAAAAAGAGAAACTGAGAGCAGATACAGGCCAACTTGAAAAGAAATGGAAGAATGTGTAAAAAAACCGACTTCACTGAGCACAGGAATAAAAAGCAATGCCAAATAAAAGGCAAAAGAAGAAAGCACTAAAATGAAAGAGCTATCAGAAAGGGAAAATGTCACATCGAGATAAAAGAGATATTTTTAAATGGGGGTAAAAACATCCTCCAAACATTTTTATTTAGTTAGCCAAGGAAGAACATGAATTCAAGAGGATAGGGAGATAAGAAAAGGAATGACAAACAGTCATATGAGAAATTAAATAATATTAAAGAAAAGAACAAGGAAGAAAGGAGACAAATGATTTTGGCAAAAGAGAAACTCTTATATAAGAAATTTCAGCAGCTAAATTAGGTTAAAAGCCCTTTGTAAACATCGTCCTCAATCAAAAGCATGTATTGAACTCACTTTGAACCTGGCAAACACAGGTAGGGAGAACACAGAGGCCCTTTAAAGAGGAGCGAAGACAAATCAGAAAACAAAAGTAGTTAACCTGGAATAAAAGCTCCAGGGCACACAAATCAGTCTTTTATCCTGTCACCTGACACAGAGAAGGCATTCTAAAAGTATCTGTGGAATGAATAAATGAATGAGTGGATGGATGGGTGGATGGGTGGATGGATGGATGGATGATGGATGAATGGATTGGTAAATCTATGGAGTTTCAGGACCCTCCTGTGTGTCTATAACTCCTGATGACACAGAAACATTCTCTGCTCCCCAATGTGGAAACTCCTTTTCCTCCTTTGTTCTGCCAGCAAAAATGACAAAATCTCTGTGATCCATGGGCTACTCATCAGGGAGTCATCCCAGCCCCATTTCCCATTAGCAGGGGAGAAGGAAAATGTAAAAGTTTTTAACTTTTCAAAGCATTTCTAGAATAGCTCATTTTATCCCTGGCAAGTTAGTGAGGCAACATAATTATCTTTCATTAAAATCAACTTTGAGGGCTTCCCTGGTGACGCAGTGGGTGAGAGTCTGCCTGCCGATGCAGGGGACACGGGTTCGTGCCCCGGTGTGGGAAGATCCCACATGCCGCGGAGCGGCTGGGCCCGTGAGCCATGGCTGCTGAGCCTGCACGTCCAGAGCCTGTGCTCCGCAACGGGAGAGGCCACAGCAGTGACAGGCCCACGTACCGCCAAAAAAAAAAAAAAAAAAAATCAACTTTGAGAAGTCTAGTGGTCATTTTAATGACCCCAGAAAAAGAAAACAATACCAGTCATGGGATAAGAAGGGCTAAATTGTGAGATTCCCCCAACACCTGAATAAGAGAGATTTCAGCACTACTGTGATTGAAGACAATTTAGCTTCACTCAGGATTCTTTGAAAAAGTGAGAGGTTAGCTGGGTTTTAAAATTTGAAAATAACAGGGCTTGAGGATATTAGACTAGGAAACGGAAAACACACGAGCGTGAGCGCCCACCATTATCATACACGTAAAGCAGTCGAAATAAACACTGAGAATTCTAGTGCCATTTAAGTGGCCTTGAATGAGGACCCCAAAACTCTCTCCACTCACTTCAACTGTTTTCGTAATAGACTCTACTTCCTACCTACCAAAGCCTAACCCTAAATTTAGAGCATTTTTTTTTCCTTTAAGGTATACCCTTTATAAGGCAAATACTGTGATAAACCTAGGGAGACACTAAGCAATACTTTAAAATGATTAAATGTGTATCAATCTCAAACTTGAAGTTATACAACTGCAAATGATAGTTACAAAATAGAGTTTGTATTGCAGGGAGTGGTCCTAAGACCTGCAAGGGAATTTTTCATCATTTCCTTGAGAGCCAGAAAAGCAATACCAACAACTATGGCCAAGCTTCAGAAGAGCAACTCAGAGCTAGACAAATACGTTTTTATGTCATCCCAGAGACTTTCAAGTTGCATATTAAGTATGGCATATTTAAATAAATGCATTTAAATTTATGGCATGGTAAGCCATGTTCATTTCAAATTGTCAAGAAATCCATTAGATAAATAGCATAGACTTGTCCTTCTAAAAAATATAATATTAAATTGGGAAATATTTTAAATAGGATTTTAAAGAGTTGCTCATATTAATGGAACTAATTACTGAAGGTTGTCATGTATACTATCAAGTTTCTTCTCTGTTTGAGAATAAATGGATTTCCTTTCACGTCTGCTTTCTTCAGATCAGAAATAATCCAGGTGTTGAGAGAGCCAGTGGTATGTTGTTACTACCCTAACTTAAAAAAAATCAAAATATTAATATCAGTTTCTAAAGTGAGTACAATTATTTAATTTATGTAATATGACTCATTTTCTAAGCTTGTGCTACTGGAAATGGATATTATTATTCTCTTCAGTTGAGCAGAGTTTAAACTCAGACTCACATATAAATGAGGGTCACAGAATCAGAAATTAAGATGGGTTATACAAGAAGAGAATAATAGAATGTTCTTGGAATTGGAAGGAACCTTGGCAATCATCATAGGTGCTTAATAAATATGTCAATTGGAAAATGTCACCAATAATGAAAAAAAACTGGATTTTGGAAAACAGTGCCAGTTATATGTGAATCCATCCTAATCACTGGCTATTTTCAGCAATTCCTGTTTAAGTGGCCAAACTTTTTTTTGCAGTGTAAGGCAAAGAGGAACTGCACAATACATACCCATGAGTCTGAATGAATTTTTGCTGTTGAATTTGTTGCTGGAAATCACTTTTTAGTGGCCACAGTCTCCTTCAGGAGCCTCTTAATGAGACCTAGGAGGAAAAAAAAGATCGGAAGATGATGATAAAAAATGATACTGTCTGAGCCTGCGCGTCTGGAGCCTGTGCTCCGCAACAGAGAGGCCGCGATAGTGAGAGGCCCACGCACCGCGGTGAAGAGTGGCCCCCGCTCGCCACAACTAGAGAAAGCCCTCGCACAGAAACGAGGACCCAACACAGCCAAAAATAAATAAATAAATTTAAAAAAAAAAAATGATACCGCAAAAGGTATGCAGTTAGGCTGAAATGGACCAGAAACATTGATCCACTGACCTACCTAAAAGGTAAAACATTCCCTGCTACAAAGTGGACCTTTTCGCATCAACTTTTTAAGAGCTCCTTAGGGCACTCTTTAACGCCACATAAAAAGTGTTTGCCAAAGGAACCCTGGGGTACTAGAAGGTTGTAAGTGACGAGCTAATTCTCAGAAGAGTTTTGGCTATATTGGATCACCATAGTATCAAGTGAAGAGTGCCACAGGACCTCAGAGCCCTTTTCCTGCTGAAATTTACTCAGTCGTGATCATCCTATCATTTTTTTTTCAATGAAACAGACATAAGTAAGTTGGAACATTCATCCCATACTGGGAAGCCAAACTATATTCATGTATATTATTTTATTATTTTTTGCCTAGTTGGCCATGTCTGGTTCCTGTTTGGGTAGTGACTGGAACATACTGACAGATGTGGAAGCATGATTCAAAACTCAACCAGGGGGCTTCCCTGGTGGCGCGGTGGTTGAGAGTCCGCCTGCCGATGCAGGGGATGTGGGTTTGTTCCCTGATCTGGGAGAATCCCGCATGCCGCGGAGTGGCTGGGCCCGTGAGCCACGGCCGCTGAGCCTGCACTTCCGAAGCCTGTGCTCCGCAACGGGAGAGGCCACAACAGTGAGAAGCCCGCGTACCGAAAAAAAAAGAAAACCTCAACCAGGGCAATTTTTCCAAAAAATAATTGAAGACGGCATTCAAGCCTGGCATATACACAGACACCTGCTGTATTTGCATAGCCCAAGCTTACAGGAAGTTTTAATCAATCATTTTCTGTGTGTAGAATTATCCAGAAAACCATTACTTATTTTGCTAGAAAAAATAGTTTTGTTTTTCTTTGCTGCTGGATTAGTTGCATCCCATCTCCCACTCACCTCCCTCCCTCCACCAGCAAAAAAAAAAAAAAAAAAAAGTTCATATCAAGATATAAGGATCAATGTCCCAGTTTATAAAGAATCTTGGCTTATTTTTAAATCTCCAAAAAAAGTAGATTCTGTCACTTCTTTTCCCAATATGCATAAAAATTCTATCTTCTGTCACATACCTCTTCATTTATATTTATTGAGTGTTCCTCACTATGCCAGGTGCTAGGAAACTAGTAAACAAGAGAGAGAGACAAGTGTTGATTAAATAATCATAAAAAGTATGAATTACAAAAGTATGACTGAAGAAGGTGCTATATAAAAGGATAAACCAGGGGAACCTGATAGAACTGTAGGTCTGGAGTGGTGATGGGTCAAGAAAGAAGCAATATTTGAGCAGAGATTTTAATAAACAGACATTAATCCAACAGAATTTGGGAGGGAGAGACAAGAGAGGGAGGAGAAAGTTGCAGGCAAGACAAAAACAACACGTGCAAAGGCCCTGGGGCAAGAGGGAGAATGCACATTGAAGAACAGAAAGGCTTAAGAGAATGTAATACAGAAAAAGAGTGAGAGGGTTGAATTAGCTGAGGCTGGAGTATGTGAGTTTTTGCAGGCTTCCTAAGGAGTTTGATCTTCAAAAGCAACTGGAAGTTATTCAAAGGTTTCCAGATTTACTTTTTTTGTTTGTTTTCGTTTCGTTTGTTTTGTTTTTGTTTTGCGGTACGCGGGCCTCTCACTGTTGCGGCCTCTCCCGTTGCGGAGCACAGGCTCTGGACACGCAGGCTCAGCGGCCATGGCTCACGGGCCCAGCCGCTCCGCGGCATGTGGGATCTTCCCGGACCGGGGCACGAACCCGTGTCCCCTGCATCGGCAGGCGGACTCTCAACCACTGCGCCACCAGGGAAGCCCCAGATTCACATTTTTAATAGCTCATTCTGGGTACAGTATATTAGAGTGAGGAGGTCTTTCAATTGACTTAAAACAGGTGACAGTAGTACCTGCTGTAAGGATACCAGTGAGTTAGAGGGGAGTGTATGCATTCCGGAGATATTTAGGCAGTAAAACCCACAGGACTTGGCCTTGTTAAATGAATACATGAATGTATTAGTGAATCAGTCCTCAAAACGGTTCACATTCATTTACTCTTCCCACTTCCCACACTGACTGAATTTTAGAAAAATTCTCTATACAAATGGTAATTTTTAAAAAGAGAAAGTATAAAGTACATCCAGTGTTTTATGAAAAAAAAAGGCATGAGTCCTTATATCTTATGGACCTTATTTCAGGTTATAGACAAACCATCTTTAATTCAGTTATTTTTCCCCTTTGAATATTTTTGCAAGAAACTTTCCCAGGTTTCTAATTCATTCCCTACATTTATTAACATGTAAATGTTAACAGCCTTCAATTTAGAGCCAAGCTACAGATCACTCTTGAAGTGTGTTCACCAGAGCCAGCCATTGTGGAAGTAATAGCTATTACTTTAAAAATATATTTTTTAGAAAGGAAACAATGGTTAAGCAATATTCAACAAGTTTCCTTACTGAAAGGCTTTTCAGAGCCTTTAATGTGCTAATATGCATTATGAATTTCCAAGAGAGAAACAGGTAGCACATCCCAACTCATGTGTCCATGGAATGCCTTCCACTGAATATCTCAGGGATTCCATAAGATCCTTTGGGTAAAGAGCTATATACGTATTGACTCAGTTCCTTGAACAGAGTTTTGCATGAAACAGGTCTTTATAGTTTGTTAAATGAATGAAGATATAGATTACGACTTGCAAACTCTTAAGTCTCAGACGAGAGGGTGTTGGCAAATGTCCCAGGTCTCCACTGGGGGCAGGATTAGAAGGACAGCCTCTTATTACTCAGTTTCCAGCCAACTTGTTGACATGAAATATTCCTTTTTTTTTTTTTTTGAGAAGCCAGAATTCTATATTTCTGTATGAAATTTCATATTTAAAAAAAGTTTTAATGCTATAGGTCAAACAGAACATATAGGTGACCGGTTTTCAACTTCAGAGGGCGATATTTCTCCACTTTAAAACAAAATTACAGTGAAGAGTCAGGACAAGCAACTCTAATGGAGCCACCAAGAATCCTTCTGTGAAATCCACAAATGCTTTCCACCCTTTTAAGGAACCCACAGTGTCCATCTGAGGAACATTAACTCCTTCATTGCCTGGAGGTATCATCGGAAGCCCAAAAATAGATAACTCACCAAATGACACTGTCAGACCCTGAAAGAAAGAATTATTTCATTTAAGTAAGCACATTTTCTCCCTATTGAGGAAAGATCAGGTCATTCAGGAATAAAGAGCAATGGAAGAGCAATGCCATTTGAGAAAGAGCATTATTATACCAGAGACCACACTTAGAGCAGCATAATCAGACCAGAGTTTAATTACAGGTGGGATTGTCAGATTGTTTGTCTGTTTTGCCTAAAAGAATATCACTATTTAAAAGACAGTCAACTCTCAGGTATTTAGGATCTGATTCATCATTTTATTGGTGACCTAACCCCAAATTTTGTCCTTTCTTGCTTAGAATACTTGTCCACTTCAGTGTTAATAGGTGCAGACAAATGCAGACTTATCAAGTTTTTATGCCTTAAATTGAACCAAAGATACACACACATACACCGTACACCCAGCATTAAGTATTCTGTCGGGGTTCTTCTCCTTACTTGTGCTGTTGCAGTAATGGTGCTTTATGGCTTATCCTTTGCTTAAAATTCTATTTGTATACCTTTTTTATCAGTTAGAAGTCCAACATGAATAGTGGGGGGAAAAATTATAGCACTGGCATGTTTCTATTTTGTAAAAATCAATTGTATTTTTAAATGAAGTGTAAACTTGAAAAAGTGAGGGTTTTTTTTTTTTTTACTGCTAATGGAACCATATATATAACAAAACGTCTCTAACTAGAGATAACTTGTTTCATGACCTCAACAATCTAAAATATATCCAAGAAAATGAAATTGAACTAATAAGTCTATGAGAGCCAAAACAGATGATAACAAAAAATAATACCACGACCTCATGTTGCCACAGCGGGTTTTCTTTAAATCATTTTGAAACACCTTCATAAATATAATCTCATTTGGTTATTCTTAACAACATTGTAAGAAGGAAAGGGTTGGCAATATTATCCCCATTTTTCAGATGAGAAATGGAGGGTTACCATACAAGATTTTATCCAAATCAGGACATTGATTGAGGCCCTATTAATAATGACGCCAGAACAACAAACATAAACTGGCACGATCCCAGGCAAACTGGAACATACAGTCACCCTAGAAATATGGTGGCTCAAAGCCATGTCCTTTTCTCAGAGCTTATTTGCTCCTGGAGTAGCTGACATGCCTCCCCTGTGAGGCAAGATGCTACCTGTAGCTGACAGGTGAGGGGTACAGAGTCAGCCTAGAAGGGCAGGTTTGGACCGGGAGTCTAACACAGACGAATTAGGCCAATGGTCCAAATCATGGTCACCAGGGCACTTAATGAACTTGTGGCTAATGTCCGATTCCAAAGTCAGATAAGTCCCCAGATCAAACACAGTGCCCAGACTCTGAGTCAGGCAGTGGAAGAGTCTTCATGTCAGGGCTTTGTTCCCCAGTATTTCCAGTGAGTAACTACTCTGTGTTTGGGCTATGGGGATTGGTCAGGAGGGATAAGAAATGATGGAGAAAAAGACAGCAAAAGTCAAGAAGGTAAGTCTGAGACAATAGAGGTAAAATTCAAAAGCAGTCCCCAATCCCAACACAGAGGAACAGAGCTTAACATTTAGGGACATGGACCGGGCGTGTAAGCCAGAGCTTATCGGGAAGCAGCAGCTCCTGGGGCATTCACCAGGGCTAGGGACCTGAGGACCAAATATCAGATTTAGAGCACTAATACTAAACCCAGGAATGAGGCTTCTAATTTCTGCTAGGCTGGCAGCTAGGGGAAATCTTCAGAAAAAAGAAAGGAAGAACAGAGAGTCTCATAGGAGCCCCAGTTCTGACCAGTTCATCATCTGATCATCTTGGTTATCGACAGCAAGTGGCGAATGGGATGCTGCTGGACCCAGGCATTCTCACAGTCAGAGACCTGCTGACCAACTGACATCTGGGAAGAGGCAGATGCCCTTGAATGAGTGAACAGAGACCTGCATGGGTTAAGCAGGATTCTGAGTCCCAGTAGTTCCTGAGGGCCCTTGGTTAGATGGTACCTAATGGGCTTCTTGGCTCTAAAATTGGTTTTAAATGGTGAACCTTAACCTTCTTTTTCACAAAGGTTAAATTATATGCTGTTTAAAAAGGTGTGGCCATATGTAATAGATCTTAGAAAGATGATCTGTCCAAAATAATTAACATGGAAAGACTTTTTGCTTTAAGAGTAAGCCCCCTGGGCTACTCAGAAGCTTCAATTATCCAGACTGAAGCATTCAAACATGTCTGAGAGCCCGAATTCCAGTGCAACCGAGTACTGTTTTGCTTAAAAAGATTAGGATCCCTCCAAAATTAGCATATATCTAAACACTTCTTAGCCTCCATTTGAACTTCCCACTACTGAGTTGTGACGCTTGGGGTAGCTTCCTGAAATGCTCTGGGTCTCCTATTTTCATCTGGAAATGAGGGGATTAGACTCCTGAGATCAGGGCTCAACACACTATAACCCACCAGCTAAATCCAGTCTGATATCTGTTTTTGTAAATAAAGTTGTATTGGAACAGAGACACCCTCAGCCATTGACATATTGTCCTTGGCTGCTTTAAATCTACAATGGCGGAGTTGAGTAGTTAAAACACACACTGTATGGCTCACAAAGCCTAAAATATTTATTACATGACAGAATATTTACTACTTTGCAGGAAAATGTTTGCCCTTACCTGACCTAATTATTCTTGATTTTATAAATATAGACAGACAGATATACAAGTATGGAAATCCATATATATATAATTTTTTAAATGTTCCTATTATTGGTGATTTCACTTCCTTAGAGGTTAGGCTTCTCATTTATTCCCCATCTCTCTCTGCTTCTCTCTAGCATTTTCTTACTTATCACAGCAATCACCTCTCACCTTGCTAGAAAGATTCTTCCTATCGCTTCATTTTGTGTCTGCTGTTCTCTCCCTCTCTCTCTCTCTCTCTCTCTCTCTCTCTCCCCTTCTCATTAAAGAGAGGGATAACCCCATATAACTAACAATGCTTAAAATTATTTTAAAAAGACAAAGCGGGGGCTTCCCTGGTGGCACAGTGGTTGAGAATCCGCCTGCCAATGCAGGGGACGCGGGTTCGTGCCCCGGTCCGGGAAGATCCCACATGCCGCGGAGCGGCTGGGCCCGTGAGCCATGGCCGCTGAGCCTGCGCGTCCGGAGCCTGTCCTCTGCAGCAGGAGAGGCCACAACAGTGAGAGGCCTGCGTACCGCAAAAAAGAAAGAAAGAAAGACAAAGGCCTTTGAAAATACTGTGACATGGTCTTTAAAACAAAGTAACTTTCTAAAAATAAAGCAAACAATACCAAAGTGGAGGAACTCTCCCTTCAACTAGCTCTCTTTCCTTTCAGCGTCCTGCAGAAGGTCCCGAATGCACGCCCACCCGCCGCGGTGTGTGGAAATGTCATGCTTGGTTTCGGCCACTTGTTTCTCTGCTTTCACCTCATTCTTACACCTTCAACTTTAAATTTCAGCTTTCCGTTTTCACGTTTATCTGCTGCACTGCTTCCCAAACCAGTGTGCCTGACCTTTCCCACATCACTTCCTGCTGGTTATTTTTCATGTTTTCATAGTCTCCTGACCATAATGGAAGTATTTTGGCTAAATCTTCTCTATCTGAAAATGTCTCCTATACCTTTGACTCCTTTTTTCTCCTAAATCATTTTAAAATCACATCACAAAGTTCTATTTTTACCTTTTCTTTAAATATAGTTACCTCTGAGCATTAAAGGACTCCCACTTCTTTCCCTTGACTATCCCTGTATAGAATACCCACTTGGGCTACTAGTTATTTATACTTTAGCAGTCAGCACTGGGGCTCCTTTCCCAGTCTGCTGCCATTAGGAGAACTAAAGCAGAACATTGAAACAAACCCCAATGTGAACTTTTCCCTGTAGTGAATCTGAGAATGAGCAGTCGACTTCCACTGATAACAAAGCACCATACATCCCATAATTGCAGTCATGCCCGCTGTAATGCGGTGCTGGTGAGGGGAGGAGATGGAGTCAGCTGAGAAAGTCTTTGTGCGGTTTAGTTGAGCATCACTCTTTAAACTGCATTATCCACACCGACGATGTATATTCAGTACTAATCAAAAAGGGAGCTAAGACTTGGGCAAGAGCATTTTAATCCTGCAGCACCTCAAATACGATGTAGGTTAAATAACTAAAGATAAAAAACTAACCTTGACCACTCAGTGTATGATAGTTCCCATGAATGCTAAGTACTTTCTAGAATTATCTCTTGTAATCCTGCCCCAAACCACTGCCTACGTGCTTTAGGTTGCACACTGCACGAAAGCAGCAAATCGAAGGAGACTGTCACATCACAGCCATCTTATGATTCTGTAATTTTTTTGTATTTTTATCATAACTTTGTTAACTTCAGAGATGAGTGAGCTATATATTTATTAAGGCAGTTTTGTGGCAGATGACTACAAAATGTCTTTTTTCAATCGGATTGGAATATTATCACTGTCTGATTGGACTTACGAAAGAAGAATACATTTGATTATTAAAATATCTTGATGATCTAACAAAATTCAAAGTAAAATATGTTTCTAAATAAGAAATTGCTTTTCTCACTGAAGTACTGCTTAGTATCTTAACATTTTATAAAAATCTCTATCAGCGTCAATACACTGCTGTTCACATACTCTGCCATGTGTTTTTTGTGCCAAGTAGGATTGTAGGGTTCCTATTTTAAACATACAGGCACTTTCATTATGATACAAATAACTAGGTAGTAACTAATATTAATTTAGCATTAATAATATACAAAGTGAGTATTAAATTGATATAAATTAGAGATTACTATGTAATGATCTGCTAATTACATTAGAGCACTTGTTTATTTGTTGCTATGGAAATTTCATAATTAACTGCTATTAAACTTTTGGGATTGTTACATATCTCGTATTTTTAAATTTAATTTTTTAATTATTGTGATTAAAAATTCAACTCATGTATTATATTGCTGAATAATTTGATTTCTATTATTTATTCAGAATTATTTTATGTTTGTATCACTGTAATTAATGAGAAATATATACTATACTGACTTCAGAAAGATGTTTTACTTGAGAGTGGGAACCTTTCTCTAATTTAGGCCAAGATGTCCTGTGAGCTAGCAGCAGCCCTGATTCCTCCACCAACCCTATGATGGAGAAGATATTATTATTTTTCTCTCTTTACACACGAGGAAAGAGAGGCTTAGAAATGTTAAATAATTTGCTCAGTGTCAGAGATAGCAAGTTATGAGCACAAGAATAAGCTAAAATAGGGAGTGACCATGTCTGTTTCGCTCACCACTTGGATCTCTATGCTTAGCACAAAGCATAGGTCATTAAGTTCCTTTTAAATGGCTGAAAGAACCATGTGGCTTTGAGCAAATTACTTAAACTTTCTTAGTCTCTCTTTCCTCAACTGTTAACAAAAAAAAAGGGCAATAACAACACCTGCCTCAAAGGTCATGGTGAGGCTTACCTAACAGCAGCATTGTAGAGAACTAAGCACTCAATACACAGTAGCTATTCGTGCCATTATTTCCTGCAATGGCTACGGGCTACAAGAATTAGTCTCTATTTTCGAATTGGTTGGAGTCCTATTAAGAAAAAGAAGACATTCACACAAATAATTAAAACGGCTGCAGAATATGAGTTTATCAGATTAGCCAATAGAAGACCAAGCCTAAGGCAAAAAGTGTGAAATAACCAACATTCAGGACACCTTATCTACATCCTCTCTCCCCTGGGGTCCCTCAGGAGCCCTACTGCTTGAATAGCTGGCAATGTGGAGTAGGTTGCCTACTACTACCGAGGAGAATCACCTCCTGAGTGTTGCCCTTCTTCCCTCCACAAGGGGGACTCTACTCCCTCCTCCAGTGTCCTCCAGGATGGGGATGTGTGTGTGTGTCCCTGCAGGACATTTGGTTCTGTGCAAAATGTCTGTAAGACATTTGGTCCATAAGACATTTAGTCCATACCAAAGGTCCTTGAAATTTTTTCCTATCCAAAACATCCTTGAACATGTTCAGTCCATGCCCAAAGGTTTTAGACAGGATCAAATTTCAAGGACCTTTTGTCTCCATGGCCATTTGGGGCAGAACCAAATGTCTGCTAACTGTGTGTGCAGGAAGGTAGGGACCATTTGAAGAGTCAGTTGTTCATTTCCATTCTTCCTGCCTACCTCAACTACATTAAGTACCCAATTAAGGTTCATGAATGAATGAAAGAAAGGGGAATGAAATTACACACAAAACAGCAGAGATGTAGAAAAGACAAGTACGCAAGAGGAACCATGGGGAGGCAGTCCACAAGTCCAGAACATAAATCTGTTCAGAGGGTTTTCAGAAGATAGATCAAAGGAAGTAAAACCTCCACCAGGGGCAGCTCTGGTCTGTTTAGCCTTCAGCCACTTCATAACTTACTTGCAGCCCCTACCCTTGGATCTGCTTTGACAGGAGATCTTTAAATGTTGGGGGGAAATCACTTAACTGCTATCTGATTCTTCATCTGTAAAATAGAGCTAATGACACTGACCTTCCTCCTAGAGCTATTGTGTGGGATAATTAATTAATAATTGCAGACTCCTTTGAGAGTATAAAGTGCGACATAAATGCTAAGCATTATTTCCATACAGTCTCTGCTGGCTCTTCGAAAGTGCATTCTGGTCCCGTGCCTTTGATCTGCTGTTATCACCTGAAACAGAGCAAACAAAGCCTTTGTATCATTAAGCAAATGCATAATGAATGCTATTCACTGTTAAAGGTTACTTAGCGCTCTAACTTTTTTTTTTCTTTTGAATAGGGACATCCTCCTGTGAGAGGATTATGTAAGCTAATAGCTAATGTATCAAAGGAAAGGGGAGAAAAGAAGCAGCCATGGCAACCAGAGCCACAAGGCCCACGCTTCGGCCATCAGAGGAAACCTGTGTCCACCTCAGAGGGAGGATAAGAAAGAAAACCAGAGGGGAAGATGAGCAGAGGAGTCAGTGGTGGCAAATGGCAGGCCAGGGCCTGTGTCTCCTCCCCCCGTCTCTCAGCTTATCGCGTTGAATATGAGATGCCATGTGCAATATTTGGGAGGGTGAAGGATTCATGCAAGCGTCAAGTTTCTCCATCGTTGCCCTTTTCCACGAGCCCCTCCATCTTCACTGGTGCTTTACTGGGGAGATTGTTTTTCTTTTGAATATAACCTTTTCTAGAGATAGAGGTGGGCAGCGCTGCAATCAGAAAGCCTTTATCCACCCCTGCGTTCCTACTGATGCTCGTTTATCTCCACAGAAACGGACCTCGACTCGAAGCCCTGCAGACGTCTACCAGTGCAGTTCATTTACTCCAGAAACAATCGTCCCAAGGTTTTAAAGGTAAGCTAGGTGGCCTGAGAGAGACACACTCTCCTATAAAATGGGGAAAAGCTCAAAACTTGTAGATTGGTTCCTTTTATTTAATATTAAAATACTGGAACAAAATTACAATTCCCTTATGTGTTTCCTTTAGATTTAGACCGAAGAAATATCGCGTTCATTGATTTGGTTTAGATTTTGTGGTTTAGACTTTTATGCTCCAACGCAGTTTTATGGTATTCGGTTATTTTACAAGTTAAATCTTGAAATGTTAGGGTTAATTTTTAAACCATGTTTTTCAAAAACTATATAAGCGTACAGTGTGCTCCTGTCCCTCTATTCCTTTAAATAAATACCCAAAGCACAGCTCTCACGCCCCCTCTATGTTTTACTGCCTTGACTATAGAGATTTTATGTCTCTTATTTGGCATTGCTGTTTATTGTCATTCCTCCATAATTCTGGGAGGTTTTGCCGACCTGATTTTATTTCAGTATCCTTTGGAAAATCTATGTTCACTATGCTTAGTTAACGCAAACTTCAGCACTATTGGAAAAAGCTAGAAAATCTTTCTTAATGTAGAACAAGATCACCACCAAGTGGCCAGGCTGGGCTTCACTCTGTGCATCCTTCCAGATTTCCCCACACAAACACACATTTTTATTTCATTGGATTATACAGAGCAGAAATGTCCCTAAAGATAGCTAACCCAGCCCCTTCATTCTTCAGATGAGAAAATTGAAGGTCAGAAAGGTGAATTTCTTTGATCAAGCCCACAATGCCTCATGACATGCTACACTCTTCATTTTTTCAACAACAGTGCCTCACACCTGGGACTGAACTTCAGGGTCAACCAATCCAACCCTCTATCCTACAGATGGGGAAACCGAGGCACAGAGTAGGGAAATGGCTTCTCAAGGATCACAGAGCTGCTCAAATTTGGACAAGAACCCAGCTTCATTAACTCAGCCTGGCATTCATTCTCCTACAAGACCAGCCCCATGTAAAAATGTTTTCTTTTGACGCCTTGATTTATCATAACCCTAGTCTTAGTAGGTGACAACAGTATCTGAGAATGAAGTGGTCAATTTTTCCCTTCTTCAAAATAAGTCCACATCAGAGGAGCCCTTTGAAAGGCAAACTTCATTCTCATGAACGAACTGTTCCTTGTGGACAGGTATAAAAATATTTCACCACTTTTGTTTATATGATATTTAGGAGGTGATGAATTTCAGTGAAGGGAATTAGAAGTTCCAAGCGTATTCTTTTTTTTCCAGTACGCGGGCCTCTCACTGTTGTGGCCTCTCCCACTGCGGAGCACAGGCTCCGGACGCGCAGGCTCAGCGGCCGTGGCTCACGGGCCCAGCCGCTCCGCGGCATGTGGGATCTTCCCGGACCGGGGCACGAACCCGTGTCCCCTGCATCGGCAGGCGGACTCTCAACCACTGTGCCACCAGGGAAGCCCTCCAAGTGTATTCTTTTGGCTTAAGGAAAATAAATACTTATCTCTAGCTCAAAACGTCTTGATTCTACGGTTTGATTGCAGGCATTAGAGAACTTTCTTTGGCAAGTTGGGATGAGTCCTCATTGTCTTTGGACTCCCTTCCCTCTAACTTCAAAGTCATTGTAATAACATAAGAAAGGTCCACAACACTGCAGATTCCTTATCACTCTGGAAAACTCTGAGTTCCTGAGTTCTCAGGGGGAATAGGGTTTGCACAGGGCAGCAGGTGCTGTGAGTTCCTGCCCCATCCCGTGTCCCTGTATCCTCCTAAGTTTACCTGCAGCTGTGATTCCAGGCGGACTGACAACTTCCCGCCTCCACTGCTGTCCTCCATTTTGAGGGCTTGGGGGAGCTTCCCCAGCTTCTAGTGGGAAAACTATGAGCTAGGCTTCACAAAGTTTTTCAACGTGTCCTCAGCGAGATTGAGGCTTAGTTGTCCTAGAGCCCTAGCATTAAACTACTCTTTAACCACATTTAATTAACTTTTCTCCCTTTCCCATCACAGGTTTCCCATTTCCTCCTCTGTGCTTCCTGGAATTACCTCCCATATAAACTACCTGCATCCACATCTTTGCCTCAGGATCTGATTTTGAGGTGCTACAAGCTACGATATTCATACTGTAAAGAAGCCCTGGTTCTGCCTTGGTGGCGGGACTGGTCCTCTAATAACTGTCTTCCAGAGGTCCTTCAGCCTGGCCCTTGTTCCTGCACGTGGGCAGATGAGCCGTGAAGCTCGGGATGTTGAAGCGACAGGCCTCGACTTGAAAAAACCTCTTGCAGGGGTCCCTGGAAATATACTCACATGGTTGTGCGTTTTTGTAAAACTTGCAAACGTAAGGCATTTTAACCACAGTTAAGACCATTGTCTCTGTCCAGGTGATATTCTGGTGGCCAAGACCACTTTGGGAGTCTGGCGAAAGTGGAAGATGAGTTAGGAATACATATTTTAATTGAACTTTGGAAAGATGTTTTAGAACATTTCAGTAAAACAAATACAAAATTATAGACTCCTGATTTGTGTGAATATGGAGTATGCTTTCTGTTATCTTTAAATTTGTGTATTTAAAGAGATGAAAGAAAATTTAGATTAAAAAATAGTGAGTAAGAAACAAAAGCAATAGAGTGATAAATAGAGCAATAAAGTCAATAGAAATTATTCTTATATCAAGAAGTGAATTGCAACCAAAAAATTCATCATATCAAACGCAGTAATTTATTAAGAGGAATAAATAAATTGAGTAGAAGTAAGGAATAGGTTTATGGACTATTTGATAACCCAATTAATAAAGAGAAGTGAATCATATGAATACATTGGAAAAAATTAAATATCTTGATTATTTGACACCAAATACTGACATCAGTGACTCTAATACAAACTCATAACACGTCATTACAATCAGGATGCCTATGACAAATTGGTTAACGAGTGTCATCAATTCAAAGTATTTAAAATTAGACCCAGCACAAAAAAACTTGAAATGCCCTATAGATATACAGATCATATACGCAAAAAGCCTAAAAGGGATTTTCCAAATTTGACAACAATCCTATTTACATGACATTGCCAATAATGAGTTTGAAGCTGCAATAAGTGTTTCTAAACTATCAAAAACAAAAACCAAGTTTTAATCAATCAGAGTGGAGGAAACACTAAATTATCTTTCTATTCTCTCTATGGAAGATATTCTCAAAACCTCCTCATATGAAAAAACCACCAAAGAATTTGCTTCCAAAAATGTCAGGGAAAAATTATGAAAGCAGTTTGAAAGGAGTTAATTCATAAAAACATTACATTACTTTTCAGATGTTGTGATGTTTGTGCTATTTGTCATGCTTATAATTTCTTTCGTTATTCCAAATAAATAATGACTCTCATATCTAATTTTATATTCATAATTTTGTATTCTTTTTCTTAAAGAAAGCCTCCCAAGTTGTATAAACTTCCATATCTTCCCAAGGCTCCCTCTAACAGTGAACATGATATACGAGACCTTAATCCTGCAACAGAAAAGAAGCAAAATGCTCTGTCTTCCACTTAATATACAAGAATGGGTATGTATCATGAGACTTCCCAAAATCAATTCGTTTAAGAGAGTGAGAAAACAGTATATGATCTTTCTGTTATGACATGAATCATTATATCTTACAATAAATTAAGTTGGGACTATATACATTTATTCAAGAAAAGAATTACCCACCTACTGTATTTGATAGTGACCTACACTGCTGGCATTTCCAAAACTTAGAAAGCAAAATGTCACATGAGTTAGTCATCACAGGGGAATGAAGGAAAACTGACAGAGACCTTGGAAGAGTAGACCCTGATACACTTCTTAGGCTTAGAGGACAATAAGAAAATAAGACAGTGTGTTACAAACTGCAGGTCAGAATCCATCATTGAGCAATAGAAACTAATATATTTTAACAATCATTTTTTTAGAAAAAAAAGATAAATGATTAAAAAAGAATAGACTAGGAAATAGATTGGATCACACATAGTTAGGTTAAGTGTTCTATGAAACGTCTGCATGTGACAGTATGTGTGTACAGGGTTACCATGTAAAAGGCATTTTTTTACTGTGGATCACAGTCTAAAAAGTTTGAAAAGTATATAAAAGGGATATGGAGTAGCTGCAGATTTCAGCATAAGAGAATAAGAATGACAGAAACGGTTACCAGAGTTCAGGTTGGTTATTTGTGGCAGATTATTTGTAAATTCACTGGAATTTGGGAGGCATTTTTAATAGAAATAATAGTTTAAGTCATGATTGGATTCCTGAGTGAAACCACAAAAGCTTATTAACTCAAAATATAATATATAAATTATAGTATGATGTGGTACGATGTGATAAAATAGGATATGGTTGATATAATGACACTGCATAATATAATGAACACAATACAATATAAATTAATGATTACAGTTACTACAGCCCTAAGCCAGCGCTCTCATTTCCCTCCCCACCGTCTCTCCCATGTGCAAGTCTCATGAGCAAACTGTTTTTTATATAGTCTACAATTACAGGATTTCAGTCACAATACTATGTGTATACATTTCAAAACACGATTTAACATTTTGTAATGATAATTTAATACTTTGTTTTGCACTGCCACTTGATTTGGTTTAATATAACTGTTACCTAAACCTTTCTGCCTAATTAGAACCACTCACCCTTCCTTGCCCTCACAAAAGAACAACAGAAGTATTGAATAGGCTAAATTAAAGGCCCTTGGGGTTACATTGGGCTCACCCAAACAATCCACGATTGGACAGTTTAGGAGAGGGGAAGTATAGTATGACAGAGGAATATGGTAAATTCAACGGCAGTCTGAAGGCACTGGGCTCCGGGTGGGCCACAAGGGCAAGGACAGGGTTCCAACAGAGCTGCTGTGGCCCTCCTCCTCTGACCAAGCCTCTCCATCCTTCTTCCTTCTGTTTTCACCAATCCCTTCTCAACTGGAGGAATAGGCAGCCCGCTGCTGTGAATTACAACTCACTAACTTGTACCGACAAGAATGAGGATCCCAGGCCAGGTATGTGCCCGCCGGCACTGCCATGCTCTTATGGCCTCGGCCTACACTCTTTGGTCTTTGGGGCTTGAGCTAGAGATGGGCAAGGAGAGGGAACCTAGAACAGAGAAAGAAGGAACAGATGTGGCCTGACTGAGGGTCTAGTCCACCCCGTAGTCCCTTTGCTGGGGAGGGACAGGGAGTTGTCACCAAGATGCCCAGGGAGACCCATTTACTGGCTGTTCACAGGGTCTCCTCATTCACAGAGCAGTTTGTTCCCACGTAAATTTTTTAATGCATGGAAAAGCCTTAAATGCAAATGTATTCATATTCACAGTTTTATTTATTCTTAACCTTTTTTTCTCCCAATTAAATGTTGAGGCTTAAACTAATAAACAACTGATATAATACAAGCTAATTATTTTTGCAATGTCTTTAGCATATGTTGACTTCTTCTTCATTCACAAGAAGATCTGCTTTATTCTGTAGGAAAAATCCCTACCCCCAGCTCTGAGTCATCCTGAGTGGTGAGGGTTGCCTGCTCTCACCACCTCATTAGGATACCTGACAACAGTTCACAGATCTTTGGGGATAATCAGCGGGCTTTCAAATACTGCCTGTAACAGTGATAAACACTATATTTTTTAAAAATAGTGTAACTCTTACATGGTTCCCTCAGGCAATTAGCCTGTGTTGCTTGCCATCATTGCCCTGCTTCCATCTGCAAAGAATAAGCATTTGGTCTGTCTGCTCAGAATTACCATGTATTCCCTTCTTCCCTCTAGGTGGGTCACTAGATTCCTTTGTGAACAGTGGGCATCAAACAGTCAATGTTTAATGACTGTTAAATGACAAACAGTCATTAAAAAAAAAAAAAACTAAATAGTGCAACATGTATCTCAACATTTCTCTAGAGCATGGAGTCATATTACATGGAATTATAAAATACTATCAGAAAAGGGCACTCTACATACCATAACAGTCATTTTAAAAAGTTCAGTTTGGCAATTCCTGGCCACATTTAATTTTCTCTGAAAATTCCCACATGGCAGAAACATACTGCTTTTTGTGGCTTTCAAGTCTCTTTCAGGGAACTGTAAAATGACAACCTTTTAGAATTAGCACTTTTTCTGTAAATAGACACTAAGTTACTTATACCAAACAAAGTCACCTATGCATTTTCATTAAAATAATACTAAAATGATAAGTAATTTTCCCACATAACCATTCTGGGATTTATGAGGATTAGAATTCTGTACTATAGTTCAGTAGAAAGCACTTGCAGTTCTTCATCTGCACCGATAGGTGGGGCTAGGAATTTCTGTGTTAATTATAATATTTTAGCATATTAAAATTTACATCTAGATGAAGCAGATACTTCAAAGCTTCAAAACTCATGAAACTGCATATGTCTCTTTTAAGGGATAAAACTGTTTGCAATAATACGTGAAATACACTAAAACACCCCCTGCTGATTTCATAGGCTTTGCAGGGAGTTATGCAAAATTTTCTGAAAACTAAAAGACTGAGGATGAGATATTTATGATGATAAAAATTAGATCTCAAGAACTATTAGAAACTTGGAAGATTCTCTTAAGGTGGAATTTTTAAATTCAATTCAGCAACTATTTAACACACACCAGAGGTAAAAGAGCCTAGCCGAGTCAGAAGATCGGAGTTTGAGCTGTGCCCTTGCTGGCAGCATGGCAGGGCACACTGAATATCTTTATAAACCTCCACTACGGAATTGAAATGAGAATTAACTGACGTAACTGTTTTGGGAATAAAAGGTCGTCACCTCTCAAATATTGATTATTAAGACAGCATGGCATAAGACAATAATTCTCATATTTAGACGTGGAAACAAATTCTTCGGAATCCACCAATTCTCCATGTAAATTTGTTTTTGCCGTTTAAATTTTTGTTTTGTTTTTATGCTAATGTTAATCTTTTAAAAAGTTCACGTGAGCACATTCTGGATCATCTGAATACCCTCCTTCTAACTGCCATGCAACATGTGTACTCATGACAGCATTAGTGCCAAGTAATTGGACTTCGTTTGTTTCGAAGCTAATGAAAACAGACACAAGCTGACTTAACATGTAGCTTTCATATTCCTCCAAGACAAAGGCAAGCGACAATGGCAAAACTTCTGAACGAAGATTTGGTGGTAGCTTGGATCCGGAAAACTGATGAGAAAATTCTATCATTACGTGGTACACTATAGCATTTGGCAAAGCTGAACTTAAAAAAAACAGAATCCTGCCAGTCTGCATCAAGAACAGTGATTTAACATCATGCATCATCTGTACTGCTTTTGTAGCTTTAAATATGTATTCACTGTAATTGTGTTTTAGTTAGTCATATGAAAACTATAAGCTTAAGTTTATATTCATATTCTATATATTTAAAATAAGGTTATTTTAAAATTAACATACATTAATTAAATAATTAACTTTAAAATAACTTAATACTTGAGGGGTGTGGACAAGATCAGAACTCAGAAAAGAAAGAACTCAGGTTAAGTCTTCTCTCTAAGTCAAATGACCTCATCTCCCTCTATTTCTTCACAGAAATAAGGATAATAATCCCATCCACATAGGACTGTTGTGAGGAATAAATGAAACAATGAATATAACTGTGAATGAATACCTTCCCAGCCCTTACTGTGGAAAGTAAGGGCTCTGAATCAAGGGTCTAGACTTTCAGCCTACATTTCTATGCCACCTTGGGCAAATCACCTCACCTTTATGGGAGTCACTTCCCAATTTTCTAAAGCTAGGAGGTAGTTCAGATCAGATTATCTTACAGTTCCTTTTAATATAGCTATAACAGCAGGTGGTTGGGTTTTCCATTGGGATTTCAATGGACTCCTCATTTCCAAATCATACCCACAGTTACTTGGCTTTCCATTACATTTATTTTAAATTTACTATTCTGAGAAATATAAAATTTTATCATTCACTTGTGACCAATGAGCAATTCACAAAAAAACACGGTTAGAAAAGCTAAATTCTCCCATCTATCAGAGAGATTTTTAATATCTTTCTTTGCTTTGTTGTTTTCCGTCCTAGGCAAGTCATATGACCTCTCCACTGCACTGCTTAAAAAGCAGGCTCTGGACACAGAATTGTGAATTTAAATCCTGACTCTACCACTTTTTATCTGGGCAGCCTAGGGCAAATTGCTGAACCTCTCTAAGACTTAATCTTTTGTAACAGTTAAGGAGATGATGGTCCTAAAGCACTCGGCTGTGAAGCCTGATACTTTGGAAAAGCTCAGTGAATGTTAGCTATTATCGGTATTATCATGTTTACTTTTCCTTCCCTTTCATCCTTCGTTTTCCAGTTGCTACAAAGAGAGGCTTGCAGGATGAAGGGGCAATAAGAAAAGTCTGGGGAGCTATGCAAGAGGCGACAAACAATACTCAATTCGTAGGCAGATTAGCAGAAAGAGCAGCCACCACACGCGTCAGGAAACTTAGATTGGATCTGGGTTCTACAGTTTTCTAGCTTTGTGAGTTTCATTAGGATATCTCACCTCTCTAAAGTTTTTGTTCCTCCGCTCTAAACGGAGGCTAGTAATATTTACCCTATTTATTTCACAACACTGTTAGCGAAAGGTTCAAAAACAAGTATTTTATATATACACGAAAACACTTCCTAAAGCCTAAAGTACTAAACAAATCGGTTTTTCTAATTGATGACATTTTGAAGGGACAGGAGTTGGGCTCTACTCTGGCTCTCTCACGAACAAGCTGTGCTGACGTTGTTTAACTCCTCTGGGCCGCATTCACCTGCCAGATGATTATAGCAGTAACTGCCATCTTTGCCTGCGGCTTTACCACACAGCATGCACTGCTCTACGTTCTGGACCTACACGCCAGGTGACCTCTCTCAGCGCCACAATTTTAAAGCAGATATTATGTTCACTTAACAGATCAAAAGAAAAATAGTAACAATAAGGCCAAGAGAAGTTAGAAACCTGCTACCCCGCACCTGCAGTGCTGAGGTTCTAAAAACACCTAACCATAAGAGACTTATTAGCAATCAACAGTCTTGCCTCTAATCACCCGCGACCCCTCACAGCGAGGCTGTAGGTACGCCCATCCACCTGGAGAACTTCATCCACCAATCCCCGGATCCGACCCTCCCCGTTCCTGCCCTGGCCCCGCCTCGCCCCGCCCCCGCCCCGGGCCGCTCCGGCCACCGCCCAACCACTAGAGGCCCGGCGCCGTAGACGCCTCCCCCGCCCTCACGTGCGGAAACCAGCGTGTACCCAGACCTCACCGCGCTTAACCGGACGGGGAGCATGCGCCATGTGTGCGCCTGGACTTCCTGTTCGCGTCCCATCGCTTCCGGCGGGGTACGTCTGACCAATAAGGCAGGCCCGGAGGCGGGCCATTGTTCTACCCGGCTCTTCGCCCACCTTCACTTAAGGAACCGCGGGGAAGGACCTGCGTGAGACTTGTTCGGTGGGGTTGGGGCTCATGGCCGCCTCCAGGACGCTCGGCACTTTCCGTCTCCCGCCGTTACCCACGATTCGAGAAATCATTAAGTTGTTTAGACTGCAAGCCGTGAAGCAGCTATCCCAGAATTTTCTCTTGGACTTGAGGCTGACAGGTGGATGGCTTATCAGTGCTCCCCGGATGTCTTCCCCCCGCGTCCCTGGGGCGTGGGTCGGGGGCGGGTCGCGCGGACCCTGCGGGCGGGTGACGGGGGACAGGCACAGGCGTGTAGTGGACTTAAGTCAGGCCCTTCTGCCGCTTTGAACTGAAAGAACTCCGGAGTCCCGCCGCCCAGGAGAGGTGGAATGCGTTGTTTGCTCAGGGGTGTTTGCCGTGGGCTCTTGAAGGCAGGTTGTGCGGACGCCGAGCAAACACTAGGCGTAGAAGGGTTCGCGTTTCCTGAAAGGCGGTTTTGGAATTCGAGTCTCGGTGTGTTAATAATACGAAATACACCGCACGTGTTGACTAGATTGGCTTTTTATGCAGTTAAATTAAAGCAGGGATTTTATCAGTGACAGCGTCGGAAGAGTGTCAGTTTCATGGGATTCGTTATGTAAACGTTTACCTGTTGAGTCTAATCCTCGAGGATTTTAGATTAAACCAGCCCCTATGTGCTAGAGCTGAAGATGGGATATGCGAGTGAGCAAGGCGAAGCCTGTCCCCAAGGAGTTTACATTTTAGTCAGTTTACATTCCCACTCCTGAAGTAACATTTAAAGTACAATAAAATTCACCTGTTTGAAGCGCACAGTGTGATACATTTTGACAAACGTGTATATTCGTTTAACCGCTACCACCGTTTCTGAGTGTTGGTCGTTCTAAAAGCTGAGACTTCAATAATACGATGTATATCAAATGTGTCCACTAGTTCACGGTTGGAGTACTTCCCGTTTCTGAGGTTTTGATATTTCATTCTGTTT
The DNA here is from genome assembly GCF_003031525.2 of Neophocaena asiaeorientalis asiaeorientalis. NCBI lineage: Eukaryota > Metazoa > Chordata > Mammalia > Artiodactyla > Phocoenidae > Neophocaena > Neophocaena asiaeorientalis. The sequence goes on along the minus strand of NW_020173666.1, from coordinate 9,625,216 downwards.
GGCCCCTCTTCAGAAACTGAAAGGATCAGTAAATCACACCCCGAAAGTTCATCTTCTGTTAAATGAAGTACAGTCCACAAAGCATGGATAGGATGTTTTATCTTTTGGACATAGAATAGCAGTGTGGACAGGCCAGTAGCAGTATAACTGGGTAAAAATAGCTTAACGTGGTTTCAGTTTTCTCATCTTTTAATTCGAGGAGAGCTCTACTATAAGAGCTTTAAAAGGTTACCCACCTCTCAGATTCTTTGCTTCTGGTAGTAAACCAGGACCAACCTTTATCTACTAGTCATTAGGCACATTCTAGGTATAGAGCACCGTTTTCAGGACTGAAAATACAGGTCTTTAAATTTCCAAAAGAGTCCTTCATGTACATTTTTCATGTGAGTCTTTATTCACCTTTAGGAATAAATTCTGGAATCTAGGTACTATTATTCCCTCTTCTATAGGAACCAAAGTGAAGGGAAATTAAGGTACTTGTGTGAGGTGAGAAGCTCAGGTGTGAGCAGAGCAAGATGGAAACCCAAGCGTAGTGAATTGACAGTGCCTCTGATAGTCATTTGTATTTGAATGTTTCTGAAAAGTTGAAGGTGGAACGACTGTCCTACCTACTGCGGTAGCTCTCCATTAAAAAAAAAATGAGAATATTAAATTCACGATACCTGTGCTTAATGCAGACTCTCTGTTCCCTCCGAGAGGCGTTGGTCTTTAGTGGAGGAAGGATTGGCTTTAGGATTGACACCTGAGCTGGAGTCCCTTCTCTTCCATTTGCTTTCTAGGTGACCTCACCCAAATAAACTAATAAACAAGGAAACCAGGAAGTGTAGAGAAGTTAAACTGGGATAGTAGTTCTTAGTTAATGTGCTGTAAGGATTTGCTGTGAGAAAGCATGTAAAGCACCTGTAACAAATAGGTGGTCAGTGGGTGCAAGTTTTCTCCTGGCGCCCATTAAAGAGAAAACTATTTTTGGATGGTTGAGAGCCTGTTTTTGCTTCTAAGCCTACAAGGGTTGGTTATCAATAATAGAAGCAAAAATGAGACTGTAGTGAGCAATGCAGTGGAGTGCTGGTATGTTTTCAGTGGCTAAATTTCCACTATCCCAGGAAGCCCAATTGCTTGGATTTTAATATCTCAGTCAATAAAACCAGTCTGCTGTTTGTTTTCCCAGAAGTGATGGTTGATTGCAGTGAACCCCAGTAGTCTACTTTTCCATGATTTCTTAAGGTCTGCTTACTTAGATCGATTAATTAAAAAATGAATTTTCTCAGATCAACTTGCACGTTTGCAAAGCTTAAAAAGCCTCCACTGCTAAATGTCACTTTTTCCTGAAAATAACCGAGAATCCAAGTTTCTGCAAGTCCTCTCAGCTAGGAACTTGTTGCCATTGCCCTATTGACCACCAACCAGATGCCTGCTAGTAAAAAGAGAGACTGCCAGCACTTTCTGCTTCTGGAGTTTTAACTTGCAGCACTGGAAATTCTGAGTGTGAAACTCATCTTGCTTATTCAGGTATTCAGCGTTAAACAGCTGTAGAGAAGTGGTACGTGCTTTTCCAGGCAGTTCTTCATAGGAATTGATTGGTTTGGCAGAGAAAGACCATGTCGGCTAAATTTACGTTAAGGAAATTTGTTACGGTAATCTTATTTTTATTAAGGGTTTGGTACAATTCACCAGTTATATGGTAGAATGTTGAATGGCCCCTATATGTTGGTTTAGGTTGAGCGTTAAATAATCGGATAAATATTCAATATATTATATATAAAAGATTAGTTGATTGAGTAATTGCTGATAAGAATTTGTGTAGATTATTTTTCTTTTTAAATTCCATATGTTGAAATTTGCCAAGGTAATCGACTGAAACTTTCTTTTCTCTAGATAAAATTGTAAGGAAAGCTGGCAGTCTGACAAATGCTTATGTTTATGAAGTGGGCCCTGGGCCTGGGGGAATCACAAGATCCATTCTCAATGCCGGTGTTGCTGAACTTCTGGTGGTTGAAAAGGATAGTCGATTTATTCCTGGATTACAGGTGAGATATTTGGTGTCTTTTTTAGGAGGCAAAAACTCAATATAAATCTTCAAACAACGCTTCTTAAATCCCAGGGTATCCAAGGATTCTGTAGTTTGCTCCTCAAAGTGCAGCTCTCCAGGCTTCGTTCCAGAGATTGATTCCATAGTCTGCAGTGGTATAGGAATCTGCATTTCTGGCCAGCATGCCCACATGAACTGTTGGCCACAGCTTGAATAAACCTGCTTTATGCATTGATACTAAACAAACTAATTGCCTTGTGTGACCTTTTTTTAATCTACTAATAGCTGTGCATGTCATGGCCCATTCTTTGAAAAATAAGTAAAACTAAGTAATGCCAATACTGATTTCTGAGAACCTCATTTAAATTCAGAAAATCATGTCTACAAGCAAAAGATGAAGACGTATGCCTCATCGAGAGAGACTAATTGTTAAGCTTAGGCATTTGTATAAGGATTTTTTAAGTGAAGAAATTAAGTTGTACCATTGTACATGTAGAGTTAAGATGAGGTTTAAATGAAATGATACATGCATCTAAAACAGTAGGTGATGTCATATGGGAAATATTTGAAGGAGTTGGGTGTGTTTCAACAGAAGAGAAGCCTTGAGTGAGGGGATTGACAGCTGCCTATGAGAGGTTGTGGTGGGGGAGGATCAGCTTATTTTGGTTTTCTCTAGAAGGGAACTAAAACAGGTAAGAACTGAGGGGGGAACTAAAACAGGTAAGAACTGAGGGAGGCAGACGTGGATTTAAAATGAGGAGGGACTTATATTTTTGAAACAGTGGCAAACAGTGGAACAGATTATATCGGGGATCTTGTAAAGGAAATTCTTCATGGGGGGCACTTAATGCACTTAAAAGAGTCTTTGTTTGATTCCTCTGCAATTCTGAAACTTTAAAAGAGCCCTTAGCCTTTAGTTCATATGAGTAGCAATTTATTAGGCGCGTCCAGCAGAATAATAAAATTATCTACATTGTTACTTTCATACCAGAGGACAAATTGGTTTAAAATTAGGACGTTCTGATACTTTTGTATGAATTAATGGATAACTGTTTAATTTCCGCCGGAACAGTTAGAAAAATTTTGTTTGAAAATCTAGGGCTTTGTGTTCATGCCTCTGAATTTTTTTTAGAAACCTAGTGATTTTTTTCTCATTATTTTGCTATTTCTAGTTTTTATGCTTTAAACAATTATGTATTTAGTTTCATCTAATTTTGCCAGCCTTTATTCATAGAATTGGTTTCAGATTTATAACTTTATTTGAGGAAAGAGCGGTGTATCAGTGGGAGGTGGAAGTGATGATATTGTTATTTTTGGTGAGAGCATAAGGTGATAAAAAGTAACTGAATAACACTATGTAATTCCCTGCAGGTTTATTTATCTAACCCTTTTGTGGGCATAGAGAAGAAGACTCATCTGACCTTTTTCCCCTTAAAGGGACATCTTAACCCTAAATCTCACCCTCTCTTATGTGTAATTCTTTCTCATTAGGCAGGGAGGTGAATCACATTTCTCATCGCCAGCTTAATTTATATATTCTCCTCTCTGATCTCAACTAAAGATCTTTGAAGACAGACTAAAACACAACTGTACTCTTCTCACCTGCCCACCCCCACCGCCTGTGCAAGTTCCTGCATTCCTAACCTCTGCCTTGTTTTATTTGTCTCGTGAGATTTATTATCGTCTGACACACTATACGTTCTTCTTTGTTGTCAGTCTCACCTCGTGGAATGTGAGCGTCATGAGGGTAGAGATTTTTGTTTGGTTTGTTCCCTGACATGTAAGAGTGCCTGGCACATAGCAGCAGGTGTTCAGTAGTGTCTCACGTGGGAGATAAATAAATGTTGCTCTGTCTTTGTAGGGATCTATCTAATTAGCTGATTAAATGTGTTATTTAATGGTGAAAGTGAATAGTTGTGTAGCATTGATTATCAAAAGAGTTTTGTTGTTTTTTCCCTAACCATGAAGGTTGATTTCAAGGTAAATTACTGTGCAAGAAATGTGTATTTGACTTCTTTTTTGTCTCTGTAGAAGAGGCAAAATTAATTTTTAGTGTCTTATATGCAGGAAAGGAATTTACGTTAAAAAGAAATGTTGGGTACTAAAATATCAAATAGACTTCTTTTTCCTGTAAAGAATGTTTCAATATGTAAAACCACTTTCTTTTAGAGGTACTAAATTAATCATAAAACTCAGTGAAGGCAGAAGGAGAGTGATCTATTTTAAGGATTCCATTTTAGTGATATCTAAGCTAATAGAATTACTTTTTAAAGAAATTGTAATAATTTATAAGATGTCTGCTAGCTGAAAGTATGTCATTTGTAGCTTAATTCAATTCTTAAAATATTATCACGAGGCAGCCTAAGGGAAAGAACATAGTGATAACATAGGTTTCACCATCAGCATGTTGTAATGTAAGAAAACACGTCTGATACGTGGAAGCATTGTAGTCTGAGTTTGTAGCGAAGAACAGACTGTTAGCATCAAATGGCTTGTGTTTGACTTCAGGCTCTACCGTTTACTATTTATATGACTTTGGGCAGGTAACTATCGCTCTGTGCCTTGGTTTGTTCATAGGATTGCTATGGATTAAATGAATGCCTTATCTTAGTGGGCACTCAATACAGTTTTTTTTTTTTTAAAGAAGATGTTGGGGGTATGAGTTTATTAATTTATTTTTGCTGTGTTGGGTCTTCGTTTCTGTGCGAGGGCTTTCTCTAGTATGGCAAGCGGGGGCCACTCTTCATCGCGGTGCGCGGGCCTCTCACTATCACAGCCTCTCTTGTTGCGGAGCACAGGCTCCAGACGCGCAGGGTCAGTAGTTGTGGCTCACGGGCCTAGTTGCTCCGCGGCATGTGGGATCCTCCCAGACCAGGGCTCGAACCCGTGTCCCCTGCATTAGCAGGCAGAGTCTCAACCACTGCGCCACCAGGGAAACCCTCAATACAATTTTTGTTATAAGTACCCCATGCCTTGGGCACTTTTGGTAATTAAGGATTGTTCATGAGACTGCTGATCTGAAAAGAGGTATAGGAGAAAAGTAATGTTGTTCCTTTGGAGCACTGGAAAATCCCCAGTGCTGTAGAAACATGGGGACTTTCTCCAACTCATCACACTAGTATTGGACACGTGGAGGTTCTTTCTCTCTTACTGTGGTTGCATTTTCTTGTGATTGTGCATAAAACTTAGTTTTTATCATGTAGAGTTTATCAATTTTTTTTAATTTGATAAGGAGAGTGATCTATTTTAAGGATTCCATTTTAGTGATATCTAAGCTAATAGAATTACTTTTTAAAGAAATTGTAATAATTTATAAGATGTCTGCTAGCTGAAAGTATGTCATTTGTAGCTTAATTCAATTCTTAAAATATTATCACGAGGCAGCCTAAGGGAAAGAACATAGTGATAACATAGGTTTCACCATCAGCATGTTGTAATGTAAGAAAACACGTCTGATACGTGGAAGCATTGTAGTCTGAGTTTGTAGCGAAGAACAGACTGTTAGCATCAAATGGCTTGTGTTTGACTTCAGGCTCTACCGTTTACTATTTATATGACTTTGGGCAGGTAACTATCGCTCTGTGCCTTGGTTTGTTCATAGGATTGCTATGGATTAAATGAATGCCTTATCTTAGTGGGCACTCAATACAGTTTTTTTTTTTTTAAAGAAGATGTTGGGGGTATGAGTTTATTAATTTATTTTTGCTGTGTTGGGTCTTCGTTTCTGTGCGAGGGCTTTCTCTAGTATGGCAAGCGGGGGCCACTCTTCATCGCGGTGCGCGGGCCTCTCACTATCACAGCCTCTCTTGTTGCGGAGCACAGGCTCCAGACGCGCAGGGTCAGTAGTTGTGGCTCACGGGCCTAGTTGCTCCGCGGCATGTGGGATCCTCCCAGACCAGGGCTCGAACCCGTGTCCCCTGCATTAGCAGGCAGAGTCTCAACCACTGCGCCACCAGGGAAACCCTCAATACAATTTTTGTTATAAGTACCCCATGCCTTGGGCACTTTTGGTAATTAAGGATTGTTCATGAGACTGCTGATCTGAAAAGAGGTATAGGAGAAAAGTAATGTTGTTCCTTTGGAGCACTGGAAAATCCCCAGTGCTGTAGAAACATGGGGACTTTCTCCAACTCATCACACTAGTATTGGACACGTGGAGGTTCTTTCTCTCTTACTGTGGTTGCATTTTCTTGTGATTGTGCATAAAACTTAGTTTTTATCATGTAGAGTTTATCAATTTTTTTTAATTTGATGCTTTTTACACCTTAGTTTTAAAATAATTGGCCCAAACTAAGAATTTCTCCTACATTTTCTTCTGGATGTTTTATCTGGATGTGGAATCTTAAAACAACAACAACGAAACAAAAGTGAACTCCTAGATGCAGAGAACAGGTTGGTGACTGCCAGAGGCTGGGGGTTGGGCTTGGGTGAACTGGGTGAAGTTAGTCAAAAGGTACAAACTTCCAGTCATAAGTCCTGGGGATGTAATGTAGAGCGTGCTGACTACAGTTAATACTGTACTGTATATGTTAAAGTTGCTAAGAGAATGAATCTTAAAAGTGCTCATCAAAAAAAAAAAAGTGCTCATCACAAGAAGAAAAGTTTGTGTGTGGTGATACTTTCACAGTGTACACATATATCTAATCATTATGTTGTGCCCCGGAAACTAACATAATGTTATATGTTAATTGTATCTTAGTTTTTTAAAAGTTGTGCTAATTGAGTTGAAAGCTTATTTCCTGAATAATGTACAAATTCTTAGAATCATAAGCAACATAAGATCCAGTGGTTTTCAAAGTTCAGTTGACCCTAGAACAACACGGATTTGAACTGCAGTGGTCCACTTATACACAGATTGTTTTTTTCAGTAAATACATGCAGTACTGCACGATCCAAGGTTAGTTGAATTTGAGGTTGAACAGGTACAGAGGGCTGATTATGGGACTTGAGTATCTGAATTTAGGTATTCTCAGCAGGTCCTAGAACTAATCCCCTGCAGATACCAAGGGATGATTGTAAATGGGAAGGAGAAAAATAAAATCCCTCTCCAATTTTCCAAGTGTTGATTAAGTAGAGACCTTAATTTGGTAGTTAGAGGGCCGCCTCGTTGGTTTGCTCCAGGTGAGCCAAATTATAAACTGCCAGAACTTGCTCTCCTCTTGTTCTAAACGTTCCACGACAAAACAAAAATAACAGTGAAAGGCAGAAGTCTCACTTTGATCTTCTTTTTGCACAATGAGAGGAACATGAACCTTGAAAATCTACAAATACACAGTTTGGAGTAAAATATTACAATAAATCCCTATGAATCACTAGGTAATATTAGTTCCTTACAATGAGCAGAAAAATTATGAAGGTATCTCTAAAATATTTTCAGTAAGGAAACTTTAGACACTAATCTTAGCGAGATCATTCTAACTCTAAATTCTCAAAATGGAGTCAATATAATTTGCTTCCACCTTACCCCATATAAGTGCATGAAATTTTAGCACTTAAATTTAATGCATGTTTCAGAGTCACAGTACTTTGAGAAATTAAAAAAAACAAAAAGCCAAAACCCAAACGAAGAATTTCTCCTGTCTTCTAGAAGTTTCATAGTTTTAACTTTTACATGTAGGCCTATGACACATTTTGAGTTAACTTTTGTGTATATTGTGATGTGAGGGTAAAGATTTTTTTTTTGCACCATTTGTTGAGAATATTATCTTTTCCTCATTGAGTTGCCTTGTTACTGTTGTCAAAAATCAATTAGGTTTACGTGTGTTGGTCCATATCTGGACTTCCAATTCTGTTTTATTGATCTATAGGTCTGTGTTTTCACCAATACCAATCTGTGTTGATTACCGTAGCTTTATAGTAAGACTTGAGAGCAGGTCATGTAAGTCTTCCAACCTTGTTCTTCTTTTTCAAAATTGTTTTTGCTATTCTAGATCCTTTGCATTTCCAAATAGTTTTAAAATCATATTGGCAATTTCCACTTTGAAAAAAAAAGCCTCACGTGATTGCGATTGGATTAAAACTGTAGATCACTTTAGGGAGAACTGGCATCTTAATAGTATCGTCTTCTGATGCATGAACGTGACATATTGCCCCATTTATTAGGTTTTCTCTAATTTCTCATGGCCATGTTTTATAGTTCTTAGTAGACAAGTCTTGCACACCTTTTGTCAGATTTACCCTTAACTATTTCGTATTCTTTGATACTGTTGTACATGGTATTGGTTTTTAATTTTAACTCAAAGTTGTTTGTTGTTACTATGTAGAAATACCATTTTTTTTTAGATATTGACTTTGTATTCCTACAACCTTGCTATACTCACTTATTAGTAGCTGTTTTATAGATTTCCTTAGTATTGTCTGCATATATTATTTCATCTGCAAATAAAGACAGTTTCACCTCCTCCATTCCAATCTATTTGTCACTGTTTTTCTTCATCTTGCACTAAGACCTACAGTACAGTGTTTAACAGAAGTGGTAGGAGTGAACATCCTTGTCTTTCTCGGGTCTTAGGGGAAAAGCATTCAGACTCTTAACCATTGAGTACGATGTTAGTTGTAGGTTTTTCCTGGATCTCCTTTTTCCGGCTGAAGAAGGTCCCTTCTGTTCTTAGTTTGCTGAGAAGTTTGTTTGTTTTAAATAATGAATGGATATTGGATTTGCAAGAATACTTTTTCTGAGTTTTTGAGATAATTGTATGGTTTTCTTTTTTAACATAGCAAATTATATTGATTTTTCTAATGGTAAATAAACCATCTGTAGAATCTGTAATGATGTCCCCTCTCTCATTCCTGATGTTGGTAATTAGCATATCTCTCTTTACTGGTCAGTCTGGCTACAGAGTAGTCAACCTTATTGATCTTAAACAAAAACAGCTCTGGAATCACTGGGTTTTCTCTATTTTCTTATTTCATAGATTTCTGCTCTGAAATTTTTGTTCCTCTTGCTTTGGGTTTAATTTGTTCTTTCTGTAGTTTAAGGTGGAAACTAAAGTCATTGATTTGAAGCCTTTCTTATTTTCTTATAGGTGTTAGTACAATAAATTTCCCTCTCAGTACACCTTTAGGAGACTCCTACAAATTTTGATATGTTGTTTTCATTTTCATTGCATTCAGAATACTTTCTAATTTCCTTTTTCTTGTTAATATTTTTTGAGATATTAAAGAAAGACTTTAGCTCAGATTTCCCTTATAGTTTCTTATTTGACTTGTGGATTATTTAGAAGTGTATCATTTAGTTTGCAAATTTGGGGGCTTTTCAGACCTCTTTCTGTTATTCTAGTTTAATTTCATTGTAATCAGAGAACATACTTTGCATGAGTCGAATCATTTTTTATTAATTCAGACTTGTTCATGGCATGTGGAATATGATCTGTCTTGGTAAACGTTTCTTGAAAAGAATATGCATTCTGCTGTTGTTGGATGCAGCATAAATTTCAATTAGGTCAGTTGGCATTACTCAAGTCTTCTATCTCCTTAGTGATTTCCTGTCTACTTGTTCAATCATTTATTGAGAGAAAGGTATTGAAATCTTGTACTCCAATTGCAGATTTGTCTGTCTCTCCTATCGGTTTTTGTTTCACCTATTTTTAAACACTGTTTTTAGGTGCATAAACATTTAGGATTGTTATATCTTTGTTATGGATTGGCTTCTTTATCATTTTGAAATGAACTTCCTGATCCCTGGTGATATTCTTTCCTCTGAAATCTACATTGTCTGATATTAATATAGCCATTCCGTCTTTCTTTTGATTAGTGTTAGAATGGTATATCTTTTCCACGCTTTTTACCTATTTCTGTTTTTATATTTTAAGTGTGTTTCTCAGAGGCAAGTGTGTAGTGGATCTTGCATTTTTCCCACCACTCTGGCCATCTCTGCCTTATGTATTAGTTTTCTATTGTTGCTGTAACAAATTACCACAAATTCAGTAGCTTAAAGTGACAAATTTTTATCCTACAGTTCTGGGTGTCAGAAGTCTAAAAGCAAGGTCAGCAGGGCTGTATTCTGCTGGAGGCTTCAAGGGAGAATGTTTCCTTGCCTTTTTCAGCTTCTAGAGGCCACCTGCCATCATTAGCTCATGTACCTCTCACTTCTACATCTCTACTATTGCCTCTAATCCTCCTGCCTCTCATCACCTTTGTGATTACATTGGACCCACTTGGATAATTTAGGCTTATTTCCCCACCTCAAGATCTTTTTTTTTTTTTTTTTTTGTGGTACGCGGGCCTCTCACTGTTGTGGCCTCTCCCGTTGCGGAGCACAGGCTCTGGACGCGCAGGCTCAGTGGCCATGGCTCACGGGCCCAGCCCCTCCGCGGCATGTGGGATCTTCCCGGACCGGGGCACGAACCCGTGTCCCCTGCATCGGCAGGCAGACTCTCAACCACTGCGCCACCAGGGAAGCCCTGCTGTCATTCTTATCTTTGCTTCTGTCTTTTTTCTCTGGCTGTTTTTAAGATTTTTTTCTTTATCACTGGTTTTGAGCATTTTCATCATGATGTGCCTTGGTGTCATTTTCTTCATGTTTCTTGCATGTGGGGCAGTGAGAGCTTCTTGGATCTGCAGGTTTTCCTGCACTTCCTGTTGTCCAGTGTCTGAATATTGCCTCAACTATTTTGTCCGTTTCTCATTTAAGGCAAAAGAATGTATCTGGTCTCCTGTATTTCATCTCGACCAGAGTAAGAAGCTCTGGGAGTCTTCCTGACCGTTAAGTTATGTGTTTATTTCATGGAATTTTGGAGATAGTAAGGCGTTGATTATTGTCAGTGTTACCTCTGGGATTTTATAGTAGGTAAATAGAGTGATTATTTCTTGATAGGCAAAGTAGAGAGTTCATGGCACTGAGAATCAAATAGGCTGATGTTCAGATATCATATATGTCACTCACTAGCTTTGTGACCCTGAGCTTGCCTTTGAATCTTTTGTAGCTTCAGCTTTCTCATCTGCAGCATGGGAATGATAGTTATCTTTTGTGGTTATTACAAGGATAGATAGAAATTTATGTAAAGAGCCAGGCCTATTGCCAGTAGTCAATAAACGGTTGCCAGGCCTATTGCCAGTAGTCAATAAACGGTTGCTATTATAACTATTCTCCTTCCCTGTCGTCTTGTAAAGGGACATATAAAGTAATCTAGTCATCCTGACAAAAGGAGCTGTTTTTAATCAGAGGTAGTAGAATTTTGAAATTCTTTCGTCGCTAGCAAATTTTAAGTAAGGAGGACTTTCTGTTGTGATAATTACATACTTTACACATGTAAGTTACTTGATATAGCTATAATCGTAGTTAATCATAACATAGACAGCACTCAACCAATTAGCAAAAGGTGACTTACAGCCAAAGTGCTTTCCTAGTCCACTGTAAGTCGTAAGTACAGAGATCAATGCTAGAAGCAGACCCACTGACAAGAGCAGGAAGTAACAATTATTACTGTGGCAGAAAAGCTATAAAAAGCAAATATAAAACTGAAAGAAAGCACAGCACTAAGGGATCATAACCATTGAGGCCTTTGCTCTACAGGCAGCAGTGACCCAAGTCATCAAGAAAGGGTGAAATTGGGTGCATTGTTCGTGGGGTAGGAAGAGAATTGTGCAATACAGTTTAGAAAGATTTCCACCTGTGTGTTTCTGTTGAAGAAATGTTAACACCTAAAGGAGTTACATTGGTTGAATAGAAAATTTATTAAATCAAACATCTAATTCCTTGATGAGTCTGAGTAAGTGAGTTTCTACTGTACATGTTCTGGTCCTGTTTAAAAAGCAAAGCAGGCTGACTTTTTGAAATCATGCTGTAATCTTCACCCTTAGAAAAGTCATTTGTAACATTATCTTAAATTCCTTTTGAATAATAGCATTAGTCTTTTCTCTGTGTTCTATTTAATAAAAAAAACTTTTTTTCACCTATTGTGTTTCATACTGTAGATCCCTTATCATATAGTTTGCCTAACAGTTTTGTCCAGCCCTTATTTCAACAGTGTTTGGGTTCCTACTTTGTGGCAAGTTAGAAGGAAGGTAGTATCACTGGGCTGGGTAATTAATCTTTAGCCCACTGTACAGTGTTGGCTGCCATGAGCCCCTCACCATGAGAAGGTGGCATAAAACATACAAAATGGCTATTTGATACAGTTTTTCTCAAGGAATTGGTAATTGGGCATAAGTACCTTATAATTGGGTATAAGTTCTTTCCTCATCAAATTAGATCACCAGCAAACTATCTAGTTAGACCATAGCTACTTGCCCCCCACAGAAAGCATTCACTAAGACCTTGACTTGTTAGAGGAGAGAGATTTTTAGGTGACCATGTGAAGAATACTTTTGCATTTGTTTTCTCACTTTTATTAAAGGCATTCTCTGTTTGTTCCTTGTACCCTTTACAAAACTTAATACCAGAAAAACACATGATCTCTTGGAAACTGGGTATAATTACTTCCAATACTGAGTGAAAATGATATAATTCAGTATGTCAGCTGTGAGATCTAACATCTCCAGGATTGTTACGATGTAAAGCTCTCACGATTTACATGCATGTTTCTCCTATCGTGGTTTGGCTTTCTTTCTTCTTTTACAGCTTTATTTAATGAATATTTTTTACTCAAAGCTTACTCATGCCTCATTTTGGAAGAATATAGGATTGGAAACTAAAATAAAAATGATAGAATAATTTGAGTGTCTGTATAAATACCCATTTGGCTGTAATCAAGTGTGTGCATTCATAGCTGTGCCTTTGAGCACATTATGAGGCAACACCTCCAATGTTTTGAAGTGTTATTCTTGAAGGGTTGTAATAGTGATCTTTCCCACCCCTTCGTCGTTCCCCAAACATCATTATGATGATGAAAACATTTTCCTCTATTAGTGGTTAGTTAGAAGGTCTTTCTATGTCATTGCTGAATATCATCAGGTGTTGAAATGGCTGCTGTCTGTAATCATGCTGTCGTTTCAGTTTGTATAGCATTTTCTTTTTTTTGGCCTCCATAATTGCTTCAGGGCCTTGCCATAAAACTGAACACCAGCATTCATTCCTTCTGCAGTGGGGAGTGGGAAAGGGGAAGATTAAGCTACAGAGTGGTCCTGGAAACGGTAGACCTTTTAAAGGACAGGACGACTTGCTGTTTCACAGACTGACACTTACGCCTGAAGGGGAATCCAAAAAAAAAAAGCAACTTTAAACTTAGAAAAGGAAGGTGAATGTGTATTATATCAGGTTTCTGGTATGCAGCTGTGTGTGTCAAGGTGGAAAAAATTAACACTTCAAACTTGGTTATCAGAGCATGTAGATTAATGCCAAAAAGCCAAATTTACATTGTTTTAATCTTAATTACTGATTACTTCATTACTTTCTATATATTGACATGTGAAACATAAGCTTTTAGTTCTGCCTCTTAGTTTTTGGTATGCTTATTTGTTTTAATTATGTGAAGCATAATTATAGAAAAAAATTTTAAGTTCTTCATTGATGGTAAATGCTAACATTAAATACACAGTTTTTATACAGTAAGAACCTGTCCCATAGAGAGCTATCTCCTTTTTTATTTTTATGGTATATTGAGGTTATTATATTTTCTAAGATTAATTGTCTGGAACTCATCAGATTAAGTTTTAGCAAATCTTGGTAACTTAAAATAATCCATAAGTACATTAATATCAGAGGTACGCAATTATTTTTGCCGAACTACCATGGCTAAATGTATCAAAGCAGATGATTCCCAGACTTAAAATGTTTAGCCTCTAATTAGTATATGCATTTCAGCTATGCATTTCTCAACTTCTAATTGATTTATCAGTGAAATAAATCTTTGCAGGTTTCTGGACCCTACAAATTTTGGGAGCCCCAAATCTCACAGGCTAGGAGAGGAGTATTCCAGCTTCACAGAAAACTGAATGCCATTTGAGCATTCACTTATTCATCAAATATATATGAAGCACTACTGCGTACTATTGCAGCTGTAGGGGATATTAAGCTAGATAAGAAACAGGTGCCCTTAAGGGACCTATGTTGTTGCAGGGAAAAGAAACTTAAGTATACATAATTGTAATACACAGTGCTCTCAAGAAGCATGTGCAAGACACATTGCTGCCCCAAAGGTGTAAGTGATCTACAACTGGGTGCCCTGGTCCATGTCTCCTCTCTGGCTTCTGTGGTGGTGCTTTCATCCATCCTCAGTTGCCTCAGTTAGTGAAGAGGAGAGTTAGGAGAATTAGTTAGCTTTAATTGAGCTAGAGAAGAAGGTCCAAGGGATGCTCAGGGCAAAAGTTCCTTGAATTGGAGCCAAGGTTCTCTGAGCTCCATGAGCTGAGATTTAATGTGGGTAGAGGGTTACCTCTTCCTTTGTAACCTACTTTAGATGTGTTTATTTTCATTGATTTTAGTCACTCCTGCATGTTGAGCTTTATAAGCTCAGGGATTGCATCTGTTTTTTTTGTTGTTGTTTGTTTTTTAACTAAGGACTTAAAGAATCAAGCTTTGTGTTGGGTCCAGGGCACTTAACACAATGCAGATTTATAGATGGCTTAGCTGTAAGGCTCTTTTTAGTTAGGTGCCAGCACTTCAGTATTTTAAGAGCATTTCTTAAGATGTGATGCGAAGATGGATGAGATGCAGGGAAAAAAAAAAGATTAAGGAAAGAGTACGTTTTTCCTTTATTTATTTTTCTTTTTTACTCAGAAAAACTGAAGGAAGAGGAAGGAAAGCAAATAGTGGAAGGTAGAAATAGGCTGAGAGGTAGCTTTTGTTAAAACATGCAGGGTGGGCTTCCCTGGTGGTGCAGTGGTTGAGAGTCCGCCTGCCGATGCAGGGGACACGGGTTCGTGCCCCGGTCCGGGAAGATCCCACATGCCGTGGAGCGGCTGGGCCCTTGAGCCATGGCCGCTGAGCCTGCGCTTCCGGAGCCTGTGCTCCGCAACGGGAGAGGCCACAACAGTAAGAGGCCCGCGTACCACAAAAAAAAAAAAAAACAAAACCATACAGGGTAATTCATTAGGTTGCAAGTGCCTGTGGATCAGAAGTACTTTAGGGGTACTCTGGTCAAGGAAGTGATTCAGACTCTGCCACGTACAGCTTGGCGACAACACATGACTTTCTGCTTGTTTGACTCTAGTCGTCGATTAAGTTAAAGATCTTGGTAATATGTAGAATCCTTTGTATATATTTAGGCTACAAAGATTTAGTTGAATTAAGTCCATCTCTCCTATGATTTGCTCCTAATTAATTCTCAGTATTTCATTATAATGTCCTTAGTCTCTAATTTATTTTTTAATCAATAATTTTTAATTGAAGTATAGTTGGCTTACAATGTTGTGTTAATTTCTGTTGTACGGCAGACTGATTTGGTTATACATATATATACGTTCTTTTTTTATATTATTTTCCATTATGGTTTATCATAGAATATTGAATATAGTTCCCTGTGCTACACAGTAGGACCTTGGTGTTTATCCATCCTACGTATAATAGCTTGAATCTGCTAACCCCAAACTCTCAATCCTTCCATTCCCCACTCCCCCTTCCTCCCTTGGCAACCACCAGTCTGTTCTCTATGTCCGTGATTCTGTTTGTTTCAAGATAGGTTCATTTGTGTCATATTTTAGATTCTACATGTGTTACCATATGCTATTTGTCTTTTCCTTTCTGACTTCACTTAGTATGATAATCTCTAGTTGCATCAGTGTTGCTGCAAATGGCATTATTTCGTTCTTTTTTGTGGCTGAGTATAGTATTCCATTGTATATATGTACCACATCTTCTTTATCCATTCATCTGTCGATGGACATTTAGGTTGTTTCCATGTCTTGACTGTTGTGAATAGTGCCACTGTGAACATTAGGGTGCATGTATCTTTTTGAATTATAGTTTTGTCTGAATATATGCTCAGGAGTGGGATTGCTGGGTCATATGGCAATTCTATTTTTAGTTTTCTAAGGAACCTCCGTACTGTTTTCCACATTGACTACACCAACTTACATTCCCATGGCGACAACACATGACTTTCTGCTTGTTTGACTCTAGTCGTCGATTAAGTTAAAGATCTTGGTAATATGTAGAATCCTTTGTATATATTTAGGCTACAAAGATTTAGTTGAATTAAGTCCATCTCTCCTATGATTTGCTCCTAATTAATTCTCAGTATTTCATTATAATGTCCTTAGTCTCTAATTTATTTTTTAATCAATAATTTTTAATTGAAGTATAGTTGGCTTACAATGTTGTGTTAATTTCTGTTGTACGGCAGACTGATTTGGTTATACATATATATACGTTCTTTTTTTATATTATTTTCCATTATGGTTTATCATAGAATATTGAATATAGTTCCCTGTGCTACACAGTAGGACCTTGGTGTTTATCCATCCTACGTATAATAGCTTGAATCTGCTAACCCCAAACTCTCAATCCTTCCATTCCCCACTCCCCCTTCCTCCCTTGGCAACCACCAGTCTGTTCTCTATGTCCGTGATTCTGTTTGTTTCAAGATAGGTTCATTTGTGTCATATTTTAGATTCTACATGTGTTACCATATGCTATTTGTCTTTTCCTTTCTGACTTCACTTAGTATGATAATCTCTAGTTGCATCAGTGTTGCTGCAAATGGCATTATTTCGTTCTTTTTTGTGGCTGAGTATAGTATTCCATTGTATATATGTACCACATCTTCTTTATCCATTCATCTGTCGATGGACATTTAGGTTGTTTCCATGTCTTGACTGTTGTGAATAGTGCCACTGTGAACATTAGGGTGCATGTATCTTTTTGAATTATAGTTTTGTCTGAATATATGCTCAGGAGTGGGATTGCTGGGTCATATGGCAATTCTATTTTTAGTTTTCTAAGGAACCTCCGTACTGTTTTCCACATTGACTACACCAACTTACATTCCCACCAACAGTGTAGGAGGGTTCCCTTTTCTCTACACCCTCTCCGGCGTTTGTTATTTGTAGACTTTTTGATGATGGCCATTCTGACCGGTGTGAGGTGATACCTCACTGCAGTTTTGATTTGCATTTCTCTAATGATGAGCAGTGTTGAACATCTTTTCATGTGCCTATTGGCCATCTGTATGTGTTCTTTGGAGAAATGTCTGTTTAGGTCTTCTGCCCATTTTTTGATTGGGTTTTTTTGTTGTTGTTGAGTTGTATGAGCTGTTTGTATATTTTGGAAATTAAGCCCTTATGGGTCACATCGTTTGCAAATATTTTCTCCCATTCTGTAGGTTGTATTGTTTATGGTTTCCTCTGCTGTGCAAAAGCTTGTAAGTTTGATTAGGTCCCATTTGTTTATTTTTGGTTTTATTTCTGTTGCCTTGGGAGACTGCTTAGTCTGTAATTTAAAAAGACAGGTAAGAGTTGAGTTTTTGCTAAATCTGTACAGAAATACAAGTCATTCTGCGGGTCAGAATTAAGATAATGTATTACTTGTGATGTTATAAGCTATTGTTATACTAGTATCTGCCACTATCCCCAGTCATTCTTATGTGTTGAAAGTCAAACACCACAGTTGCCTGTTGGCAGTGGACGCAGTTGATACAGCATGCTATTAGTTCATTAATGATCATTCTTAGTCTGGCTTTTCAGATTTATTTAACGATGCACAGACTTGAAGAAAAAAAAAATAGTTCTACTCTTCTCCAAAGTGTATGAGCTCATTTTATTGATCTTTTTGTAAACTAGATGCTTTCTGATGCAGCACCTGGAAAACTGAGAATTGTGCATGGAGATGTCTTGACATTTAAGATAGAAAATGCTTTTCCAGAAAGTCTCAAAAGACAGTGGGAGGATGGTAAGTGACTTTGGGTTGGTTTTCTTATTTTCTTTTGTAATTATTTAGATCACAAATATTTATGTTATTTATTATACATTATAAATGTTTATTATATATTTATATTAAAAATTAAATGAATAGAATTAAATAGGTAAATGCACATTGCAGTTTTTTTCTGCTTTTCCACTTTGTTCCAAAGTAAGATAAAGTAATTTGATTTTATAATTCTAATTTATTTACCCGATATTTTTCAGATACTTTGGGTTCTGTTCAAATAAACTTTCTGTTTTTATGATACCATATAAGGATGGAATGAACTATAAAGTGTTACTTTTTCCAAGTGGTGAAAAAAGAAGTGTTTTAGTGAACCAAGCTGTACCCACACCTTTCTAACTTTATTTCCATTGTCTGTCACATTCAATGCCTAACCAAGGTGCTCTTCATTCACAAACAGTGTTTACTGGGTACCTGCTATGTGCCAGCTCCTTGGAATACATAGATAAATGGGGTGTGTTTCTTGCCCATAAAACCCCTCAGAACACCTGGAGGAGCGATTCTGGCATGCCCCCACGGCTGCCCCCCTCGTCTCTGGCCGCTGCACGCCAGGCTCCCACTGTCCTCTTCTCGGCACCAGCCTTCAGGTTTCTGCCTGCCCAGCCCGTCACAGACACAGTGACAACCGACCTAACTGCCTGCTTCAATCCATCTCAAGTTCCCTGGCATTAATCTGACTGTTACTCTCTTCTAGACTATTTCTCTGCTCCTGTCTTCCCGATACCAGGCGCTCCTATTCCTCCTTTTACATTGTTGGGAGCTTTCTCTAAGTATTCTTTGCTGGTGGTTATTTTTCCAGCCACATCTTACATGTTGTTTCTGAGCTGGGGGGAAGGGGTGGAATCTGCTGTTCGCATGCAGCAGGTTTGCCTGGATTGCTCCTCCCCTGTGGTTTCACTTACCATGTATATACTACACACACTTAATCTTCATGTCCAGCCTGTATCCCCTGCCTAGGTATCTGACAGCTTCATCTGGGTGCCCCATAGGAACTTTGACCTCATCATGTCCAAAGCAAATGATCCTTTCCCTCAAACCAGTTCTTTTTCATATTTTTCCTAAGCCAAAACCTGAAGACTTTGACTGACTGAATAGTAATTAGGTAGGATTTTTTTCCCTTGATAATTCAAAGCGGATTGTGAGAAAACACGGCTTCTGAAGAATAAATGGACTGGAAAATACTCAGCCATATCTTTTTGTATATTTTTGTTTGATGCTGTTAATATCCAGTTTGATTTTACTCTTAGCTAAAATTGTATTCAGAATATATTGATGAAATAATCATTCCAAGTTTTTTTTCTTATGCCAAACAGATCCTCCAAATGTACATATTATTGGAAATCTGCCTTTTAGTGTATCAACTCCACTGATTATCAAATGGCTTGAAAACGTTTCTCATAGAAATGGACCTTTTGCTTATGGCAGAACCCAGATGACTTTGACTTTTCAAAAGGAAGTGGCAGAGGTAAGTTTTAACTTTTTCTGGCTATTTTATCATGTGATCAAATTACCAAATAAAAAGAATGTGATAATTTGGAGTTGAGAAAGGGAAGGGGGCTGCATGTCTTATTATTCAATAGATAGACTTTGATTCAGCTAATAAGCCTGCTAGGCATTCCCATGGCTGGAGTGTTCCAAGTTTGTCTCTCTAGAAAATAAACCCTCAGAGCAGATGAGAGCAGTTTTTGAAGTGCAGAGGTTTAAGGAGGGAATCTGTAGACTATAAGCATTTTTAAAAAAAGTCATTATGACATATAAATACAAAAGAGTATATAATGTATATGCATGGCTTTGTGTACGTATGGCTTAATAAAAAGAACATATGAATCTCTACCACCCAAGTCAAGTTAATAATTAAATTATAAACATCTTTGACACCCTCTTCTATACCTCATTCTGATTACATCTCCTGTCCCCCACCTGCTACCAAGATAATCTATACCATGAGTTTGCGAATTATTATTCCCTGCATAGTTTATCGCATAGATTCTTATCTGTAGAATTAATATACTTTAGTTCTGTCCATTTTTTAACTTTATACAGGTGGGTTCATACAACGTGTATTCCTTGTATTCTTTTTATCCTGATCTGCTCATGTTCATAGCTGTAGTTTATTTGTACAGCTATTTACTACCCACTCTTTGACTATTTATCTGTCAGATTTATCTGTCCATTTTCCTGTTTCGGGACCCTGCATTAGTTTCAGTGTTTGATTATCACAAACAACTGTCATGAACATTCCTATTTTGATGTCAACTGGTGCACATAGGCAAGATTTATTTAGGGTATAAACCTGAAAGTGGCAATGCTGGATCATTCTGCAGCTTTAAATTTACCACTCTTTTCTGCAGTGTCTAATCCGTTGTTAATTTTACTCAGTTTATTTTTCATTTCAGATATTGTATTTTTATCTCTAAAAGTTTCATTTGAGTCTTATTATATCTTCCCTTTCTCTCATTATGTTCATGCTTTCCTTGGCATCCTTATGCATATGTATAATATCTGTAATAGCTATTTTAAGATCTTTGCCTACTAATTTCATTACCTCTGTCATTTCTGTACTGTTTTACCAGTTGACTTTGCCCACCCTCTTTGCTATGTGTCCCGTTTTTCCGCTTCTTTGCAAGCCTGATAATTTTTGACAAGATACTGGATGTTCTGAGGTTTTTGGTTTTTTAATGTTGGGAATGCTTCTGGCATCTAGTGGATAGAGGTTAGGGATGCTGATAAACATCCTGCAGTGCACAGGACAGTCCCCCACAGCAAAGAATTACTCAGCACTAACCAGCCCAAAATGTCAATAACGCCACAGTTGGAAAAACTTTGTTTTAGATTATTTGGCTATAAAATCCATCACAAAAATTCGGACCCTTTTGTGTTTGTTAGAAACTCTAAGATGACATCCTCTTTTTCCTAAGGTCCTAGTCGTCTCCTCCTCGTGACTCTGTTAATTCTCTTCTGTTGGTTTGAATTGAGGCCATGCTAATAGTTCTTATTTTCTCAGCTTTTGGATTTGTCCTTGGTTTTTCTTTCTCAGCTGACAGGATTATTACGGTATTTCTGTTCTTCAGTAACACAATAGAAATGCAAAATACTATGTACTCTGATTCTTTGGGGGGAAAGAGCAAAGGAACAGAGGCTGAAGAGGTGGGATAACATTTTCAATGACTGAGTGTCAGTTGTGCTTATTAATAATAGTGTTGCTTCCACTTAACCGTACGCAATTATTTTTCTTTAACAAAAAGTTGATTTTAGTATTAATATTGAGAAGAGTTTGTATTGAGTCTGTAATTAACGGAGTGCTTTGGAAGTGTAGATAACACTGCTCCTCTGACTGATTTTTGCAAGTGAAAGTTTCAGTGGGAGACTAAGCAGCATTGTCTTATGTAAACTCTGTTTGTTCTTGACACTGTCATATTTGTAATTTTGTATTTAGCCACAGAAAGCACTTTTAAACATTTGCTTGGCTTGGCTTTGTGAGTTACAGAACAGAAATGAGCATGTTCCTCTTAAGACTACAGGGTGTAAATTTAAGAATTCACCTCACACATTATGAGGCGTGTAGACAGTTTAAAGTTAACAGCTCATAAAATAGAATCAGACTGTGTAGCAATAAATGAGACCTTAACAAATCTCATAGATGATGAAACTGAGGTTCCAAGTGGTTTAATGTCTTCCACAGGTTGTGGAGCTAGTTACAGGGAAAGCTGAACTTGAACACAGGTCATATGTTTTCTGCTGAAGTCACGATGTTCACGTTCTTTCTGTGGCCAGACCTGTGGTCTTTTCTTTCTGGGTCCAGCATCAGCCTCTTCATCTCCTGCCATCTCCAGGGGACCCTGGCTGGTGAATGGTCACATCCCTGGCGGGGAGGAAATCACCTCTCCGTTAATTATCTAGTTCTCATCGTCCCTGGTGTTTGGCTGTGCAGCTTCTCAAGTATAAGCCTAATTTTTCTATTTGTACTTACAATTATTTTAGATGAATAGGAAAATAAATAACACTGTCCTTGTGAATTCTTGGACCCGTTGTTTTTCTTATATTCAATCAGAATTTTTTAAAAGCTTAAGGGTTAAGAGTTTTTCTTTTTACTGAAAAATTACCTGGTTTGATTCCCTGGGCTTTTGCTTTTCAAATCTATCCTGTGATGGAGTTTGAATTTTCATAGCTTTACCTGCAGTACATCTATCAAAGAAACATCAATTCATGTTGGAGTGGTTGATCGACCGTTTAACTCTTATGCTAGCGTTTAATGCAATCTTTTTGCAGAGCTTTCTGGTTTGTGGCTTGAATTTTTCCTTAATAAATTAGGGACAGGTATGTGTGCTGCTTTCTTCTAAGTTATAAGATGTGATTCACATATTTTCATCTCCACAGCCTGTGTGTGTATTTGCTACAAAGATTGGATGGGTTACACTGGATAGGTGTCTATCAGGACACCCCTTCCCCTGGCATAACTGGATACATAGCACTCTAGGTGAAATATATTGTACTTAAATGTGTCTTTATAGCAAATTAGCTTACCACCCATGCCTCCCTGGTTTGCTTTTTGGTTAAAGTGATTTTTAAATTCTCTTCAGTGGGAACACACCTTTCAGATGTAAAGTAAAATACTGGAAGAAAATCCAGGATGAGATCATTTAAGTCTGGGCATTTCTTTTGGTTTATTTTCTAATTTTGTGATTATGTTCATGCTGCATTTTAGTTTTACACAACGGCTTTGAATGCTGCCGGTTTGCACAATGCATTTTAAAAATTTTGAATCTTATGCCAGTGGTAAAGTTCCTTTTTTCTTTATAAAGAACTAGAAATATTTTTGACCATTTGATCCATAAGCTTATTCTTTAACTTAAATCTGTACTTCCATTATTTGTCTTTGTTTTTGATATTTGCATGAGAATATGTACAGTTCTCGGCTTTACATTTTAGAAGGGAAGAATTTATTTTGTTATATATACTGTAGCAACTCATCACTTGTCTTAACTTGACTTCCCGGTAATTTTAACTGTCCAAATACAGACAAGAGCCAGGTAATCTAAAGTAAAAAGGGTTGAGATGAGGGATGGCTTCTAAGTAACAAAATATGCTACAAAATCTACGGTTAACTTTGCCCATAGGAAATTTTCTCAGCATCTCAGATTAAAGCCTATTTTTAAATCTTACCTAAGGCAAAGCTTTTACAAGCCAAATTATGTGGTGTTCATGCCCACAGCTGGTTAGAAGCAGCAAAGTAAAAGGGACTATTAGAGTTTGACACGTGACAGTGAAGCAGGAAAGAGAAACACCCAGCACAGTAAATACATTGAGTTGGCCAAAAGATTCCTTCGGTTTTTAAGTAAAAATAAAAGACACAATTTTCATTTTTACCAAGAACTTTATTGAACAATGTACTCCACTACCTTCTGCCATTTTTCAGGCAACTTCACAATTCCATCTTCCCCAAACTTTTTATCTTTTTGAGCAAAGAACTGTTCCAGGTGCCTTTTACAGTCTTCCAAGGAATTGAAATTTTTTCCATTAAGAGAATTTTGTAAAGACTGAAGTAATCGGAAATCCAAAGGTGCAATGCCTGGTGAATATGGCGGAGGAATCAGAACTTCCCAGCCAAGCTGTAACGGTTTTTGCCTGGTCATCGGAGAAACATGTGGTCTTGCATTGTCCTGATGGAAGATTATGCATTTTCTGTTGACTAATTCCGGACGCTTTTCATTGAGCGCTGCTTTCAGTTGGTCTAATTGGGAGCAGTACATGTTGGAATTAATCGTCTAGTTTTCTGGAAGGAGCTCACAATAGAGGACTCCCTTCCATTCCCACCATGTACACGACATCACCTTCTTTGGATGAAGACCAGCCTTTGGAGTGGTGATGGTTCATTTTGTTTGCCCCACAATCTCTTCCATTCCACATTATTGTGCAGTATCTACGTTTCATCACCCACCACAATTTGTTTTAAAAACGGAGCATTTTCATTACATTTAAAAAGAGAATTGCATGCGGAAATACAGTCAAGGTTTTTTTCACTTAACTTATGTGGTACCCAAACAACAAAGCGTTGAATATAACCAAGCTGGTGCCAATGATTTTCAGCACTTCATTTGTATATGTTGAGTTCATTGGCTAGCTCCTGGGTGGTGTAATGTTGAGTTCTCAATTAATTTCTCGATTTGATCGCTATCAACTTCAGCTGGTCTACCTGACCGTGGAGCATCGTCCAGCGAGAAATCTCCAGCACGAAACTTCACAAACCACTATTGACACATTCGATCAGTCACAGCACCTTCTCCATACACTGGCACGAATCTTTTTTTTGCGTTTCAGTTCCGTTTTTACCTTTCTTGAAATAATAAAGCATAATATTCAGAAAATGTCGCTTTTTTTCTTGAATCTTCAATACTAAAATGGCTACACAAAAATTTACCAGTTTTGATAAGGTTTTTTCAATGCACGCTGATATGACAGCTATCACAATCTAACAAATCTGTTTCGAATGCAGTTAAAGACAGCTGAGTGCTACTAGAGCTATCTTGCGGGGGGGCCGGGGGGGGGACAAATGAACTTTTTGGCCAACCCAGTGACTCAAAAAGCGCTCCGTCTTTGACTGTTTAGTAGTACGGCACAGCACAGGCATACCTGGCCCCAGGATTATTCCAGTAATTGTTGGTATTTGTAATGTTGACTCTATCATTCAAAAGAGATTTAGAATGTCCAGGGAGTTCTAAGAACGTAGAGAAGCAGGCTACATTTTAGAAAAATAAGTATGCCTAATTGTTTTATCCACCACTCAGCTTTGTCCAATCTTAATATACTGCCATATTTTTCATATCTTTTTAAGAAATGAAATAGATATGTTTGGAGCCCTCTTCTATCCCCCTTTTCCCTCCTGTGAATTGAACTGTCTTAAAATTGATATCATGCCCATGAACATGTTTTGCTTGCTCTACAGATATAAATAGATATACACATGCACATAGAGAGTAAACAATAAATAATCTTTTGAAGTTATGATGTGAATGGAGTCATACTGTACATATTTTCTGTCAATTATTGTTTACTCTATTTGGGATTTATGTTGGTGTCTCTTGTTATTCATTGTAACTGTTATTTAGCATTCCATTGTCAAAATTACCACAGTTTAATTATTCACCTATTGATGGACCTTTATATTTTTCCACTTTTTTTTGGATCCTACGTATAATGTTGCAGTGAATATCCCTGTACATATCTCCCTGTGAAGCAGGTCTCTAGGATATATTCATAAAGGTAGACCTAAAGGATCATCAGGGTTTACCCAACTTTAGCTTTGCTATATATATTGCCAGATCATAGGCCACAGTGCTTGTGCCAATTTCGCGTCTCACTAGCGGCGTATGGGAATTCCTGCTGCTCCGTATTGTTGCCAGTATTAGGTTCTGTCAGGTTCTTTTTCTGTTGTTTAAATTTTGTTCATTTCATGAATATGAAACTGTATCTCATACGGTTTTAATGTGCAGGTCCCTAATCTGTAATTTACTTACACATAGTTTATGGTTATGGTTCATTGGGGTTGCTCTTACCGTATTTCTCATCATATTTTCTATTAGTTGTTTATCTTTTGATTATGGAGCTATAGGAGTTTCTTCTGAGCACTAATCCTTTGTCAGATATCAGTTTCAAATACCTTGTCTCAGTCTGTGCCTTACCTTTATAGTATTTTTATTACACAGAAGTTTTTAATTTAAATAGAACAAAATACATCAGTCTTTTCTTGCTTCTGCTTTTTCATTATGAAGAAATTCTTCCTTACCATGGAGGTCATAGATATTTACTTATAAAAATTAAAAATTTTTCACTTCCTGTTAATTCACTTGGAATTTATTTTTGGTTGTGATGTGAGATATGGACCTCCATTGTCCTCCTTGTACATTCCTGTTTACAACAGTATCGCTGAAGGATCCTTCCTTTTCCCACTGGCAGCTGCTACCTCACATCTGTCACAGTTCAAATGTCCACATGTGCTTGGGTCTCTTTCTAAGGTTTTTGTTCCATTGGTCTGTTTGTACCTCTAGCAATACCATACTGCCTTAATTTTGATATCTGGCAAGGCGAGTCCCCCCCACCTCATCTCCACACAGCAGCCTCTGCCCCCTGTTCCCCCAGTTCCTGATGTTCTTCTGGAGTATCCTGGCTGTCTTGGCCCTTTGCTTTTTCATATGAAATTTATATGGAATTTAAAGTTCTTTCTAAAAATCCTTTTCGGTTATTGGTTGAAATTGTATTTATGAGTTAATTTCAATATACCTAATGTTAAAATAAAAATGTTTGGGGCTTCCCTGGTGGCACAGTGGTTGAGAGTCCGCCTGCCGATGCAGGGGACACGGGTTCGTGCCCTGGTCCGGGAAGATCCCACATGCCGCAGAGCAGCTGGGCCTGTGAGCCATGGCCGCTGAGCCTGCGCGTCTGGAGCCTGTGCTCCGCAACGGGAGAGGCCACAACAGTGAGAGGCCTGCGTACCGCAAAAAAAAAAAAAAAAAAAAAAAGTTTGGGTGCTTAAGAGAATAAATTCCTAGTTTTTTGTAAAAATTAGTTGCAAAAACAGCCAATTCTTCAATAGTTCTGAATATTCAAGGTTTTATTACATTTAAGTAAAGAAAAGCACACCACTGAAAATGTTCATGCAGATATTGGGGTAGTTCATAAAATTAAAGCATCTTTAGTTCTTCATTATTCTTGCTAACTTTTTCATTTATCAGTACTTATGGATTACTTGTTTCATACAGTATCTTCTACATAATATAACAGTGGTTTGAAAATCCCAACAGCCAGTGGTAGGGAAGTTTTCTTATATGATTTTTTTGAGTGCACGGTATATGATATAATTCACGCTTCTTAGATGTACCTCAGTTAGTACTGGAGGAAAGTATTCTCCATGTTGGCTTTGTATCATGTCAGATAGCCTATGCTTTTAAAATTTATCTCAGAAAATCTACCTAGTGCTCATAGATAATGAATGAATTACTTGCTAAAATTCCTTTGTGTCTTTGTGCAGAGACTTACAGCCAGTACAGGAAGCAAGCAGCGTAGTCGCCTCTCCATCATGGCCCAGTACCTCTGCGACGTTCAGCACATCTTGACAATACCAGGTCAGGCTTTCATCCCCAAACCGGAGGTGAGTTTCTTTTTGTTTGTTTTAGCATACCAGAATTAGGATTTTAATTGTAATCTTTGTTCCTGTGAGGATGTCATAGGAAATTATCTCTAGAATCTGATCTTATATGCACACCGTACCACACCTTTTTCTTTACTTCTCCTAAATGAGAACCATAAACATCACAGTATGAATAGTTATTCTAATTTTTCTTCTCCTTCTATAGTGTGACCAAATGTCTAGGTTTATCCATGTTGCCCTGGTGGTGCTATTATCATTATTATTATTATCCCCTTTTACCCTTAAAAGTATCCCAGTATTTAAGATGAGTTATATGGTCACCCAATACTCAAAAAAAGAAATCAGTATTTCTTTGTGATTTCTGATGGAGACTTCTAACTAAAGTTACATCAAACATTATCTGTTTATTTTTATTGAAATATATTTGACATTTAACATTGTATAAATTTAAGGTATACAACACGTTAACTTGGTACATTTATATATTGTAATATAGTTGCCATTGTAGCAATAATTGGCACCTCTATCTTATTACATAATTATCCTTTCTTTTTGATAGTTGAAATAATTAAGTTCTAGTCTCTTAGCAAGTTTTATTATAATACAATATTGTTTATATTTACTGTGCATTATATCTCTAGGGTTTATTTACGACTCATTGTAAGTTTGTACCTTTAAACAGCTTCCTGTCCCCCCCTCCCCTGGTAACCACCATTTCACAAGTCTGGCTTTTTAAAATTCCACATGTAAGTGATAACATACAGTACTTGTCTTTCTGTCTGACTTATCTCACTTAGCATAATGTGCTCAAGGTCCAGCTGTGTTGTCACAGATTGTTGTGTTGTCAGGGTGTCCTCCTTTCTTATGACTGAATAATATTCCATAATATATATATATAAAATATACACCACATTTTCTTTATCCATTCATCTATCGATGGACATTTAGGTTAGCTTCCCTGTCTGGCTATTGTACGTAATGCTGCAATGAATACAGAGGTGCATGTATCTTTTTGAGTTAGTGGTTTCATTTTCTTCAGATAAATACCCAGAAGTTGAATTGCTGGATCATATGGTAGATCTGTTTTTAATTTTGCCAGGATACTCCATACCATTTTCCGTAGTGGCTGCACCAACTTACATTCCCACCAGCAGTGCACAAGGGTTCCCTTTTCTCCACATCCTCACCAGCACTTACCTCTTACCTTCTTGATCGCCATTCTAACAGGTGTGAGGTGATATCTCATTGTGATTTTCATTAGTATTGCCCTGATGATTAGTGATATCGAGCATTTTTTCATGTACCTGTTGGCCATTGGGTTATCTTCTTTGGAAAAAAGTCTATTTAGTTTTTCTGCCCATCTTTTAATCAGATTATTTGGGGTTTTGTTGTCATTGAGTAGTAGGAGTTCTTTTTATATTTTGGGTATTAACTCCTTATCCAGTATATGATTTGTAAAATTTTTTTCTCATTCTGTAGTTTGTCTTTTCATTTTGTGAAGTGTTACTTTTGCTATGCAGAAGCTCTTAAGTTTGTGGTCCCTTCTGTTGATTTTTGCTTTTGTTCTATGTGTTTTTGTTGTTATATCCAAAAAAAATCATTGCCAGGACCAAGTGGAGGAGTTTACTTCCTACTCTTTTTTTCTGGGAGTTGTGTAGTGTCAGATCTTGTGTTTAAGTGTTTGATCCTAGAAAGGAGTCCAGTTTCACTGCGTGTGTTTATCCGGTTTTCCCAACACCATTCATTGAAGAAATTATGCTTTCCCCATTGGGTGCTCTTGGCTCCCTTGTCAAATATTAGTTGATCATATAAGCAAGGGTTTAATTCTGGGCTCTCTATCCTGTTCATTGGTCTATGCGTCTGTTTTTGTGCCAGTAACATTACTGTTTTTTGTTTTGTTCTGTCTTGTTTTTACTGTAGCTTTGTAGTATAGTTTGTAATCGGGAAGTATGATATCTCAGAAAGTGTGATACCTCCAGCTTTGTTTTTTTCCTCAGTATTGCCTTGGCTATTCAGGGACATCTGTGGTTCCATACAAATTTTAGAATTCTTTTTTCTATTTCTGTAAAGAATGGCATTGGTATTTTCATGGGGATTGCATTGAATCTATAGATGGCTTTGGGTAGGATGGACATTGTAATAATCATTTTCAAATCCATGAATATAAGATGTCTCCATTTGTGTTTTCTTTGATATCTTTCAGCAAAGTCTTGTAGTTTTCACTGTATAGGTCTTTCACTTCTTGATTAAATTTATTCCTAAGTATTTTATTGTTTTTGATGATATTGTGAATGGATAGTTTTATTTCTTTTCAGATGTTTCATCCTTAGTATATAAAAATGCAGTTGATTTCTGTATGTTGATTTTTGTATCTTGCAACTTTACTGAAATTGTTGATTACTTCCAAGAGTTTTTTGGTTGAGTCTTTGGGATCTTCTCTGTACAAAATCATATCATCTGCAAATAGTGACAGTTTTACTCCTTCTTTCCCAATTCGGATGCCTTTTCTTTGTCTTGTCTAATCACTCTAGCTAGGACTTCCAATATTCTTAAATAAATAAGCGTGGTGATAGTGGGCATCCTTGTCTTGTTCCTAATCTTAGAGGAAAAGCTTTCAGGCTTTCTCCACTGAGTGTAATGTTAGCTGTGCATTTGTTGTTTGTGGTCTTTATTCTGTGGAACTATGTTCCTTCTATATCCAATCTACTGAAAGTTTTCATCAGGAAAGGTTGTTGTAATTGTCAAATGCTTTTTCTGCATCTAGTAAGGTGATCATGTGATTTTTATCTTTCATTTTATTAGTGTGATGTATTACATTTTTTGATTTGTGTATGTTGAACCATCCTTACATCTCAGGGATAAATCCCACTTGGTCATGGTGCATGATCCTTTTTATGTGTTCTTGAATTTGGCTTACTAATATTTTGTTGAGAATTTTTGCATATGTATTCATTAGGGGTATTGGTCTATGGTTTCCTTGTGGTATCCTTATCTGGCTTTGGTTTCAAAGTAATGCTGGCCTCATAGAATGAATTTGGAAGTATTCCCTCCTCCTCTGTTTTTAGAAGAGTTTGAGAGGATTGGTGTTAATTCTTCTTTGAATGGTAGAATTTTCAAGTGAAGACATCTGGTCCTGGGGTTTTCTGTTTTGGGAGGTTTTTGATTACTGATTCAACCTCTTTGCTCACTGTTGGTCTGTTCAGATTTTGTTTCTTCGTGGTTCAGTCTTGATAGGTTGTGTGTTTCTAAGAACTTATCCATTTCCTCTAGGTTGTCTAATTTGTTGGCATATAGTTTTTCATAATAGTCTTGTATGGTTCTATGTATTTCTGTAGTCTCAGTTGTAATGTCTCCTTTTTCGTTTCTAATTTTATTTATTTGAGTCTTCTCTTTTTATCTTAGTCTGGCTAAAGGTTTGTCCATTTTTTTAATCTTTTCAAAGAACCAGCTTTTGGTTTTGTTGATTCTTTCTGTTGTTTTTCTGGGCTTCATTTCATTTATTTCCAGTCTGATCTTTATTATTTCCTTTCTTTTGCTAGCTTTGTTCTTTTTCTAATTCCTCGAGGTATAAAGTTAGGTTATTTGAGATCTTTCTAATTTCTTAATATATGCATTTATTGCTGTAAACTTCTCAGAACTGCTTTTGCTGCATTCCATAGATTTTAATATGTTGTATTTTCATTTGTTATTTGAGATAATTTTTTATTACTCTTTTGATTTCTTCTCTGACCCATTGGTTGTTCAGAAGTGTGTTTAGTTTCCACGTATTTTTAGATCTTCCAGCTTTCCTCTCGCTGATTTCTAGTTTTATACCATTGTGGTCAGAAAAGATAGTTGGTGTGATTTTCATCTTCTTTAATTTTCTGAGATTTGTCTCATGCCCTGTCATGTGATCTATACTTGAAAACGTTCCATGTGCCCTCGAGAAGGATGTGTATTTTGCTCCTGTTGAGTGGAATGTTCTTTATATGTTTACGTCCTTTTGTTCTAGAGTATGGTTTCCAGCATTTCCTTGTTGATTTTCTGTCTGGATGAGCTGTCCATTGCTGACAGTGGCGTATTATTGCATTGTTGTCTATCTCTCCCTTTGGATATGTTAGTACAGTAAGTCCCCTACATACGAATGAGTTCCATTCCGAGAGTGTGTCCTTAAGTCCAATTTTTCCTAAGTCCAACAAAGCCTAGGTACCCACCTAACACAATCGGCTCTATGGTACTGTACTGTAATAGGTTTATAATACTTTTCACACAAACAATACATTAAAAAACCCACAAACATTTTAAAAAACACTTTTAGTCTTACAGTACCTTGCAAAGTACAGTAGTACAGCACAACAGCTGGCACACAGGGGCACGTTCACATCTTTGAAAGTTCGCAACTTGAAGGTTTGTATGTAGGGGACTTACTGTATTTGCTTAATATATTTCAGTGCTCCAATGTTGAGTGTATATATATTTACCATTATTATATCAATATCTTCAAGATGTACTGACCCTTTTATCATTACATAACAACGTTGTTTGTCTCTTGTTATCATTTTTTGGCTTGAAGTCTATTTTGTCTGATACAAGTGTGGCTCTACCCAGTTTCTTTTGGTTTCTACTTCTATTCCTTCACTTTGAGCCTATGTGTGTCTTTAGAGCCGAAATGAGCTTCCTGTAGGCAGCATACAGTTGGGTTTTGGTTTTTTAATCCATGCAGTCACTGTGTACCTTTTGATTGGTGAATGCAGTCCATTTGTATTTAGAGTGATTATTGACATACAAGGGTTTACTGCTGCCATCTTACCATTCGCCTTCTGGTTGTTTTGTATCACCATTGTTTCTTTTGCCTCTCTGTTTCTGTCTGCCTTTCTAATGTGGTGGGTTTCCATGGTCATTTGCTCAGTCTTCCCTTTTTTATCTTTCATGACTCTACTCTCGAGTTTGGCTTTGTGGTTGCCATGTGGCTTACGTAAAGCATCTCAGAAACAAAACACTTCTTTTTATGCTGATAGCACCTTATCTTCGTCTATAAAGTTTCCACCCTTTCACTCTTCCTCTTTTATGTCTTCGATACCTCACTTTTTATGCTGTGGATTCACAGAGGAATTGTAATAGCTATGCTTATCCTTAATATTCCTTCCTTAAGGCTTTGTGCTGCAATTGTGGCTGGCACAGCATTCTAATATAACGTTTTCTAATTCTCACTGTTTTCACCTTTGCAAGAGTATAGTGCACTTTCTTTTGTTGCTTTAATGTCGTTATTAGTGTCTTCTTATTTTAGCTTGAAGAATTCCTTTGCAGCATTTCTTGCAAGGCAGACCTAGTGGTGAACTCCCTCAGTTTTTG
This sequence comes from Neophocaena asiaeorientalis asiaeorientalis, assembly GCF_003031525.2. Classification (NCBI taxonomy): domain Eukaryota; kingdom Metazoa; phylum Chordata; class Mammalia; order Artiodactyla; family Phocoenidae; genus Neophocaena; species Neophocaena asiaeorientalis. Next base: position 9,592,909 of record NW_020173666.1, on the reverse strand, counting down.
TTTGTCTGGGAAAGCCTTTATTTGTTCATTACACTTGAAGGATAACTTTGCTGGATAAAGTATTCTTGGCTGGCAGTTTTTATCTTTCAACACTTTGAATATGTCATTCCATTCTCTCCTGGCCTGTAGTGTTTCTGCTGAGGAATCTGCTGATAGCCTAGTGGCGTTCCTTTGTAGGTTACTTCCTCCCCCCCCCCTCCCCGCTGCATTTAAGATTCTTTCTCTATCATTGATTTTTGACAGTTTCATTATAATGTATCTTGGGTAAGGTCTTTTTGCATTGAGGTGATAGGGTATTCTATTAGCTTCTTGGACATGTATGCTTAATTCTTTCCTCAGGTTTGAGAGGTTCTCAGCAATTAATTCTCTAAATACATTCTCTGCTCTCTTCTCCTTTAGGAAGACCGATTATTCTTATATTTGTTTTTCTCATCACATCTGATAGCTTTCCTAGGATTTCTTCACTTTTTAAAAACCTTAGTTCTCACCCCTGAGTCATTTCTAAATTCCTGTCTTCCAAGTTGCTAATTCTTTCTTTGGTCTGATCTGCCCTATTTCTTAAGCTCTCTAATGTATTTTTCATATCATTCATTGAATTCTTCAGCTCCAGAATTTGGTTCTTTTTTAAAATTTCAATCTCTCTGGTACATAACTCCTTCTTTTTGCTCATTTTGTTCCTGAGGTCATCGAATCGCCTTTCTCAGTTTATCTGTAGCTCACTGAATTTCATCGTAGCAGCTATTCTGAATTCTTTGTAAGTTAGATTACAATATTCTGTGCCTTTGAGTTTAGTTACTGGAGAATTATCATTTTCTTTTTGTGAATACCATATTACCAGTTTTTCATCGTGTTTGATGAATTGTGCCTCTGCCATCTCATTTGAAGTAGCACACTTAGTTTTACTTTTGTTAAAATAAGACTGGCAAATAGAAACCCTTCTTTTGTTTTCCAGAAGGTGGCGCTATAGCTCAAGTTTTTGGTTTCTCTTGACCTGATCTGGCTTTGGGGCTGCACTCTGAAGGGGGTGTTAA
>NW_020173666.1:9535562-9591819 GCF_003031525.2 Neophocaena asiaeorientalis asiaeorientalis | reverse complement strand
CAGAAAAAGTCGGTGGCAGAGCAGCGGAAGGTTTGGGCTTAGCACCTGAGGCTCTGAGTGCTCACAGCCCAGTAGGGATGGTCCTCGAGTGGGGGTCCGCCCAGAGGTCCATGGCAGACCCCTTGCTGAAATCCCAAGGCAGACAGCAGAGAACAGCACCTTCCATGCACTCTGTTATTCCTGTCTGCCTCTTTCCCTTTCCTCTCCCTCGTCCCAGTCATGGAGGTCCCTCCTCAGAAATCCAGATGCTGCTGGAGAGAAGCAGGTCCATCTAGTTGCGATCTGTGCAGCCGGGAGGTCAGTTACTCGCCCCTTTCTCTTTCCACCTCCTCTGTGAAGCGAGGTCACCACTGTCCTGGTGAAAGCCCAGCACGTTGCTGTGTCGCTGTAGGGAAGGAGGGGGGCTCACTCCTGAGTTCCTCCTTCTCAGCTCCACGCTTGTCTTTATCACGCTCTGGTGGCGTGCCTGGTTCTCCCTCTGTTTGTCTGGACCTCTGCAAGTTCTCTGTCTCCCTGAGCGTCTGCTGCGGTTTTCAGTCGCCAGTCTCACTTCCCCCCACCCCACCCCCATCAAGGTGCTGGGTGTGGGGCAGACTCACTGCCTTCCTGGGGTCCACAGCCCCATTCCCGGTCCTGTCTGTCTACTTCCTGAAGCACAGGTGGCTGGAAATCTCCTGGTTTGTCCGGTGTAACGTGCAGAGGCACTTTTTTCTGCTCGGTTACGAATGATGAATTATATATAAAGGGGGAGAGAAAGAGAGACAAGTCGTGCTGCCAGGATGCTGATGTCACTGTAAAGATCCGAACATATTATATTTATCATGATTTTTCCCCCATTTTTTTGAGAGACCTTGTTTTGACAGTATTACTTGTGATCAGTCATCTGTGGAAAACTAGTTGGATATTAAACTAGACTCTGACTATTATATGCTAATCACAGAAGAGTAAGTGCTAATTACAGAAACCAAGGCTTCTCTGACAAAAGTACAAATCAGTAAGCCAGTGTGTAGTTTAGCAAAAGCACTGCTGGATGAGTTACTACAGGACGTGTGCTATAAAAACTTATTTATTTCTTCATTGAAGATATCCTGAGCCCCAGCCGCATGAAAAGCCCTAGCTAGGCAGAGAGGGGGTGGTGACAGGAGCGGTAGCCCAGTCAGACATCTGCCTTCAGGGAGTACACAGCTAGTGAGGAACAGCTTTCTTCTTGCTGAAACTCTCAAGTCTTGCAAAGTTTCCCTTACGTTATTTGACATTCACTAATATAAGTAGATATCATGAAAAAATCATGTTTTTAGATTTAGGTATAGACGTAAGTTATAGATTTAGAATGGAGCCCCTGACCAATAGCGTTTGACCTGTTTGTACAAATTGAACCGTGATCTGAGGCATCGCCATGGCCTTTGCTGCCACCTTCCACGTCCTCTGCCATGTTGTCGACCACAGTTAGCCACGCTTTCGGGTGACTTTAGGAATTCAGTCCATCTTCCACTTTTATAACAGACTTAATTGTCAGCTTTTTCTAAATCAAGGTCAGTATTACCTCCCTTCAGCATCTCAAGCTTTCAGATATTGTAAATGACTTCTTCCAAAATAATAGATCCTATTAGATCCTAGACAGAACTTAATGATTGGAGATATAGATCATGATCAGATTTAACACAGTGGTGCTCTCAGGGATTTTTTTATCCTAGAATAGGTGGCCATTGTAACGAAGAAAACCAAGTCACCATATAGCCTTCTCTCTTCTCGCAGTGCATATATATATGTATATAACTTTTTCAGCAGTATAAGACCCAGTTATATCAGAAACCACTATCTTCACTTTTAGGCTTTTAAAGTTATGGTGATTGCTGTAATACAGAATCTTTAGACATCTAAATTGTACCAAGGGTTTCTCAGGGTAGATATTAGAATATTTTTAGTGGAAAGTTTCTAACTCTTTGTTTTAGTTACCTAGTTGAGAGTAATTGATGGTGTTTAGAAGTTATTGTCAACTTTATCTTTGATTTAGGGATAAGATCCACATATAGTTAAAGTACTCTTCCTCCAGGATTAAGGTCTTATGAAACTATTATTCGTTAAAAAGCCAGCTATGTCTTTGATTCTCTTTTTATTGAGGATGTTTGCTTTTTGGCAAATTAAACATACTCATAGCAGTTTTCTGTATGTGCTTTTCATCATGTTGTAAATACTACATGCGGAGGATTTATTTTTAATCCAGGAAAGCAAAGAGGAGAGAGAATGTATTATGATAAAGGAAAACAATCAATCAAATGATTAAATTTTAGTTGTAAAAAAATATGCTGCTGCTCTGAAGTAGTTTTACCATATTAGGGCAAATCGGGAATGCTCTGAGGAAAGCCAGAAAATATTTGACTGATAGTTACATGGAGCAAATCTTTAAAAATTCATTTTCTTAAGTAAGAATGGGGAAGAGTTCGTACAGAGATGATAAAAATAACAGTACAAGGGTGTCCCTCTGGCTAAACCCTTTTAAACGCAAGAAGAGAAAGTCATAAGCATAACACAGGTAAAATATGCTCAGAAAAAATTTACTAAACTTCAGTGCTTGTTCTCAACCCAAACTCTAAGAATAGATATGGAGAACTTCCTGTGTGATATAACAAGAAGGGCTTATTTATAACCATCTTAGGATTTTTCCTGTGAGAATCGGTTAACCCTTCTAATTATCGGTCTTTAAATTAACTAACTTAATCAAGCTTTAATGGCAGAACTCTCACAGCTGTGGAGCTATTACAACTACATGCTGCTCCTAAGTAGTTGGGCTCAATTCTTGCCAGATTCTTCCCTCTCATTAACTTCCCTAGCCCAGTCCCCAAAGTTTGAACCCCAATTTCTTTACAGAAAACACAGCCTCTTAGGTTCTTAAAATTAGACTCACTGGTCTACTCTGATGTTTCGTAAACTACTAGAGTTTGTAGTATATGGATTTTTAAGTTAGAATTCTTTAAATTTTGTATTTTAATTTCACTGTTGAGTTCATAAAATTATTTTACCAATTAGAAAACAAAATGTCTCTTTTGCAGTGCAAATTCACAGTTGAAAAATGCTTCCATGAGAACGTAAGACTTGTTTCTGAAGTTTCTCAAGCTGGCATCTGAAGACCCCTGAGAATTTATATATTTCTGGGGTTCCACAGTAATTTTTATTTCAACTAGTCTGCACATTACAGTCGGCCCTCCGTATCCACGGGTTCCACATTGGTGGATTCATCCAACACCCAGATTAAAAATAGTCAAGAAAAACAAATTCCAGGACGTTCCAAAAAGCGAAACTTGAATTTGCCAAATATAGGACAACTATTTACTTACATACCATTTACATTGTATTAGGTATTATAAGTAATCTAGAGATGATTGAAAGTATACAGGAGGATGTGTGTAGGTTCTGTGCAAATGCTATGCCACATTATATAAGGGACTTGAGTGTCCTCTGATTTTGGTAGGTGTAGGGTTCCTGGAACCAATCCCCCACAGATACTGAGGGACAACCATACTCAAGTGAGAGAAATCCTGAGCCATTAGCTAGTCCCTCAAAATTCTATGACATCTTTTTTCTTTTATAAACTGTGGTCATGGGTCTGGTGATTTAACATCCTTCCCACACCACTGTCCTGTACCCCAGCCTAGTAGAAAAGTCACTTAGATACAATCTGAGACTTGCAACCGGCTCTTCTGATTGATACAACAGAGGCGGTACACAGCAGTGGAAGAACTAGAAGTACTTTGAAGTCAGCTGGGCCTCCTGGAATTCCAGCGCTCCTAGTTAGGAGAACTTGGTCATGTTAATAAGCTGATAAGTTAATAATACATCAGATTGGGGCAATAATGCCACCCTTGAAGGATTGTTGGTGAGGAATAGAAATAATCAATATACAGTGCCTAACAGGAGTATCTCACACAGGGAGGCAGTCAGTGAAAGGTAGATCTTACTGTTATGATTATAAACAAATATTTATGGACTAAGTTGTTATATCCTGATATAATAATGTGGATTATAACTTTTAAGACATACATATAATTTATATATAGTATTGCCTATTTAGAAGTATGGCACATGGAGCAAGTAACTCCCAAACATGGTACAGATTTAAAGCGTAAGTTGTGTCAATACAATCTTAGATGAATTAATGATGCTACACCTGTGACGTAAAGAAAAGGTCAGCACTTTGGGGCATCCACGCATGACCTTTGAGAACAGCATTTTAGAAGCTTTCAGCTACGAGCCCCCAGCTATTGAGGCCTCGACCTCTGGTCAAATAAGCTTAGTAAATGGATGGGTCCACATAAGAAAGAGCCATTTTTCATGCTTTTGTGTTTTTTGAATCTGATACTGAGGCTGTTACTTCTGTCTGTTACCCTGTATTTGAAAATCCTTTGGACATAAGGTCAGAAGACTAATATTTTTCTGCTTAACTAATACTCTTTTGTATTTGGTCTGGCTTCCTAGAAGCAGAGATTGGGGTAAGGATTTTTGGGAAAGTGATGTACTGAGGAGACTCTGAAGAGGAGGAGTGAGGGAAGCAGGCCAAGGCAGGGCAAAAGCTAAGCAAGGGTGTTGTTGCTCTTGGAGACGCAGCTTCAGCCTGGTCCCACAGGGGTCCCAGGGTAAGGTCTGAAGGGGAGCGCTGAGGCACAAACGGCCCCACAGGGTTTGTCCTCCCTTGAGGCAAGGGGCGGCTGTTGTACCATTGTCAGTCGGTCTGGCTCCTGGCCACCTCCTAGGAACAGTTGGTGCCCTCACCTTGTAGTAGAGGCGGCTCCACATCTATGAGCCATTAGCACCCAGCGCTCAGAACAGCTGGGGAATGGGGGGGGCAGGGCAGTGTGGCAGCAGCAACGGCCTCTGCTGGTTTCCTCCAGGAGACAAAACTATCAGATTCCTTATGTGGCCTTCTCCGACTTGGTTGTGTGGGAAGTTTTAAACTACATTTCATATGTAATTGCTTCAGCAACCTTCAACCAGGATTATTTAATAGCATTCTTTCTCTCTTCCTTTTCTTTGTCATTTTAACCTTTCTTCTTTATCTTTTGGTTTTTCTGTTTATTGGACCAGCAGCTTTATTGTAAGTTGACTCAAATGCTTTTTGAAAGTAGATGAGTGTAAAAGAAATAAATATGTAAACTAAAAACCAGTTTTATAATTAGAAAAAAATACCTGAGTTGTCCTCCTTAAAAATCAGATAAAATAAGTGTTGAATAGAAATAAGAGTATTTACTGTTATAATCTAATTTAACATTAGTTATGCTTTCATATGTACTCAAGAATAAAATAAGCAATAAGTATTATAAATCCAAGGAAGGAAGAAACAAAATTGCATTTTTGCAGATGACACGTTTTTTATATGTATGAAGCACAATGAAATGAACAAAATTATTGGAGGTAAGAGATATGCAACAGGGTTCTGCAAAATTATAGGCTATGATGGAAATCCTCAGACGTCAGTGAAGTCAGTATATTCTCAAGTCATATAGCTAAAAATATAGATGGCATTTGTTTAGAAAGTATTTTGACCGCTCAAAAGGAATATATGTACTTTTTTTTTTTTTTTAATCTTTGGCTGCGTTGGGTCTTCGTTGCTGCGCGCGGGCTTTCTCTAGTTGAGGCAAGCAGGGTCTGCTCTTCATCGCGGTGCGCGGGCTTCTCATTGCTGTGTCTTCTCGTTGCAGAGCACGGGCTCTAGGGCTTCAGTAGTTGTGGTGCATGGGCTCAGTAGTTGTGGCTTGCAGGCTCTAGAGCGCAGGCTCAGTAGTTGTGGCACACAGGTTTAGTTGCTCCACGGCATGTGGGATCTTCCCGGACCAGAGCTCAAGCCCGTGTCCCCTGCATTGGCAGGCGGATTCTTAACCACTGTGCCGCCAGGGAAGTCCAGGAGTATATACTTTCAATGCCTTCCTAATTCCCATGTGAAATCGTACCTTTATTTTAGCCATTCTGTTAATATGTAATGATGATACAGAAGAGGATGATCTACCAAATAAAATAGGTATAAAACATTTTAGTCTGTAGGTCTGTATGCACAATCCAAAATTATTTACTCACATAAAAGATAACTTCCCACTTCATGAGTTATTAATGTACAATGAAGTAGCCTTTTTCCCCTTTACCACTGTATTATGAACAATACCTAAGCGTAAATGAATAAATTGTTAGAAACAACAGTGTACAATGTTACCTTTGCACATTAGAAAATTCAATTTTTATTTTCTTATAAAGTGTTTGAATTACATATCATAATTTAACATCTTTTAAAGCGTCTTTTATTCTTTAAGAATTCTTTTCACATCCATTAACCAATTGAAGCAGCTCATTTATAAAAACATTTTTGTTAACATGAGTCAAACCTAAAAGAAAAAAAAATGACAACTTGAAAGTAACCTTTATCATCCAGATACTAATCAGTGCGATATTAAATGATAGGGGTAAATCAAGAACGATAGAGGAAAGTGAACTTAATCTGGAGAATCCTCTTAGCAGCCAGAACAGGGCAGTTCTTAAGCCATTTTAAAACAAACTCTTCATGTTCTCACTTAGCTTGTACTTGATGCTTTACAAGTCCTAGAGATTTCAGTTTGGGTTTGGTTTGGTTTTGCTTTGCTGTGGTAGCATTTACCAATTTCTTTTCTTTATTTCTGCCTAATCTTTGAATGCCATATTATATGGAGATATTTTTCCTAAAATGTCAACAGAGCCGGGGAGATGACAGTAGGTGGGGACTTGGGGTGGCCTGTTTGGGCATCCTGTGAAGGGAGCGGGCAGCTCCTCCCTGCGTCGTAAGGCGCAGGCCTATAGAGGGGCTTGAAAACAGAAGCAGGTGACTGTGGGGTTGCCAAGGAAAGGGAGCAAAAGCAGAGGGTATCCTGGGTTAACGCCAGGACAAGGTGCTTTTTATACTTGGCAGTGGAGCTCTTTTATAAAATCCAGTGAAGTACCAGTTAGGAAGATGTATCAACAATTTATCTTAAAAAGGAAAAAAAAAAAAAGCCCTCAATTCCATTGCCTTATTAATAGAATCAGAACCTCTTTCCATTATAAACCTTTAGATAAAACATGACAACAATAATGGAAAAATCATCTAAAACAGATAAATTGTACACGAAGTTTGTTGGCATTTTGAACAACTTCATTTTTTAAGTATTTTACATTCTTTGTAGAGAAAGGTAAGCACAATTCTTGTATTTAATCTAAAATAAAGACAGAAATCACAGCAGGCACTTAAGTCATGTGCGTCACACAGTTATTCACACATAATCCTTCAGGCTGTATGCTGAACGGTCCTCTGGCTGTGTGGTGGGGACGTGCTGCTGCTTGGATGGGTGGAGCCAAACCTCCGAATCCTTTTTTATACAGAAAATCATGCCAGAGATAAACAGCAGCATGGCCGAAATGAATCCAATGTAGACAGCTCCTCCGGGTTCATGTTTGTTGCTTTCTGGAACTGTCACATCCACAAAGTTGGCTATGATCTCCTTCGTGTACCACACCGTCGGTATTAAACCAGAGATCCCCGCAGACATGAGGCAGACTCCCCCAGCAAAACAAGCGTAACTCTTGGTTTCCCTGTCCCCTCCTAAGCGAGTGCATTTCATCCCGATTGTGGCAGTGCACATCCCCACAGCAGACAGGACACAGGCCAGGACCATGGCGGCCCGAGCGGCCTGCACGTGGGTGGGGAGGGCCAGGACGGAGTACTTCAGGGTGCAGCTGAACATCCCGGTGCTATACCACGTGCAGTCCATCCACAGCCCTTGCAGCTGCACGATGGCTGTGATGATGTTGGAGCCCGGGTCCACATTCACCTTCCAGTTGGGCAGCAGGGTGGCCATGAGCACTCCAGAGACCCCAGATAAGGCCAGGGCAAAAGCAAGGAGCTGGAGACCCGCCGAGATCATAACGTCACCGTTACCTTTGTCCTCCTAGAAAATCCTGATGGCTCTCGCTCAGAATTGTAGCTATTTCTGTACAGTAGAGAACCAGGTAACAAAAGGCTGGGGAAAGAAGACAAAATCAGGGTTGAAAGAAAGAAAAAACAAAAAGACTTCTGTGTACAGTGGGAGCTGAGAACCCATCTGAATAGGTCCCAGCAGTGGGTGAGGACACTGCTTCCCAGGAGAAAAGCTCACACCAGGCCCACAGAGGCTGCCATTGTCCTGAGTGATTTTGGTTGGGTGGTGCTTGATACATGGCATAAAGGAGAGGGCTGTCCACTTCGTTCTTTTATTTAAAATTTAAGCTCTGCTGAAGTTGTCTGTGTGCCTTGTTAGGAGATTTAGACATGGAACGCCAGCTGTACGATATCTGATATAGAATTTTAATAGTATTACAGGTTTTAAAAACTTATTTCTAGTTAAAATACTCTATAGGTAATAAGGAAGAATAGTTTAAACCCACCTGTTAAAAAGGATTTATAAATATATATTAGAAAAGTTTGAAGCATTCAAAAAATGATTTTATTTTTAAAAATGTATCAAACACTCCCCATGTGTCATTCACATGGCCCAGGTGAATTGTTTAAGAAGGAGAAGAAAGTAGTAAAAGAAATCAAAGGCACTGGCATGATTATCTCTAATTTCCAGCTTGCAAAATCCTTACCTAAGTGAGCAGTTGTTTCCCTTCAGGTACAGCTTACTCAAAACTGAAACAATTAAGCCACTGTCTTTTGCTTAGGAGAATGTGAGATCCTTTCTAGTTGGGAATAGAATCGTTCCCTGACCCAAATGAAGTAGTCTGCTGCAAAACCGGTTATTCAAAACGATTCAGAAGTAGTGACATTGAATCTTGCAAATACATACCAGAAGTAACCACATCATTATTTGTATGAGAGAGATTCAAAAATAATTTACACTTTTTTCCTCCCTCCCTTCCTTCCTTCCGTTTAGTAAGAGGGAATAGATAGTACTTCCTTTGTGACGTGCTGTGTTTTAATCAGGCAGTACTTACTGCCTTCTTTGAGGAAAATACAATGGTTTCTGAAATACAGCAATATTGACCTTTTTGTGTTTCTGAATTTTTGAGTGATGTATTAGAATGGCTCTATCATGATTCATATATTTGTCACAAAAGGCAGTATGAGCTCTGAATCTAAAGCACTTGGGTCAAATCTTGGCTTTCCAGAACCTCTCTGTGCCTCGGTACTCTCTTCTGGACAGCAGGGAGGATTATAGTATCTATATCATGGAGTTTCATATACATGACAGAATTTTAAAGGGTGTAGAACAATATCTAACCCATAGAAAGTACTCAGTAAATTACAATGACATTGTTATTAGTATTTCTAAAATTTATATTATGTCACGTGACACTTGATATTTAATGACATCTGGATTTTTTTTTTTTTTCTCTCTTCCTTCCTTAGGCCGATTTCATTTGTTTTCATAGGAACTTAGAGATGAAGGAAACCATAGATGTAATCTTGGCCATCAGTGTTGTTTCAGATTAGGACACTTAGGTAGTAGATCGCCCCACGCCACACAGACCTCAGCGGCAAGATCGGCAGTGCCCACTTCCCCACCTCTTCCCACCTCACTGCACCTTGCACCCTTGTCCCCCTTTACCACAGCAATTCCGGGTGAAATCCTCCTGTGTACTTCCTGTTGGAAGCAGGGAGAATGCTACATCTAGAGACAAAGCACCATTAACCATCCCCTCACTCACTCCCTTTCTCACACAGAAAAAAAGACTCCAGAGGGAATTGATAGAGCAAATGAGCAAGTGGCGTAGCTTCAGAGACTCGCCAGGGAGGTTGATGCCTGGCTTTCGTGACGTATCTGCAGTGATGTGAATCCACGCCGGTGGTACTTTTAATACAGTTGTATAGTTAATACAGGCATAACATTGATTCCCTAAGAGCTTAAATCCTGGGCTGTCTGAATTCCATTGTTCTATTTTTGTTCATAATCTTAAAATGTAAATTCTCTAGTTTCAGGAGATTTCCCTGAGATTTTGAATTCTTAGAGTCAGTTTCACTCTGAGCATCAAAGTGCCTTGGCTTTGCCTGTCATCCTACAGTTCCTTCTTTTTCTGTTTTCCAAATTTCTTTTCATATCTGAGACTAAAATAGAACGAAAGTTAGTTTCTAGAAAAAAAAAAAATGAAGCACATGTTTATAGTTTCATAATAGCTGTTTTCAGGTTTGGGTTTTAACATTTCAGACTCCAGCCAGCTCACTCAATTACTGCCTTCCCGGACCATTTTCGGCTTAAGGGCTTCTTCAAGAGCGAGACTGCTGTTAGCATTCCCTGCGAGCATCTCCTTTCTTTCTTTTTCTTTTGGTTGAGTAACCTTTATGTGTTGATCAGTCTCTGCTCAGCTTCCCAATTATAACTCTTTTCTTCCCATTAACCAATACATTTTATAAATTCCAGTGTAATTCAGACTTGGAGACAGCTTGTTCATCTTAATTAACAAGTGCTGGCAGTGATAAATTACAGATGGCCAAACTCCGCGTAAACAATAAGACATTGCATTCAGTTAGCATGGGGCCCACTTACTATTGAATAGTGGACTTTAAGTGCTTTCTTCTGCATGGAGAACTTATGCAGAAAGAATTTGTTCTCCAAAATGAAGGTCACTCTTTCCCCTTTATAAAAATATACTGGCATCTTAGCTATATTGCTGTGAAATCTTTTTTTTTTCCCCCTCCAGCCACAAGCATGGTACAGTTTGTGGCCTATTCTCTCAGATTTCTGTCTCGTAGGGAATAAAGACATACTTTGTTTCAGCGGTGGTGGTGATGGTGGTGAAATGCTGTGAAAGTAAGCATGGAAAACAGTTCTAAATGAGAACTCTCTCGTGGTTCTAAAATCTGTTGCATATAGAACAGAACCTATAATGTTAAATTTATGAGCTATTTCCCAAAGAAATTCTGAACTGGATTTCGTTAAAATGTAGTCAGTTTTCCAGACAAGATTTATTTATATCAAATCTAGTATTTAAAAACAGATTTACAATGTACAGTTCAAACCGAGTTATACTTGAAGATCTATATTTAGGTCCCGAAGCATTGTGGAAGCTTCTCGTTTTCCATACCTTTTGTCAGTAGCCTTCAGTGACTTAACTCTCTTCTGTCAGTTGTCTTCAGTTGAACCCCAGAGGAGCCACATACCTGAGGCTCAGTTCACAGCTTCTGAATATTAGTGATGAAGCTCCAATAGGTTAACTTGCAAGTAGCAAATGAAGAGCAATGTAGAAATCCGAGCAGGGAAAACTGCTGGTGGTGCCAGGAGATAAATACCGGATTCCCCATCTCATTTTTTGAGCTGGGGGAAAATTCAGAAAAGAGAGGCAGGGGTGGGAGGGAGCTGTTGTTACAACAGGATTTGTCGAAACCTGAAAGCTGAAAATGCTTCTGTGTCACATATACAGAGGAGGAATTATCTGGGTGCTCACAAAAAGACTTTCTTTTAATATTATGTTTTAGTCCATAGTTATAATTTATTTCTGAATTTTTATCTATGTTGGAGGATACCATTTATTATTTTATGTCCCCGATTAAAGAAATGGTCTGAAATATTTTTCACTAGACTGTGCTTTGTAAGTGATAGTTAATTGAGACTATCTGTTTATTCTGGTGCTTCTGACTTGTCTGAAATCAAGATTCACAAAATTGGTAACTTTCAAACTAAACATTCAAAAGACAGTTTTATATATATCTTGATAAAAATAAAAAGAAAACCCAGCAACAGCTGTTGACTAGAATCTGAGCAGTAAACCTACAAGTATTTTTTTTTTTTGGGCGGGGGCAGGGGGACGGTATCCTGAATTTTCTTCTATTAATCTTTCCACTGAGAAAGATTTCTAAAGTATAATAGATAGCTAGTGGGAAGCAGCTACATAGCACAGGGAGATCAGCTCGGTGCTTTGTGACCACCTAGAGGGGTGGGATAGGGAGGCTGGGAGGGAGACGCAAGAGGGAGGAGATACGGGGATATACGTAAGCATATAGCTGATTCACTTTGTTATACAGCAGCAACTAACACACCATTGTAAAGCAATTATACTCCAATAAAGATGTTAAAAACAATTATAACTTAGTAAATTAGAGATTTTAGAAAGCATTGTAAAGAAATTACACCAAAATAATGTGATGAAAAATATTAGATGAACCAAAATCAAACACTGAGGTTCTAGACCATGAATAATGGTACAGACATATTCCATCTTCATCTGCTTTGGGTTCTCATTTTTTTTCTACCTCAGTAATGTTAATTCTACAAGCTGTACATTCATAGCCACTGTAGAGAGAAAAAGATAATTTTATGATGGGATGTTTAAAATTTTACAACTGCTAATAGCCATGTTAGATGTTAGCCATTTCTTTAAAAGCAGTGAATAATAAAAATGCATGTTTCATATATATGGAATCTAAAAAAAAAAATGGTTCTGATGAACCTAGGGGCAAGACAGGAATAAAGACACAGACGTAGAGAATGGACTTAAGGACAAGGGGGGGGGGAAGGGTAAGCTGGGATGAAGGGAGAGAGTAGCATTGACATATATACACTACCAAATGTGAAATAGCTAGTGGGAAGCAGCCGCATAGCACAGGGAGATCCGCTTGGTGCTTTGCGACCACCTGGAGGGAGGGGATATGTTTTATTCTGGTGCTTCTGACTTGTCTGAAATCAAGATTCACAAAATTGGTAACTTTCAAACTAAACATTCAAAAGACAGTTTTATATATATCTTGATAAAAATAAAAAGAAAACCCAGCAACAGCTGTTGACTAGAATCTGAGCAGTAAACCTACAAGTATTTTTTTTTTTTTGGGCGGGGGCAGGGGGACGGTATCCTGAATTTTCTTCTATTAATCTTTCCACTGAGAAAGATTTCTAAAGTATAATAGATAGCTAGTGGGAAGCAGCTACATAGCACAGGGAGATCAGCTCGGTGCTTTGTGACCACCTAGAGGGGTGGGATAGGGAGGCTGGGAGGGAGACGCAAGAGGGAGGAGATACGGGGATATACGTAAGCATATAGCTGATTCACTTTGTTATACAGCAGCAACTAACACACCATTGTAAAGCAATTATACTCCAATAAAGATGTTAAAAACAATTATAACTTAGTAAATTAGAGATTTTAGAAAGCATTGTAAAGAAATTACACCAAAATAATGTGATGAAAAATATTAGATGAACCAAAATCAAACACTGAGGTTCTAGACCATGAATAATGGTACAGACATATTCCATCTTCATCTGCTTTGGGTTCTCATTTTTTTTCTACCTCAGTAATGTTAATTCTACAAGCTGTACATTCATAGCCACTGTAGAGAGAAAAAGATAATTTTATGATGGGATGTTTAAAATTTTACAACTGCTAATAGCCATGTTAGATGTTAGCCATTTCTTTAAAAGCAGTGAATAATAAAAATGCATGTTTCATATATATGGAATCTAAAAAAAAAAATGGTTCTGATGAACCTAGGGGCAAGACAGGAATAAAGACACAGACGTAGAGAATGGACTTAAGGACAAGGGGGGGGGGAAGGGTAAGCTGGGATGAAGGGAGAGAGTAGCATTGACATATATACACTACCAAATGTGAAATAGCTAGTGGGAAGCAGCCGCATAGCACAGGGAGATCCGCTTGGTGCTTTGCGACCACCTGGAGGGAGGGGATATGGGGATATACGTATACATATAGCTGATTCACTTTGTTATACACCAGAAACAAACACAACACTGTAAAGCAATTATACTCCGATAAAGATGTTAAAAAATATGCGTGTTTCAGTTATCTGGATTTTTCTGGATTTTTTGTTGTTTTTAGTTGGTTTTCATCTTTTCTAAGTCTGGCATTTAGCAAGATACATATTGTTTTCTCCTCTTAGAAATCTAATGCCTGCGGATTTGTGTTTTTAGCCATAGTGTTGTAATTTTGCTTTATAAACCTACTTATTTAAGTTCATCGAGATATATAAACAGTTCTTTGTCTAAGTACTGAGTGAAGTAGAGTTGAATTTCAGGCACTAACAGCACTGTTACTACTGCTGTAGCAAGAAATCCACCAGGTCCCTTCAGTGCCTTGTTTTGCTCCTTGCCGTGGTTGTCGTGCAGACTCACCTGTGCTGAGGCTGACTGGTGGCCGGTGGGGGGACCAGTCTGCTCCCAGCTCTGACCTCCAGCGTAATGTAGCTTGCCGAGGGTAAATGGGTTAAGCATGCTTTAATGTGCATTGCTATTTTCGAAACTTTTTTGATTATTTTTCTGCCTTGATGAGAACACTTATCTTCTAATACATTAGCTGCCTGTTTTAAAAAGGCAAACTTCTGAAATGCAAAGAACTTTCATTAACTATAGGCCTTTAACCGAAGGCAGAATTTCTTGTATAAGAAAGGAGCTAGAAAGTAGAGGTGTGTAGAGAAATATAATTCATTGACATTATTATCTACTTCCAATGTGGATATTAAAGAGAATTAAATCTTTTAAGTTCAGAGGCTTCCCTAGATAACTCTTTGTTTATCTTTACCTTAGTTTGTGTCTCTTCTCTAGCCCTTCCCCCTAAACACCCAAGGTTTGTATTGGGTTGGCCAAAAAGTTTGTTTGGGCTTTTCTGTAGCATCTTACAGTTGTAAAATTTTAAACATCCAACCGAATATGTCCAAGCTGCCAGTGTGATGTCACTGATAGACATCTCAGACCTATCAGGGACAGAACTGAGCTCTTGACTCTCCCCACACCAGTTCTCCCCAGTTTCCCAGTGTCCATTAACGGCAGACTCATCCTGCCATTTGGTGGACCCTGGATCTTAAAAACATCCTTGATTCCATACCCGAGAGCCATTCAATCAACAAATCCTTTTGTTTCTAAACTTCAGAATAAGTCAAGTATCCTACCGTCTGAGCCCCTCTACTGCTTGCTCTGGGTGAAGACCTCTAGAATGTGAACGCACAAGGGCAGGGATTTCTGTCTTGCTAATCGCCAGGTTCTCCTGGGCCAGGAGTGGTGCCTGCCTTATTGTCGAGTATGATAAATATTTGTTGAATGAATTCAGAAGCTGATTTTGAGTATATAAAATAACAATAATACATTACCTTTACATGATTAAAAGTATAATTTTGTCCTTTTTTAAGAGACTGTCATTTTAAGTAATTTTGTAACTCTTTAGCTTTATAATCTTGATGTAATAATAATATCTACCATTTATAAACTGCTTCCTATATGCTAAGTACTGTTGAGGTATTTAATTCTTAAAACAAGCCTATGAGATAACAGAAATCCTAATTTTACAAGTGAGAAAACTAAGCTCCAGAGAAGTTAAATAACTTGACTAAGGTCCATAATATACGTAGCAGGAATGTGGGATTCAGGCCCAGAAGACTGTGATTTTTGGAACCCTCATACACTCATAGCCCTGCCCTGCCCCCATTTAGAACAGAATGTGTTTTTAAGTCTCATTATAATGAGTCGTTCCTTTCAGTGGTAGTCTGGATTAAGCTGTGGAAACAAATGAACTCTGACATCTCTGTAACTTTACATATAAACATTTGCTTCTCACTCATGCCAAGTCCATGAGTGATTGCAGAGTAGCTGGCCGATGACTCAGCAGTCCCATCTGTTTTCTTTAAAATGTTTTTATTTATCTGTTTTTAAGACAAAATTACATGTGGTTCCCTTAGTGTGTTTTTCTTAGTGATGATACTCTGGATAGTCAAGACAAGCTTTTCTTTTTCTTCTCAAAGAATCGGTAGTTTGACTGAATATTTGAGAAGTAATAACAATACCAAACCTTTGTGGGAAGTGGTTCTCCAGACCTGTGTCTCTCACCCCTGCCCGCACGTGAGCATCATCTAGCTTTAGAAAAGCCTTGAGGCCCAGGCCCCTCCCAGTGGCTCTTAATTCCGTTGTCAGGGATGATGCCCAGTCATTGTGTATTTAAAATGCCGCCCACGTAATTCCAATGAAAAGTTAAGGTTCTGATTTTAAAAAAACAGTGTCTTTTCTCATTTGCTTTCTCTTCAACCTTGAAAATAATTAAAGTTCAGAGTAAGATTAAGATAGTTACCTGTTCCAGTCCCACAAATTTAAAGTGATTGACTTAATCTTAAAATAATGTTTTTCTTCCTACTCAATCGTGGGAAATTAACAGTATCGGCTGTGAGCACAATCAGTGCGTTACCTCCTCCATCTTTATGGTTACTTTAGTTTTAAAATAATGCTTTAGGCTGCCCGAAGGCTTTATCTTTTAGAATTGGTAGTTTGTAGACTAGTTGATTATAGTGAGGACCGTGTTAAAAATGATGGCTATTCTCTGGTTGCTGTGTGTCCCCAAATGTCTAAAGAGGCCATCCTGGCTCCGATGGCTCTGTGCAAGTCGTGTATGTTTCTGCTTGTAGGTTGCACTGCCATTTGCTCTGTCGTTTGTTTTGACAACATTTTGTTGCTCCTTTTTATGTCTTCATGTGAAAGGATCTTGAGGATTTGTTTTCTATGTCTTTATCACATTATTTTAGAATATTAAGACTGTCTTGGAGTTTGTGGTGACACTTGGCAGATCAGCCTAGTTTTTTCAACCTCGTAAATAATGTAAGTATGTATCTGCTGTGGCCTCACCACTGCATTCTCTTTGCACATTATTTTGAAGAGCAGGACATTTTTTTAAAAACGTCCTCACTTATTGGTAGTATCTCAGATAGTGGGCTGAACACCCCTCGTCTGGGCCTGGCTCTCAGCTCACCCCTCTCTCCTCCTCTTCCCGTCTTCCTCTTTGTCTTCCTTCCCTGTGACTCTTCTCTCTCTGCCCACTGGGTCTCCTACATTTCAGTCCCTGCCCACACTCTAGGGTCCTGGGTGGGTTCATGTGGACTTTGTGATGTTGCCAAATTAGAGAGCTTGCATCAGTTTTAATCATTTCTCTTATTTATTTTTATACCTCCAGTTACATACATAGGAGGTCCCCCAAACCTCCATGAGTTAAACTAGTAAAATCAGCATGTAAAGGAGGAGATCCAGTAGCTATGGCATTCATCTTTAAAAAGACACAATGTCTTTCAAGTCAGAAACAGGAAGAGCTGGACAACATGAACACATTTAAAGAATAGCTCTGCAAATGGAGAGCTGGCCTGGGTACTGAGAGCACACGGCCTAGGAGCATCTGGTACCCTGTACCTTGTGCCAGTGAGTGGCCAGTGACGATTGCAGCATCGTCTGTATGAGTTTGTTCCCATTCCGTGCCTCTGCACAACCCTCTCAGCATAACAGAGCTTGTTAAGTGGTTTTTATAGGAAGGGGATGTACTGACTAGTCAACTTGAGTGTCTCTTTGGTAGTTACGACTCATTATGAATGAATGTATTTGCATCCATATTTGTTTATCAATGTTTTCCTAATAGTAATATTTATAGCGGCAGCAGTTGAGTACCTCGTGAGTTTGCTTAGATTGAAACCGTCCCCGAGGAGTTTCCCTGTACTGTGGATGAGAAACCGGAGGTCGGGCCCTCGCTCTCGCCCCCTGGGCTGCTACAGCGCGGCTCCTCCCCTGGCAGGGACCTCCCCCACCCGCACAGAGGGGGGCACAGTCCTGGCACAGTTAACACAGGCGCCTCCAGGTGCCGCCCTTTCACAGACGCCGAAGTCATGGTTTGTGGGAAAGGTCCTGGTTTCAGAAAGGTGTTTTCCCTGTGCTCATTGGGGAACTGCAGGCTAAGATAACAGAAAATCCTAATCCAGCGTTTGTGAGTTCTCGTCCCTCTTGTACTTTGTTTAGAATTAAGTGTTCACATCCCTGAAATTGTTTCCTTTCTTGGGACCAAGAGACGCTCATTCATCATGTTGTTGTTGCTAGTAGGCATAATTTACATACATACCTATATTTACATATACAATATACACAGTAAAAAGCTTTCTCCACCCCCTCCCCTCACCCTGGGCACCTCTTAGGCTTGTTTCTCATCGTGCCGTTAGCTCGCCCTGTCATTCTCTTACATGCTCGTGCTCTGAGAGGAACACTGACAGTTTAAGATCGGTTCTTTCTGTATGATTCCAAGGAGGAAAAGAGAAAAAAACCATTCAGACATCTGTGGGAGACAAAAGGTGTGGTGGAACATCTGCAGAAATTAATATTGTTTCAATAACAAACACAAATTGTAAACTTTAAAGAAAGAACTATAGGTCCTAACAGTCAGTCTTCATGGAATACCTTGGTTTGGAATACATGGAATGTTGTTGGAGTGTTTGAGTTGTAAGGTTTTACAGTGGAAATTCTGTCCTTAAATTGGGCTTGGGACGAGAATTATGGGCAGAATAAAACAGTTCTAGGAAATGTGATCTGCATGTTTGTAAAGACTTTGTTTTTCTACAAGATGCATACTTATAATTAGCATAGGCAGCAGTGACTTGCGACTGCTCCCCTTGTTGGCGGGAAGTTGTAACTGCAGGGCCCATGACATTCTAATGGAGACTGTCCTTAGCTCGGCGTAGGACCCTGAGGAGTAACCTAGACACTGGTGGGTGGAGGAACCAAGCATCCCCCAGCGTGCTCACCTTACTCTCATCTCACCTGACACTGAATGTGACTCTCCCGAACTCCTGACCCCGTGTTCCATCAGGTGGTGCTGGACCCTTCCCACTCCCGTCTGCACAAGTCTGTCTGAGACAGTACCACCTTGAACTGTGAATCCTTCTTGTGTTGTTCTTGGAGTCTTTCTGATTATTCCCTGTAGTCATTCTTTGTTCTCATCATTCCTTCTACGGTCTCCCAGTTATGGTTATATCTTGGCTAAGTAAACTGTAACTTCCTAATCGTTTTTCCTCTCCACTGGCTTATCCTTTAATGGTCTCGAACACCATGGGAGCTGTTGAAGACCCTTTCTTCGACAATGGCCAGTATTGTTTCTGTACCTTTTCATACGGTAGTTACTGAGCTCTTTGGCATATTATGATCATCTCAAAGTCAGAAACTGGGCTGCACCGTCTTTGGTGTTCCCTGTACCATGTTGATTCAAGGTCTGAGTTAGCAGGATCTAATATTTAAGATTGAATAGCTTCTTACCCCAGTTCTTGTGAGCCCACAGTGCTGCTCTGAGCTCATAACCAGTCATGTCCTAGACATCCTGGCCTGGGACATGGGACACCTGCCCGCAGCCTGCCCACAGCCAGGGCTGCCCATGCTGAGAAGCATAACCGTAGCTTTGCGCAGCACTGACTTCATAGTGGATTGGAGAGGCAAATACTTACAGTCGCTATAAACCCTCTAATTTGCCATCATAGTAGGTCATTTCGGTATACTGATAGGCTGAGTTTGGAGAGGGGCTGGCAACATTTAAACTAGAATTTTTAAGTGCATCTAGTGCCTATGTACTGATCTCTTTTTTGTAATCAAACCGTTTAATGGACTTAAAACTCAAGGAAAAATAATGGTTGTAATTTCAAATAAGCATTCATTTATGAGTAAAAAGCATTTTTGTATGTTACCATAGTTACCGAGCAGCTTTCCTGTGGTTCTAGAGAAAATGGGCTCTGTCATACAGAGTAACTCTGAGAAGTGCGTTTGGAGGCAGGAGTAGAAGACAGGGTGGTACAGGTTTCCCAGAGAAGCAGGACATGTTACAGGAAGAGCCTTTTTGACGCCGAGTTTTATGTGGTCTTCCACTAAATAGTAACTATTTGATTGTTGAGTGGAAATTTTCTTTTATCCGAAAGACACTAGTAGCCAACTTAACTGGGTATCAAAATTATAATCAAACTTTAGAAGTCTACTGCTACAGTGTACACGGGGTGCTGCTGTATCTATACGGGGTTTTAAAACTTTATTTAAATAAAAACATTAGACATTGCCTGTATTTGCAAACATCAACTGTATCTCAAAGGAATAAAATCAGGCAAATAAAGATGAGGCCACAATGTTAAATCCAAAGAATCCAGAAGTGGCAGTTTCTGTACTGGAAGGAGAATGCATCTATCCCTGCTTTTGTGCCTTTGGTCTTAATAGTATTTGAACATTAGAGTTTTGATAATATTTCATGGGTTTAGGGTTGGGTAGGGTTTAATTTTATCTCATAATTTACTAAAAGATTATTTTCTCTGGAGACTGGCAGGCTGCTCACTGTGGAAGAATCCTGTCAGACTGACTAACTTGGAAGGATCGGATTGAAAGGGTTGGAGGACCTGAGTCATAGAGGGCTGGCGGAACACGAGAGGTGGGACAGGAATGCCAGTGAGCGCAGACGGTGGAAAGGGGCGGGGCGAAGTCAAGAGAATGGTCTAGAACAGTTGAGTTCACTTCTGTTTTCCCTTCCACAGAAGTGCTCTCACGTGAAGCATCTTTCATCCCTCCCTAGAGTGGTTCCCCAGCCGCATGTGCTCTCCAGGGGCTCTCCTCTCTGTACTGACCACAAACCTCTCTGGGACCCCTGGACCCTGTTCCATGGTGCTTTTGTGATGGTCCAAGGAAAGTCCCGGCCTTTTAACCAAAACACTTTCCCACAGGAATTATTTGTTAGTGAACTTGGAGGAACACATAGAACACAGTTTGAAAAACTATTAAAGTTTAATAAGAACGTTGAGATGGTCACTCTGCAGTGGAGTAAGAGCTCTTCCACCGAAGGTGTATAATCGTCACTAAAGTAGTCTGAAGGCCGAGGGGCATTTCAGGGAGCATTTTCAGGCGGAAAGTCCTCTCCATTGGCAGTTTTCACTCGACTGCTTAGAACATTCCCAGCGTTTGCCAGCCTCAGTGACTGACGATGGGGCAGAGGTCTGGTGGGGCAGCTCGCGGTGAGGCGGCTCAGACCCCGCAGGAGAAACGCCACTCACACCTCTGGAAGCCCGTCCCGGTTGGCCATCTTTGGTCCATCTCGTCCACACGGTCTCACGTCATATGCCAGTATTTTCCCTCCAACCTAAAAACAAAAACAAAACAAAAACTTCCCCATCCTCATATATTACAGGCCCATTTTAAGGAATTTTTTAGCCACAACGAGCTTTAGGAGCGAGTCCTCCCAAGAGAACATGATAACCCCTATGGAATTTGAAGATACAGAGTTCCTTCTGAAAAGCAGTGGTACAACCCACACTTCATAAATTGCTGTACTTGCTTAGCCTTTGTAGAGTCTGTGTGATGTTCTGAGTAGCAAGTTTAGCAGTAATCCCTTAGCGACCAAAGCTTTTGTAAATTATGAATGCACTTCCCGTTTCCTAGTCCGCGGTCTCTGTCAGGCTTTTGTGTGGGCGATAACTGCTTTGACTCCGTTTCTCCGTTAGTCTTTACTTTCAGTATTTTTCTGTTGTTATTTTGAATATATCCTTGTGAATCACCATGAGTCCATTTTTAGAATAGGGCAGGGTATAAATCTCTTATCAGATATGCCTGAAAAGTTTTATTTTCTGATAAAGAATTTCAGCCACCGGCTAGCAGCTTGACACTTAAACAGTAATATTTTTGGTGGTTTCCATTCTATTTGGATCCTGCCCGTGCCTCTTGGGGCATTTAAAGTCGCTACCAGAAGGTTATGTGGCCGTGCAGACGGGTATGAGTTCAGTCCAGCTGGTTAATCAGTGCCTCTGACACTCCGGGGAGTTCAGTGCTGAGTGGTCCCTGGAGGCCCATCTGCCGTGTCTCTCTGGTTTGAAGTCCAGCCTTAGAGTCAGAACTGCGGCTGCAGCTTATCTTCTGCTCATTCAAAAGCTAAATAAAATATTCGAATGCTATCTGTTATCTGCCTACTGACTTTAATGATTATTTGGATTGATCTTAAAAGGCCACTGTAAAGCTGCATTCTAAAATTAAGTGACTGTCAAGCACAGGCCTAGTGGATGTCATTATAGAATAGATGCAGCCAACCGTGAGCTAGCTCTCTGCGGCAGCTCAGATGCGAGCGTAGCGTCTTACGTGCCTGGAGAACACGAAACTGAAGTCCACATAAAGGGCTGTTCGTGAAAACCATGCTCTTGACGACCTGTTCTCCTGTGTCCTACAAAGATAGATCGTTGAATACATTGTACCAGGCAGTAAACTGTTTGTTTTCTGACCATGAAGGTGGACTCGGGGGTGGTGCATTTCACCCCCCTGACCCGGCCGAGGATAGAGCAGCCGTTCAGGCTGGTGGAGAGAGTCGTTCAGAATGCCTTTCAGTTCCGAAGGAAATACTGCCATCGAGGGCTTGGGTAAGAACGCTTCCTCTTCCTTTTCAGTAGCGCTCTTTACAAACTCCTCAGACACCTTCAAGGAGTAAGAACTCTGTTTTTATGATTGTTCAACCTGCCTGTAAATATTACTCTTACTTCAGATCCTGTGATGAACAAACCTTCATGGCCACTGAGGAGAAAGCAAAATGTTGATTTAACCTGAGATGCCACCGAGAGGTTCTGTTTGGTTTGATCGTTACAAACTAAAACTGACATCACACAGTTTATACTGAGCCTGTACTGGGGAGGTCATGACCCCTCACTCAGGACTCAGACCATCTGAACTGTTTTCAGTCTCGACACTTCTGGCGCTAAATGTGTGGTGTTTTCCCCAACACCGACGAACTCCCTAATGCTCCAGACAGCACCTGGGCGTCCTACAACTTAATTCTAGTCCGGTCATTCACTACCTGGCATTAGCGCAGCGCCTCAGCTTATGGGCCCGGTGCCGCAAGGCTGTCCCCACTTCAGTCGCCAGTAGCGGGTTCCAGGTTGCCACTTGCATTTATAGCCATAAATTGGCAATTTCCACGATCCCGTTCATCTTCAGGTTGAGTAATTTGCTAGAATGGTTCACAGAACTCACTGTCATGTATCAATTTTAAAGGCTATAACTCAGGAACTACCAAATGGAAGAGAGGCACAGGGCGTCATATGGGGAGCAGGGTGCACAGAGCTTCCGTGCCCTCTCAAGGTTTCTCACCCTCCCAGCACCTCAAGTGTGTTCACCAACCCCGAAGCCCTCGGAACCCCATCATTTGGGGGTTTTATGGAAGCTCCATTACCTAAGCAGGATTGATTAAATCACTGGCCTTTGGCGATGGAGCTCAGTTTTCCAGGAGTGGAGCTGAGAGAGGTCCATCCTTCAGTCACGTGGTTGGTTCCTCTTGCCACTGTTCCCCGTCCTGAAGCTTTCCAGGGGCCACCAGGAGTCGCCGCATTAGCACAGAGCCCAGATGTGGTTGAAAGGGGCTTGTTACGAGTAACAAAAGATGCTCCTGTCACCCCTGCAACTCAGGAAATTCCAAAGATTTTAGCAGCTCTGTCTCAAGAACCTGGGACAAAGACCAAATATGTATTTCCTACCATCACACGAGCTAGTGGGTTTTAAATGCTTTCTTTCCATCCAGTTGTTATCTCTTGAAGCTTTTAAAGACGTACTTAGAAGAAGGAAGCAAATATAACTTCTGAGTAGCCAAGACAGTGGCTCGAAGTATCCACATGAGCACATTTCCATTCAGCGGCGGCTCCTGTGTTCTGCCGTGGGCGCCGCTCTGGCCAGGCCCTGAGGTACGTCCAGAAGCCCAGACAGAGAAGGCAGCCTAAGAGTCTGCGGCCTGATGGCCCTGAAGTCACCGCGGCAACGTGTTACATCCGGTGACAGCCTAGAAAGTGGGTAATTAGGCCCAACTGCAGTCTGTGTACGAAGGCAGGAAAGTGTATGTGTATTTTTAAAAGATTTTCATCTAAT
The DNA here is from genome assembly GCF_003031525.2 of Neophocaena asiaeorientalis asiaeorientalis. Classification (NCBI taxonomy): domain Eukaryota; kingdom Metazoa; phylum Chordata; class Mammalia; order Artiodactyla; family Phocoenidae; genus Neophocaena; species Neophocaena asiaeorientalis. The sequence goes on along the minus strand of NW_020173666.1, from coordinate 9,568,198 downwards.
ATAGTCAACTTTAGCTGTTTAAGGGGGTTCAGCTTCAGTGGCCCGTACTTATTTTCTAAGAATAGCTCCATTTCAGTTCTCTCATTCGTGAAGGGTCCCTATAGCACATGAAAGTACTTTAGGCACAGCTAGACAGCTGTATCCTGAATCCACTGGAATCCACAAAGCACGCTCTTGAGGATGTGAGAGGGCTGATGGAAGAAACCTCACCCTGCCTGCCGTTTGTTGGCTCTAGTTAGTCCAGTGTTCATACGTCAGCAGCGTTCCTGCTTCTCTAATTGGGGACAGAGATGCCACCAGCGATCCTCGTGCTAATGAGGATGAAGGCCCCCCCTGCTATGCTGCAGCACCCCACCCGGCCCACCAGGATGCACGACTTGGCAAGTGAAACACAAGCTGGATTCCACCAGGGTGTGACCCGTACAGTTGTACATGATAGCCCTGATTCGTGGAGGGAAAAAGTTACAGAAAGTACGTCCTACTTGTAGAAATCCTGGAATTGGCCTGAGCCCGGAGTTGGCCCTAGTGTTTCCAAGACAACCCCCCAGCTAAGTGATGGGCCCCGTTTACTTCACATGCACAGACCCCTATGCAGATAACGGACCAAATCTTGTGACCCACTTTGACCTTTTGGTGTCCTTCAGTCACACCACACCACACATCAGTCCCAGATCATAGTTAGAAACTATGATCAGACCCCTGCTTGCCATGAAAGTGAACTCAGCAATCTCAGTCAGCTCACCCTGAGAATGTAGGGACACGCAGCTCCTGGTTGCGGGGACCATCAGCCTGTAAGAAAAAGTCAGTCTCCTCTCGCCACGATGTCTTCCGAGCCCTCTGAGACTTGAGAGAAGAAAATAAAATCCAGGTGTAGCTTTGCAATATTTCAGTCAGTCAGTCACTTGTACTATTCATTTTAAAACAATGATCTGATTTAGACGAAATTTAAAATGTATACTTTGAATCAATTTTAAAGATGCTTCAAACATCTTAAAGAGGAAAATAGCTTTCTAGTTTCACATGAACTGTTTTCTAACTTTGCAAAGAAAGGTCATTCTTTTGGGATGAAGAGGTCCAAAGGCTGGTAAGTTCAAGTTACAGAGAATCAAAAGTTCACCAGAAATAATATGCAATTTTTATATTAAAATGTGAGGCACAGCAAACTTATGTTTCTTTAAGAATGCAACTGAGCATATGATAAAATTTACCTTCAAGATACATGTATTGATTGAGCTTTAGAAACTCTTTTCTCATGTGGACACACCGTGCAGGTCCGATTAACTGTGCCTTCAGTGGTGGTTCGTACCTGTTGCCTGGTGGCGTAAGCAGAGTCCTCCACTGGCTCGGGGTCCTGCAGGGCTCTAGGGGGTGGAAGAAAAGCCTCTGCAAAGTTGTCAGAACCATGCCGGTTTCAAATGAGGGTAGAAGGAAGCATGATGATGGGCAGAATTTAAGTAGAATTCTGACATTTTTCTCTTCCTTTCAGAATGTTATTCCGTGAAGCTCAGCGATTAGAAAGCACTGGGAAACTGTTAAAGTTGGCAGATGTGGACCCTACTCTTCGACCCACCCAGCTCTCTGTCTTACATTTTAAGAGCCTCTGTGACGCATACCGAAAAATGTGTGATGAAGACCCACACCTCTTTGCTTACAATTTCAGAGAAGAACTCAAGCAAAAGGGGATGACAAGGAGAGTTACAGACTGTAGCTGCTACTTCAGGGGCTGGCAGCCGACTGGATGTTGATTTTCACAGTGTTGAACTTCTCCTATGTGTGCTCCCCAGGTGTGACTTATTCCCCTTTTACAGCTTGGTAAAGAGAATAAATATCGTCAAGTAAGGTACAGTACAAGCTTTCTTTTAATATATATACTGCATAGATATGACATGTTTAGTATAAACAGCATCTGTTACAACCTTACAAAAATGAAATACCTGCACATTGTACCCCTAACCCACATTAGAATAATTTAAATATGCTTTAAATAAAGCAGAACCTAAGAGCTCAAAGAAAATGCCCAGAAAAGCTATTCATCACAACTTCCCCACCCTTTTCCACATAAATTAATTAGAATGCAGTTTCATCTTAAGGTTTCTAAGTCGTCATTTTGATACCTGCTCAAAAGGGATACAAACTAAGTAATTTACAGATTCTGACCAGTTTAATCTAGTTTTCTGATCCACAATAAATTAAAATAACTTAAATCTTTACAACGATTTTGTGGGAAAATGTATACTGCACAAAACCCAATAATGAATAGTTTTTCTGCAATTTCCATTTTACCCCCAGTTTAAAAGTGAAACCAGCAACTTAACCCATATCTGGATTGACCTGTATTAGGCCTTTCCATGGCTCTCTGTTTCATAAAAACACTCCTCGTTGACAGCCGACGTTAAGCTCTGGACGCTGAATTCTCGCTCGAGAACGGAGCTGAGATCAAGGTTGGCATTTTCCGATTGACTGTCCAGGGACTGGTGACGCATCTGCGCCTTCAGCAGAGTCCCCCTGTCCCTCTTGGTGCTGTTGGCTTTGCGTTTGATGGCGCAGAAGTGCCCCCGGACCAGCTTGGGCTGCCCGTCCTGGCCGGGCGGCTGCTGAGCTGGCCGGGCGTCCGGGTCCTCCGAGATCCTCAGTCTCTGGAACTGGATCTCGATGTCTGTGGTAGGGCTGCCCTGCTTCCCAGCCTGGTGGTCATCCTCGTCGTCGTCGCTCAGAATGTCGCTCTCTTTGATGAGACTGTCGGAGAAGTCGGCCAGGCCCTCGTGGGGGTGTTTCTGGGCGTCCCGTCTGCTCCCGGCCGGGGGGCAGCCGCTGCTCTGGGTGCCACTGCTCAGGCTGCCCTCATCCGAGTCTAGCGAGCTGCCCTTGCCCGGCTCCCCGGGCCACTCGCTCGAGGAATTCTTAAGGACTTTTAAGGACCTGGATGAAGCTGCAGTGAGAAAAGCACATTTTCCCTTATGATAGAGGAACCGATTCCACAATGTGTTCATTTTTGCCTTGTGGGTTATCAGATTTAACATCTTAATTACAATTTTATCACCTCACTTCAATCCTGGGACTATCCTGGGACTTGGGCAAAAAAAAATGTAGATACTGCAAATATGGACATTTTTTATTTATGTTTATTTGAAATTTTAAGTTGGAATTTGGCATTTTTTAGAGGACCAATTACCAGAGCTTAATTACTGAGAACAATAAGCTATAAACTATCATAAGGCTAGGCTTCTTATTACCAATGAATAAATTTAAAAGTTAGTTTTACAGCTAATTAATGAATAAATTAGCTCTTGCTAATGAATAAATTTAAAAGTCAGTTGCTAATAAAATCTAGGTTCCTTTCTTTCACTAAAGTACTTTGTAGTTTGAGAACTAAGATTACATCACCATATTTCTCTGCCCACCTTCTCACCGGTTCATTTCCCTTGCTGCTCAATTAAAAGTACAAAAATGCTTTTTCTCTCTCATGAGGACTGTCTCTGCTGGAATTTCTAGCCAACTTTGAGATTTAATATGAATATTGAATCGTGTGTGTGTGTGCGTGCGTATAATTCCTTTCTCTTGGGTAGAAGGGAAAGGGGGAGCTCAGTTGTGTTTCTGCAGACAACAGTGTATTTTTAATGGCTGTAGCTATTTTCCTCCAGTAGAGGAAAAAATGGAAAATATATGGTAAATTTGAGGAGGTCAAACTGTGACCAAAAAGAAGAGATACACTTTGTAAGACTAAAAAAAATAGATCAGTGATATTAACAAAATAGTTAACATAGAAAGAAGGTTCTAAAAATTTAAGCTGACATTTTAAAAACGGGCAGAAAGTTGAAGAACAGCATGATTTGGAATGTTTACCTGTGGGCTTATTAAGAATGAGCATTAGCGAGCATTAGGTTTCTTGACCTTAATTCACTGAGTGTTGACCTTCTAGAGGCCTTGCACTGTTCTGAGCACCGGGAATGCGGCAATGAGCACAACGAAGTCCCTTGACTCCTGTACCTCTCAGCGGAAGAAAGACAGAAGACGGTAAGTGCAGACTGTGTCCGCAGGTGAAAGACGAAGGATTTGGATTGGGGGTGCTTATGTTTTATAAAAGGAGGTCTGGGACCGAGCATGTTTAGGCTTCTTAAAAGGAAATAAAATTGCCGCTACATTCTCATGTCACCCTGTGTATCGGGTGTCTGGTGTAGAGCTTACGAAGCTACTGCTGATGAGTTACAAAGCGATGACCTGCTGCTCTATCCTGAAAGCACACATCCTTGCAGAGGAGCTCCTCGTGTTTTCCTGAATAAACCCAAGGCTAGCAGAGTTCTTACCTAATTTGGCTGAGACAGGAACGCGGTTCTTGAGGGGTACCAGGCGATCTTTACATGTTTTCTCCAGAGGTAATTCACACTTTATGTGACGCCTGAAGTTCTCCCTCAGAATAGATCGAATCACCTTGACAATGTTGGTTTTGCTTTCGTTGTCACTGGCGGGGAGAGAAGACATGTTGTAGTGTCTGCTGTCTGGTCCTGCTTCCGTTCCAAGCCTCCTGGCCCTCCCGTGGCACGTGACTGCTCTCAGCACAGACTGACAGCGAGTCACCCAGCCTCTGTGTGCCTCGGTCTCTCGTCATTTACAAAAGGAGCGAGAATTGATCACTTTTTAACTTCCTTCAAGCACTAACGTTTGGATGTATGTTTAATCAATGTATATTCTCCTAGAGCCGCAGTTGCCAGTTTGGAGAGGGTGGGTGTGATCCTGAAGTCATCAAAATTTAGGAGGGCACTAAAAATAAGCCCACTTTTAAGAGAACATAATTCTGTCTTATGCCCATTGGCTTTAATTTTTGGAAGTCAGTAATACCTGCAGCACAACTGAAAGATGGTTTCTGGCCGTCCTTCTATTTCTGACTTGGTGTGGATCAGCTCCCATAAGGAATTATTTTCTGTCCCTGTGTAAAAAGAAACAAGGGGCCGCAAATTTGCCAAAGATGCTGTGGTAAAGGACACTTGTGAAGCTTAAAAACCACAATTTTAGTAACTTTTTAAAGAGTTAAATATTCCCCATCCTGACTCTCATCATTTTCTGGTGTGGCTCCTCCTATGTATGACTTTCACAAATAGTTACAAGAAGTTAAATACGTTGTAGTTACTTTGTACACTTCCTGCTGAGGTTTCCTATCCGTCTTGGTGCTCTCGCCCTACCCTGGATTCCATCTCTCTGGGAAAGAGGTTAAATGGATCCCATTTTTCAACCCCGTTCCTTAGAAGGAACGGTAGGATGTGCTCAGGCTCTTGAGGTAAAGGAGGCCAGCCCCAAACTCAGTCATGGTCCAGGAAACATGAGCACTTCCAACGAAGACTGAACAGGGGCCCAGCCGTCACTGCGGGCCTCAGCCTGTTGGTCCTTTGCTTAACCAGAGGTAGAGGTACTGTCACCAGGACAGGGTTATTCTGAAAGGATCTCTGAACATTTTCCACAGTGGAAAAAAAATTTTTTATATCACCTGTAATAAAGCTTAATCTTAGGAAATTTTCCGGTGTATCAAAATTTGTAAAAATTTAAATTTGTGGACCTTTGTTTCTTTAACAAATTTTAGAGATAGATATCATCCCTAAAGTTATTAAAATAATTAGAAATACTAGGATATTAGAAAAATGTTGAAAACCATCGACAGTGAAAATAAGGAAGCAATAAAGAGAGGTATTTGGCAAAGAAAAGCCATCCACTGGCATTTACTTTCTCCAATCTCTCTTGTCCTCATTTTCCTTGCCTATAAAATAAAATACCAAAAATTATTCCCAGGTTCTTTGCTACTTTTTCATTCCACAGTTTAAAAATTCCCTTAAAATGTTTATTCTGGCACTTGTACGACACACGACAATTACCTGCTGTATTCCCCAGTCTGACTTGAAGCGCGGATATGGGGATCAACCAGCGAAACTTAAACGGATCCAGGTCAGCAGAGTTGTGTGCCGGCCGGGAGTTCGACGGCTGCAACGTGAGAGCCCACCAAGAACAGTGTTAAAGCAAGCTCGCTCCCGCGGGCACGTGCGCGCACGACAGCAGCTGTGAGCTCACCCTGGTGCCGACCTGCCACCGTGTGGGGCTCAGGATGCAAAAGGGGATCAGGTCAGGTGTGCTCTCAGGGATTGGGGACAGGGCAGAGTCATGTTTTGGGAAGCAGAAAGTTCTAGATCTTTAAGCAAAAATGACAAGCAAGCTTTCCATGACCCCATGTTACCTCTAAAAAAACCCAAAATTACACAGACTCAGGTGTATGGAGAAAACGTGGACCATTTTTAGGGATAGAAAAGCTGGTTTTCTCTGTAGGGCCCAGCATGGGTATTTGTCTACATCTTCTTTTTCTGCTGTACACAGGCCTCTGACTGTTGTGGCCTGTTCCATTGTGGAGCGCAGGCTCAGCGGCCATGGCTCACGGGCCCAGCCACTCTGTGGCATGTGGGATCTTCCCAGACCAGGGCACGAACCTGTGTCCCCTGCATCGGCAGGCAGACGCTCAACCACTGTGCCACCAGGAAAGCCCCTGTCTACATCTTCTTTTAAAACAGACGTCTTTGGTGGGGAGGATAAGAAACACCTTGAGTCGCATCGCTCAGTGAGGCCTTCATCCTTAGCAGGCTTCCCAGTTCAACAACAGGAGGATAACAGGCATGAAAAGATAGCTTTAATTAAAGTTAATTCATGTCTTACCAATTTCTTTTTCAGTTTGCAGTTTTCTTTATAAACCAATATGACGGCTCTCTTAAAAACTAAAGAAAGGAAAAGAGAAAGAAAAGACTCTCATTATTTAATACAAACTCTCCCAAGGTTGGACTGTAGCTGAATATTTTAATAGAACGAAGCTCTACAAGATCCCACGATGCTGACATGAGTGAACAAGTGGTACTTCCTTCTGTTCACATTTGAATTATGCAGAGGTACCTGCTCATTTAAGAGCCATTATCTGAAGGAGATCCTGGCGTTTTGTTTTCTGAATTCCTGTTTTGTTTTATTGAAAGCTGAGGACATGTGTGTTCGTCTCAGTGAGCACACACGGTCTATACCCACTCTCCCAGCTGTCCGGGAGAATTAAGACATTCTGAAGTGCAGCAAACTACTAAGATAGCAGATTTCAAAATAGCCTCGGGGAGATCTGTTCCCGGAGCACGTGGTGAGATCCACTAAGCCAAGCAGCAGAAGGGAGGAGATCATGAGTATGTAGGGCAAGAGTTCTAAAGAGTTGGAAGCTGTCCATGTTAAGTCAAAGCCATTAGAGCAATGATTCTAAGTCCTTCTGGAAATCACGAGTTAGCTGGGTTTATTTAGCAGGTTCTTCATTCTTGACAGCCTCTTTTAAGTTTACATTCTTTTGAATGGAGTACTGACCGAATACTGTGAGTTCGAGGTCCTTTCTGGCTTTTCCTAGAGACAGAAATGGATTCAACCAGGACACTGTAGAGTGCATCAGAAGTTCCCCCATTGAAAGTTCTGTGACCTAAATGGCAAAAACGGGAGATCAAGAAGACGTGGAAACCCTGGGGGGAGGCTGTCTCATATGAGAGAGGGACCACACATATATGGTTATTGCTAAAACACAAGTACGTTCACTTTGATTTTTATGGTTCCTGTAAACATGCGGCCTTAAATAGTGGCGATTTTGAAAATATGAGCTAAGCATCAAACTGTTTGAAAAATACCATAAACGTGAAGGCATTTTGCTCCAGTGCACACATTGTTTGTGGGTGAGACACGCCTCCTGCGCTGTGGGATGGCATTCCTTCCACCCCAGTGTCAAGGTTCATCCCAAGTGCCTTTGTTAACATTTCATCCAAGACCTAGTACAACTCACCACCTCTAATCCCAAAAGCACACTAGGCCTGCAGAGGTACCAACGTTGAAACTGATTGTAATAAAAAAAAAAAAAAAAACTAAACTCCAGCTGTTTTCTGTTCTTGTCTTTTTCTACTTAAATTATATTACTTCTTACATGTAGGCTTTTTAAAACTCAAAATTCTAAATTTAGTAATCCAGCCAGAGAAGAAAAACAGAGAAATTGTGATGTTCCACTTAAACTACTTTTATAAGTAAGGAGATAGCACCGATATTTGAGGTTAGAAAAGAAAAAAACAAAAGCTTTTTTTTTTTTTTGCGGTATGCGGGCCTCTCCCGTTGCGGAGCGCAGGCTCAGCGGCCTGAGGCTCACGGGCCTAGCCACTCCGCGGCATGTGGGATCTTCCCGGGCCGGGGCTCGAACCCGTGTCCCCTGCATTAGCAGGCCAACTCTCAACCACTGCGCCACCAGGGAAGCCCGGGAAAAAGCTCTTAATTCTCTCCACATGCTGACTGCCACTGCCTTTATCCATCCTACCCACACCAGCCCCAGCTCTCCATTTATGTTCTAGCCTCTGGGATCTGTCTTAACCTCACACTCCACGGGAAAGGAGGAAGAGGTACAGAGACGACCTCAGTGATATTTCTTTTTTTAATACGATATTAACAGGACATAAGGTTATATTTTTAAACCAATGTAATCAATTTTATGTTACATTTATACCTAAGTTGTGAGGCTTGTTATAAGCATTATAAGATCAAAAAGAAAATTTTAGGCATTTTCTCCCGCACGAAATCCCTAACAGGTGACCTCCAGACCCGGTGGTCACAGGCATTCAGCCTCTCAGAATCCGGAAGTCCTACTGACCTCCTTCTCTGTTCCGCTCTGCTCTGCTACCAGCTGGTCAAACACCGTCCCGTAATCCTCATATATCTTCTGCATCTCGTTGATGTGGCTTGCTACTTTTTCCATTGCCTTTAGTGCTTCTGCAAAATATGCAATCATATTTATTTTATAATTTTGGTTTGTTTGCAATCCTACTCAACAGCAATAACGAAAAGGTTCAAGATTCAAGCCAGAATCCGAGACCAGTTCTTACTAAGAGCAGCAGCATTCGAATATGATGCGAGCAGCCCACGGTAATCTAGTTACAATAATGGAGAAGAGCAGAGTTCTCTTCCACCTCAAATTCTTTTTGAAGTGAGGCAGAGTACAAGTAAAAAGTATCACTAATAATAAGAGCTACTTATTGAGCACTTTCTATTTGGCGTGTCTTATGAGGCGATTTATGTGAAGCATCTCATTTAATCCCCACAATAACTCGATGACTGTAGGACCTGTTATCAATCCCATTTTACAGATGAGAAAACTCAGGTGCAGAGGGTTTCAGTTTTTTTGCCAGACTTCCAAAGACAGACGTAAGGAGTGGAGCCAGAGTTAAAATCCGAGGCTGACTGGCCACAGCATACCTGCTTTTAAACTTTGCCTCTCCTCCTGGACCACTTACTGGAATAGTGATCAATGACAATTTTTCTTAACAAGAAGTTGCAAGAGCCTCTGTAAATGCCCAGTTGCCAGAGTAGCTGTTTGCATTTATGCGTGGGCATGTGAGGGACAAAATGATTTCATCCAAGGCAAAAAGAAAATTTCAAGTCACCTCCAAATTCACTATTTTTCATACTTTGTTCTTCTGATTTGGTATTTTAATTCAGTCTGGAGGGACGCTGGGAAGGCAGTTTTTTAACAGACCCCTTTTAAAGATCATCTTAATGCAAAGTGAACTATTCACACAGTATTTGAATGCTAATCATAATTTGTATCATTTATGTATAAGCTTTAACTTTCATACAAAAAAATCATCCTCATTACTTATGATACAAAAGTATGCTTGTCGCAGAAAAACAGCTAGTTTCAGTTACACTCTTCTTGGTGTTTGCTATTCAGTAATACTAATATTTATTAATAAGTTTCCCTCTCCACGTGCTTTATTACAGGTACCGTAACTGGACCTCCTAGCTTTGACACGTGGAGAACACATCACTCTCTCTCTGCAATCCAAACAGCAGCTCTTTAACGGATACTCTGTGTGTATCTGACAGCAGCTCTTTAACGGATACTCTATGTGTATCTGACAAATTTGTATCTTAGGCCAATAATTTCTGAGGTTACAAAAGAAGACACCTCCGCGTCAGCCGTAAAAAGCTTCACGGGTCCTCGGGTGTTGGTTTCAGAGTCAGACTCTGCTCAGAGCCGTCCACAAGGTGGAGCCTCACACAACATATTTGATCAGCCGTACTTGGGCAGCAAACAACACAAAACTTCAAAGTTGTAGGAAAAAAGGCCGGGGTTTTGGTCCTGGCAGCACTGTATGTTTGTTAACCACGTAACCTGAAGTAGTTTATTTCAACTCACTGAGCTTAAATTATCTTCTCTGAAAAATGAAAATGGAAACACCCTTCCAGAGGCTATTCCAGTGAGAATTTTTGCCAAAGTATTTTGCCCACCTTACAGGGATGGCCATACTGCCTAGCTATTTTCACATACTAAAATGGTACCTACGGTTATCAATCACAGTACTGACAAAGGTTCCAGAATGTGAAAGCAAGCAGGGGAGAGGGGAGCTCGTGGGCCTGGGGGGCGGCAGCCGTCACATCGCGGCCTGGGCCCCTCGCTTCTTACCTGTCAGGTGGTAATGCTCTTCGCTCTCGTGGTCTGTCAGGGACACGAGTTCCTTGAGCAGCAGTGGGTACTTGAGCACCCTCTGAACGGGCTTGATGAGGTAAGACTCCAGCGTGGAGGAGTGCTGCTTGGTGGGGTTCCGGGCGTCCAGAAAAGCCTTGAAGGCTTTATCAGTTTTAGCTACAAGCAGATGCATTAAAAGACCCTTAGAAGAGCACAGGAGGATGAATTAAATTCTACTTCATTTAGGTTTTAATGGAATTACAGATGATCCACTTCTACAGTCCTCCTAAGGACATCCTTCAAGAAAAACCCAGATGCACCCACGGGTCAACTGCCCGGCTGTCAGGGTGGATTCAGCACCGCTGCTCTGTGATGAATCCCATGAGAGCTTAAGGGGGCTTACCAGGCTGCCAGAAGAGTCCCAGCCACACACTAAAGAGGAACATGGAGTCAAAATGCAGGGGTCTCTGACTTTAAAGGCACATTCACACGCATACCCATGAGAGAGATTGGTATAGGTGCCGAAAAAGTGAGTTTCAAACGATTCATAAAGCCACAAAACAGTGTATCCAAACCCTATGCCATACCCCCCAAAAGATTCATAGAACAAAACAAACCAGTATTTTTTTTTCACGGACCTAGCACAAATTGTTTCTTATTCTATACACTTGAGGGCTATCTGAAGCAGGCTTTTTTTTCCTTTAAAAATAAGTTGATAAGCACTGCAGCCTCCACACCTCTACAGTTCCAAGCAATCTAAACCTTCCACCAGATTCAGACCCCTCTGGGCAGTGAAAACCACCCCTCTGTTCCATGTCACGAAGGTACACAGACGAACCCAAGTGCTTTCAGTTTTGAGGGTGCCAGTGGACACCCCAGCTGTTGCTTTGGATTCCACCTGCTGGCACTGGTTGACCAGCTGTTGGAATTCAGCCAATTTGGATGAAAACAAATCTTTATTTGGGGTTTTGTACAAAGGTAAAATGTAACTTGTAGGAGATGCAGTACCATTCTGAATGTGGCTACTACACAAAGTGGATGGTGAGATGATCATCTTTGTGGCAAAGAAGGAACTGAGCAAACCATTGGTATGCTTTTAATTTACTACACTGTCGATAAGAAGGTGTTCATGGGAGGAAACTAGTTCTTTCTGGTTTAAAGAACTAGAGGAGACAGACTGGGCTCTGTCTTGTTGGCCTGAAGCACTCCAAGACTTCCCGTTTCCAACTTGAGCCTGTTCTAGGATTTAAACCAAATGGCAGAACTGCATCAGTGGACCTGGCTAAACACTGTCGGTGTCTGGATGAAGCCTACACTCCCTCCACGACAGTACAGAGAGGCCATTCCCCAGTTCTGAAAAAGAAACACGAAGAGCAAACTCCGGATTCTTTATGGCAATGCCATCAAGGAGCGTCTGATGACAGACAGAAAGGGCTTGGAATGTAGCTCGGCTCCTACTTCCCTGCTGACACAACTAAAAACGTTCCAATGCAGAATCCCCTCCAACACTCGCCATCGTCACGCAGGACAGCCCTGATTCACTGGGCAAATCGTAACGGGAGTGAACTACACGAGGCCAACCTTAACTGTGAAGAAGGCGTTCAAGTCCTGGGGAAGTCATTTCTTATCCTGGGAATTTGTAACAGTTTAAGCTTCAGTAGGTTCAGATCCTACTTCCAGGTACACGTGAGAAAACGCGGGTAGCCTGGCGAGCTTCCCTGGAGACAGTTCAGGTGACCTTAAATAGGATTACATATATTTTCATAAGACGCCTTCCACTGTAGGACCCATGCAGGACAGGAGCAACCCCTGGGGACCTGTATTTGTTTGATGTTCTCCGTGCAGGTTGAATTACTGCTGCTCGTGACCTTGAGCTTAAAGGCCTCCTCTCATCTCTGCCCCAGAAATGAGAATTCCAAAGAATGGGATAGAAAGATATCTTCTGAAAGAGACAAATCCGAGAATTCTAATCTCATACCTAAAGAGGTGTGTGATGACTGAAAGAAGCCTTTGGTAATAACAAAACCTCAGCTGAGCATTGCTAGTTTAGGGTGTGGTAAAAGAAATGGTCACATATTGAGGTCTGGGGAAGTCATTCTGGCCTATACACGAGTTAACTTTAATGTAACTAAAACAGCCTGTTCGTGGCCTTTCAAACATACACTGTACATCTGCTTTAATTATTAAAGAAAAGGGTGCATTGACCAGAAGTAAAGAATGTCCATGTTAAAATTAAAGATGAAATGCCTCCCTTCCTGGGACGCCAATGCTGGTCCTCCTTCCATGGTAAGAATTCCTTCCCAGGTGCCAAGGCCATGCTGACGGGCTGTGTACGTGCTGATCTGGTTTTCCTGAAATCTGGAAGGAATGTATCCCTGACTTGTTTGACGTTCTTTGTTCTGACAAGACAGGAAACTGTGCTGACAGCCCTGCTTCTCCAGAGCAGATCCTCAGAGGATCGGAGAAGCTGTCTTCTGGGCAGCACTCCTCAGTCTGGCTCAAATAAAACTCTTTTCTATTCCCATTATAGACAGTTTATTGATTATTTTTGTCAACAGGTTATTAAAGGAATAGCTTAAACACTGGGTTGATGACAACAGTGATAGTGACTGTGGCACAAAAACTCCCTCCAACACTCCTACACCTGGAGAAGGTCACTGCTGCCATCAAATCTCTGACTGCGCCTCCCAGGACGGGCTGACTGGCCGGCCCGTCACTGAAAGCCCAGGCAGATCAACGTGTTGGCCACCTGCCCCCGAGGTGACCCGCTGCAGTCGGCGGCCAAAGCTCAGGCATCTCGCCAGCTCCACAGAGTAACGTTTGCTGTTGACATGAAGGGGACGAGCAATGCAGGTGGGTCACCCAGGTCCACTTGGACTTCAGAAAGATAAAAATGTTCAATTAAAGTCAATAAGATAAGATGATAACAATGTGGAGAGACGAAAGGTACTTCAGTGACAGAATGTGGCCTGCGATAAGCGCCCATTTCACCAAAGAGGCTTTAATTTTAGTTAACACACTTCTTTTGAGTTTGGTGGTTGCTGTTTGGTGGTGGTTCTTTGCAGTGGATCCTCGGGCTTAAGAAGAAGGTTAACAGGAAGGAAAGAGGGGACTTCCCTGGTGGCGCAGTGGTTAAGAATCCGCCTCACGATACAGAGCACACGGGTTCGAGCCCTGGTCCGGGAAGATCCCACATGCCGCGGAACAACTAAGCCCGTGCGCCACAACGACTGAGTCTGCGCGTCTGGAGCCCGTAAGCCACACCTACTGAAACCCGTCCTCCGCAACAAGAGAAGCCCCCGCTTGCCGCAACTAGACAGCCCGCGCACAGCAATGAAGACCCAACACAGCCAAAAATAAAAATAAATTAATTATTAATCTTAAAAAGAAAGAAAATGGCATACATTGCTTTCTACCCCCTCCAGCGGCTTATACGGTTGGTTAAACGTTTTCAGAGCAAGGCATTTGGTGAAAAAAGAATCCAGATGCAATTTAACAGCAAAGTGACACATGGCAGAGCAACATCTCTGCTGTTCGGTACACACGTTCACTGTCACCGGTACACTGAAATAAACTGAAAACTTCATGTGTGTCAACTTCAAGGCCAACATTGGAGCACAATCCATTAAAATGACACTCATCCCTACTTGACGAATACAAATTTACTCTTTTTAAAATATATATATTTATTTGGCTGCACTGGGTCTTTAGTTGCAGCGCGCGGGAACTTCGTTGCTGCATGTGGGGTTTTATTAACAATTACAATTTCAAAAGTATAGCTATAAAAGGTATGAGCAACTTACCCCTCTCTAGAACCTTCTGTACTTTAATATGATTAGCACAGAATCCGCTATAGAGTTTAAAGTGGTCCGCGTAATAAAGGAAAGAGCCTCCGAGGGAAAACAGTAGTTTCTAGAAGGAAAGAGGAAAAGTTACATCAGGCGTGGTTTAATCAGTGTCTGTCTGCTGGCTCTGGCATGGTGTCTGACCGCTTTGCTGTCTCCATGGCATTTGTCTTTCGGACACCAGAGCACCAATGCCTCGGGGAAGGCACTGACTAAAAGCAGCCCCGGGCGGCCCCATTTGCCCGGTAGGTGGAGAACAGCCCGGGCGTCCCTCTAGCACGGCTTCAGTTTGATTGAAAAGTTCAAGGACAAGCAGGCAAGTTCTATAAAAAATACATCTGACACAGTGGGATATAAATAATCTGAGAGGCTAATTAATAAAGCTGACTCTGCATTACTTGGGACGAATGATGCTTGCTATGTACTTTCTCGGTTCCTTTCTACTGCCTTCCGCCTGTCCTTCCCTGGAGGGACCTCTTGCCAGTCACCAATGGCCACACTGGAGACAGGGCTCCATAGAAGAGGAGGCTCTCTCAGAGCCAGTGAAAACCTAGGCTTTCCTCCCAGTGTCACACGACCACAGAGAGGCAGAATCAGATGCAGTAGGTGCTCTTGCCTCAGAAGCAGTCGCCCTACAGATCCTTCTGTAGAGCTGAGTAAGGCGCGTGCGTGTCAACAGCAGGCAGACTCCATAAAAGCTGTGCTGCCCAGACGTCTGAGTCGCAGAGCATCTACTCTAGGGAGAAACGGGGCCTTCTTTTACCACCTGCCAGAGGAAAGCCATGCAATGAGAGCGCTAAACTTACCTTTTTCAATAGTCAAGGGACAACACTTTCTCTTCAAAGGGAGAATTTTGCACTGTTCCCACCAATGTTTGCTTTAAACCTAAGTCTAAAATACTTACTCTGAACTGCGAGGGGGTTTCAAGTATGTTAAAGTCAGCTGATGCTGAAATCCCATCCTCCAGCGTCTCCAGAAATACCTTTTGAAATTCAAGCATCTCTGGCAAACTTCCAAAAAGTGACTCCATCTATGTACGTGAAGATCAGAATTTGAAAAGAGGGTGTTAGCGATGACGACCCAGATACCACTCTGAGTCCCAGATGCACAAATGAATCACAAGTCATTCACCAAGAAGGAGACAGAAGTGACGCCTTTAAAGAAGACGGCATATTCAGTAGGGGACATAGCTCATACACAGAGACTTTGACTGCCCCGGTCCCTGTAATACTAAAATAACTGGAAGTGGGTGTCAAGTTTTCAGAATTCAAACTGGGGGGAAAATGGAAAGAACTAATTACTGTGATTTAACATTAAAAAGTCATGTATTAAAAGGTAATTTGGGGGACACCTTCTACTACAAAAGAGGCACGGTCATTTATAACTCTTGCCACTGTGTTTCACGGGATGGAGGCCACATAAATGGCTTTGAAGGAGGCGACGCTTGGGTCTCTCTGAAGATCCCGAAGTCTCAAATGTTCTTTGCGGATCAGTAGATAAAATCTAGGTCTGCTAAAAGGCAAACTGAGACTAACCTATGGGTCAGCGGACGAAGGGAAGGTATTTACCTCATCCTGGGTAAGAAAGGGCTCACTTTGAAGTGGCTCCAAGTATAAGTCAAAGAGGCAGCTCAGATCCTGAAAGACAGAAGAGAGTCTTTAACCCTTAAGTCTCCAAAATACCCAAGCGTTTCCAGCAGCCCGGGCTGCAGCTCAGACTCGCATTAGGAACAATGAAGTTTATGTCTGGTTGAAACGCTTGGCCCTGCGAGTGGTGGTTCCTGCTCCGCTAATTCAGAGAGGTTAATTAACAACACAGTACGACCAGCATCTGGACTCCACATTTTACTTTATAGCTCGATCACCTACTCTGCGTATTTGAATATCTTAGTGGCAGAACCAGGACCTTTCTTTCGGCTGCTGCAGCAGGAACCCTCATCTCCCTTCAGAGAAGTGAGTTCTGGCCAGGTACCTCTGTCAGGTGTGGCCACATCCGCTGGCCGACCTGGCTTCCTTCTCTGCCTCAAAGAGCAAGGCGACAGCTCCAGCGTGGACAGCTGAGCTGACGACGGACGGGACGAGATCCGGAGAGCTCTTCGGCTTTGGGGCTGACACGTGAGCAGAATTTCAAACTCCCATGCTCAAATGCAAGAAAACATTTCTGAAGATGACCAGTCGTCATGTTTACAGTCTAGGCCATCTTTGAATCTCCAGTAAACTGGGCTCCAACGGTACAGAATAGTGGGAGTTGACTGTATTTACAAAACTCTTTAGATAAAGGTTTTTTTTTAAAATAATTTGAAGCCAAGATCAGGATATAGTTTAGTGATAGAAAAGATTTTTCTTGTTTCATTTATTCCAAAGAATTTTGAGTCCCAAACTATGAGAAGTAGGTGACTACGTCTGCCTCCTTTTACAATGGAGAAATCCAGCTCTGGAGAGCCTGGTCCAGCCAGAAGCCTCCACAGCCTTGTGGTGTAGGTCCTGAGAGCAAGTGGACAGGCCTGTGACACTGAGTGCTTCACAATCAAATCCGCCCTGGCCTTCCCGACCTCCCCAGGCCCCACGGCGGCCGCTGCAGAGCAGGGAGAGGTGAGAAGTCACCGAGTCTTATCTCAGGGAACACATGAATGCTGAAAACGCCAAGTCACGTGCAGAGGGTCCAGGTTACAAAACAAGTAAAAGTCCATGTTGAATGTCAGCAACAAAAAGAAATTAAAAAATGAAAAAGGTGTGTGTGTGTGTGTGTGAGTGAGTGAGTGAGAGAGAGAGAGAGAATCACCATAGGCACCAGGCACTGGTTATTTTGTCAGAGGCACAGGTGGACTGTGGTCACTCCCTGAGCCGGTCACTGCCACCCAGGAGCAGTGACACACCGAGGGAGGCCTCGCTGAGCCGCGGAGCCAGAGCCGCAACATGGGGGCCCCAAGGAGACAAAGGGCAGGGCTCTCGCAGAGAGAAGGGAGAGCCATCCTTTGTATGCACTTCGCCCAGAGCATCCATCTCAGTCCTAGACCAGCGTCACGATGCAGTGACCCTCCCGTTCAAAGTGGTCTGACAGTAAAATATAACGACAGCAGTGACAAAAATAAAAAGGGACTTGGATTCCGCTCTCAACTACGCCCTCGACCCTGCAGGTGAGAACACCACGGCCATCATCAAGCTGCCACAGCGCACAGAGCTGCTGGGCAAGGTCACTGTCGGAAGCCCCTGGATGTTCGCTTCATCTCCCCACATTCGATACAGGAAAAGACACAGTGGGAAATGAAATGGAACTGCCGTCTCTGCAGTTTTCCTTTCTCCCCTACGGGACCAAAAGAAGAGGCTATGGGTAATTCTCCTGGGCTGCCTGTGAATGAGGCTTTCGGCAAAGTTCAGATAAAATGACAGTGATGTTAATGAAAGGGGAAGCTCAGATAAGTCACGTGGAGAAAGAAGGTGAGAGCCGTGTGTGTGCGCGCGCGCGCCGAGGCTTAATTCACGGACACAGTGTGTTAGAGCTAGAACAAGAACACCCCCGTCTCAGACCCCAGTTGAGGGGCTTGGAGGGAGCCGCCCAAGGCCACTGCAGCCGGTGAAGGCAAGGCCAGGCCTGGATTCTCAGCTCCCACACTGCTGCCAGCAATTGGCCGATGAGATGAGTTTAAAACCATTCCAAACCGTCAGCAAATACTTAAAGCAAAAGACCTCTGTCTTCCCAGGCACCTGCATTTTTTGTAAAATGTTTTTCAAACTACTAACTGAAGCCTCTGAGATGAATAAACTCCCCGGGTGGTGAAAGGTTCGGCTGCTGCCCTGTGTGATGGCTGGGGACGCCTACAAGATGCGCGGCACCTCCACCGCGGGGCTCTGTCCTGCGCGGTGACCGCCTGCACTCCAAAGCCCGTTCCAGCAGCTGCTTGCAGACAAGCTGTTCCCTGGTTCCTCAACACCTAAAGTGATCTCCATTCC
Organism: Neophocaena asiaeorientalis asiaeorientalis; assembly: GCF_003031525.2. Classification (NCBI taxonomy): domain Eukaryota; kingdom Metazoa; phylum Chordata; class Mammalia; order Artiodactyla; family Phocoenidae; genus Neophocaena; species Neophocaena asiaeorientalis. Next base: position 9,549,914 of record NW_020173666.1, on the reverse strand, counting down.
CCCTTTCCCTAAACCGGTACAGGTTCCCTTCCCACAGACTGCAAATGGCAAACCAGAACGTCTGTTTCCATAGTGAAAGCTACCTCAGTAACAAAACGACCGGGGAATCTAATTTTTGCAAGCCCTCTCAGCCCTTTCGTCCTCTCGCCCTCCCCTTCAGCAACTCGCCACTTCAGGGAGCAGGCATCTCCCTCGTGAGTGGCAGGGTCCCCGGCAGATACCTGGAGACCCCTGCCAACATACATACAACTGGCTGTCACAGGAGGGGAGCAGGAAATTGTGACAGCATCTTCTGTTACCTTCACATAGGACTTCTCTGTGTCCATGAGCTCCTGGATGACTTTTCGGAGGCGATCTGCATCCGAGAGGTGGCGAGCCAGCGGCCTCGGAGGCGGGTCCTGACTCTCCCTTGGTCCTTCCATGCCGTTGGTCTGGGTGTCGTTATAACTCCTACAGAGCGCGGCGATCTGCTCAGCACTCTGGGAGGGAACAAGAGGCACAGGACGTTCTCCATCATTATCAACAGCCCACCAAAGACACAGGGGCGCTCTCTTTGCCCAGCGCCCTCTCAGGAGTCTCACGGGGCATTTATCTAGGGCATCCGGCTTCATTCATCTCAAACGACGCTGGCTACCATTCAAGGTTCTGGTCGTGAAGATATGAACTTACACTTGTTCAGTACTTACCCATGATGCTTTTTCGCTTTCATAGTAGCTGTCTGACAGATGCTTCTTTAGTGCTGAGACTAGAGAATAAGGCAGAGCTAACCCTCTGCAATATGGCTGAGGTTGCTCTAAAATCAAGGTCATGGCTCTGTGAAAGCACAGAGAGAGACAGACTCATCCGGTCCACTCTGTCCCCTCAAAGGCTGGCCTAACAGAGTTCAGTTCCCACACTAAACGGCCCTGAGAGACTCAGGACCGGGGCAGCAGGGCAGCAGTTTTAGGATGGCCTGACCACGAGGGCCTTAGATCTGCCCCTAAATCCAGCCCTGGAGCTCTGCAGCCTCAGGCCAAGTAGCAGCATTAGGAGTGAGAGTTTGAGCCGCTGCATGAGCTAGGAATGGCAGTAGAGGGCAGGATGTGTAGGAAAGATAAGGTCCCCACGCCGAAGGGGTGCAGAGCCCGGGGAGCAGATGACACAGGAAGCCTGGTGAGGCTCCGTGGGAACCTTCGCGGAGGACGGAGACTTGAGCAGCTTCTTAGCGGGAAGCAGACGTGTCAGACCCAGGACGTGGGGGCACGGAGGGTTCTCATTCCAGGTAGTGGGAACAGAATCACACACGTTAAATGGCAAGAAGGAGCGGGAACGTCTGCGGGGATGAACAGCCTTCTGTGCAAGTTCCTGCTCAGACTTAAGCACGGCATGAAAAGCCTTCTCCAGGAGAACCATGTGTACACTTAAAGCTGATGCTTTAAGGTCTCAAATGTGCCTCCTCCTGTACGCCTCTACCTGCCTGGAGCATTATCAGATTACACTCAAAGTATCTTTTTTATTCCTCTTTCTTTCCATTCCTCCCACACACAAGCTCCAGCCCATCTTACCACCCAGCAGCCCGTAAGCCAGCCAAGGGCAGGGTCCTGCCTTTCTCTGTCGTCGCCCCCAAGTGCTCAGTGCCGAGTCCACCTCTGGTGTACCGACGTTATTTATTACTGAATAACAGAGCAGCTTAGTCCCGACACGAATGACCAATATCCATCCGTCTTTGGCAACTTTCTGTCCCTCAACTAAAACTCTCCTTTCTTCAGCTAGATGTCTCCATGCCTGATCTCCATCACGCTGTCTCGGGTCAAAAGCTGCACCAGTCAGAAGCACCTCTTCATTCTCACGGAATTCATTTTCTTTGCTTGGATATTTCAGGATGCTTACAACTCACACAGCACGTAGGTCAACCTCAGTGGCCAACTTGTTACAAAAGCTGTCACTTGACACACCGAAGTGCCTCGAAGTAAAAGTAGGACACCTGCCCTCCCTTCTCCTCTCCTTCTCTGTTCTACGCCCCACCCGCCTTTCCTCAACACGGTGTCTTCATATGATGGGAACAGACAACACTGACACTTGGCATTGATGTTCTGGCTAGGCTTTCAATTCAATCTGGTGGGAACCAATTGCTCTGCCTCCAAAGAAATAGAAACCAGCCCCTGCACAAGGATATAAGACTTGCCAAGAAACACCAAAGCGCAGCCTACGGCAGACTGGAAACCAACACGAGCCTGTGTGGAACAAACGAGAAATGTGACACACGTTAGACGAATGGGAGCGTCATGTTGGAACAGGCTGTCTGGAAGGCTTCAGTGAAGAGTGGATTGTAACTGGTCCTGGAGGGAGCGTGTACCAAGGGAGAACCACGGAATGAGCCAAAGGCGGCGGGGGGAGGGAGGTGGTGGTGGTGGAGGGATAAGCCCAGTAACATACAGAGCCCAACTCAAGGCGGGGGGTGAGAGCGGGGCCCCCGCAGATGTCTACGATGAGAACTCCCAGACTGCTGGCCTATTTCATATAATTGCTTCTCCTGTATTTTGGCATTAATCTTGGTGCAAAAGTTAAATCAACCATGTAACAGATACTAAACCTCCAACTAGACACACAGACACATCTGAAGTGATTTACTTCTAAAACAGTTAAAGCATGTGTAAGCACTAATGATCCTGCTTAAGTACACATATTATCCCCTTGTTTTTATCCTTACCTATAGCACTAGCATATTGCTGGTAATGCCTATCAGAAGATGTTCATTCAGAGTAAACTTTCAGAGAACAAGAAAACAGACATGGGGCTTCCCTGGTGGTGCAGTGGTTAAGAATCTGCCTGCCAATGCAGGGGACACGGGTTCGAGCCCTGGTCCGGGAAGATCCCACATGCCGCGGAGCAACTAAGGCCGTGCGCCACAACTACTGAGCCTGTGCGCTAGAGCCCGTGAGCCACAACTACTGAGCCTGCGCTCTACAGCCCGTGCTCCGCAACGAGGGAAGCCACTGCAGTGAGAAGCCCGCAATGAAGAGTAGCCCCTGCTTGCCGCAACTAGAGAAAGCCCGCGCGCAGCAACGAAGACCCAATGCAGCCAAAAATAAATATTAAATAATTTAAAAAAAGACAACAGACGTGGATCTTAAAGCACCAATTAGAATGCAACTTGACCTATCAGAATGTCTCATAACATGTTTGAAACAACCAAATCTCATGATTCATTATTGAAGAAACTCCAAACTGTTCGGTTTTACCCTAGAAGCCTGATGGCACAGCAAAAGGCAAACAGAGCAGTGCAGCCAAAAGGTGGCTTTCCTTCTCTTCCAGGACATGAGCCTCACGACGGAGCACAAGGGAACATCCCCAAACCAGCCCCAATTCTGTCCTCCTCTTCCTGCTTCCCATGAAGCAGGTGACTTCAAGCCAGGTCACACGTCTGTTCTCTGGGCGGGGCTATTAAAAAACACCCACAGCTGGACCAACTGAATCAGAATCTTTGGGGCCCCAGGTATGCTGCTGTGGGACTCACATGAGAACTACTGGTCTAGCCATCAGTAGAGCGCGCGTTCTGCCTGCGGTTTCTGGGAGGATCATGTTGTTCCCAGGGTCTGCACCACGGGATGGCCACGTAAGAGGTGTGTGGACTGAGCTCACGAGATAAGAGGAAACAGGCAGAATCACACCTGTGCGCCTGGTGTTCTGGGTGTGGCTTCACTCACGGTCCAACAGCCCAAGATAATAATACTGAGACTCTCCAACTTACTTATTTGAAATCTCTATACTGGTATTTGCAGCACAAGCTCAGACAATGCAATTCTGCAATCCTGAAAAACGACGGTTTCCAGGGCTGTAGAATCCAAATTAATCGCTCACATATACTGTGTAAAATAAGATCTGACAAAATGCACCATAAGTGAAGCGGCAGCTGGTGAGATGCAGCTTTGCCTTGCTGGGATGTCAAAAATCACACCTAACAATGCAGTGTTAAAATAACGAGATTTTAAAAATAAAGTATCTTGCCATTTTAGAAAATCAGAATTCATGTTGAGAACGCTTCTGGTAAGATTAAGTTGGAAAAGTAAATGTTAGCTGAGAGTTTCACGGCAAATGTACTTTTGAAGGTAGGGCTCAAAATGAAGTGCTCAAGTGCTACAAAGTCACCGTAGCTGCCGTCTAGGGAAGGTGGTGAGGGTTACCTGGGGTCCGACAGGGCAGGGCCACTAAAAGGAGAAGGGTAACTATACCTATGTCTTTAGATTGCATCTGAAAGGGTCACTTGTTTGGTCATATTTCATTTCCTCCGTTCTTAGCAATGGTTGTAAAATTGAACTGCTAAAGGTAGAATTCTGGGTGTATCTGAGAAGCAGTTTCTAGGAACAGCGACTATTTCGGTTGGGCTCTTTTCACACGTACACGTGGTGATGGAGGTGAAAAGCACAGACAAGATTGAGAGGAACCGAGTTCCAGCCCTGGCCCCTGCCCACAGTCCTCCACGCGTGCTGGACAAGACTCACTGCTGCACCTTCAATTTCCTTATTGATGAGACAGAGGAAGCATTACCTAGTCCATCAGGTAACCCCTCAAATTGCCATTTGGACCACGGAGAAAAGGGAACTTGGATTTGTTGAGCACTTGCTGTATACGAGACAAACCCAGGGGGCGGTGTTCTCCTAGAACTATCAGGCATTCGGTCCTGACGATGCAACCGGCTGAGACTACAGGTGCCGAGTGCGAAGGCTGCACCTGATGGCACGGTGCCAACCACTCCCTGGGTATCTGGCAGAGCACGGGCAAAACAGGCTTGCTTCTCCGGCTGCCTCTGCCCACAGCGCCGTCAGGGCTCTCCCGGCCCCAGGAGAATCCAGACACACCCCAGGCGTGCCCGGGATGCAGCCAGCGGCCTCTGGAGGCCATCTCTGCTCAGGGAAGCAAAGGCAGCTCCCCACATCTGCACACCACTGTGACTTCTGTTAGGCTAATCCCCGCTCCCCTCCATCCCCAGGGATGCTGCTTGTAAAGCAAGAGACAGATGTTCACAAATCAGGGCTGGGCATGCAGGCGGGTTCAGCAGCCAGACAGTGTGTGCTTGTGCAGAACAAAAAACACACTGGAACCTGAAACTCAGGCTGGTATCTCCCAGTTCGTAGTGATCAATGCTGAGAACCTTGGGTTCACTGGGGGCCTTGCCTTTTATAAGAAAGCATCAAACATCTTTTCCTCATGAATTCATTTTTAAAATTTAATGAAAACAGGGCTTCCCTGGTGGCGCAGTGGTTGATCAAAAAAAAAAAAAAAAAAAAAAAAAAATTTAACGAAAACATATTTCCCTAAAACTATGCTATATGAAAAAGTAGTGATATTGACCCACAAAATTTTTCTTCAGGCTTTTAAGTTTTCACTAAGGCTGATCCCTGCTTGAAAGTGATTTGATCTCATTTATAGATGAGGACATCTCACTCAAGACCTCTGAATTCAAAGTCACTCTTCCGTGTTCTCACCAAAAACAAACAAACAAAACGTAACTATGTGAGGTGATGGGTGTGTTAATTAACCTGACCGTGATAAACATCACAATGTATACGTATATCAAATCAAGTTGTACACCTTAAATATATATAATTTTTAATTGTCAACTATACCTTGATAAAGTTGGCAGGGAAAGACATCTAAAACAGAGTTATCTTTGTTTCTGTGTCTTAAACATGTGAATACGGACACCTGCTTCCCTGTATTAGGGCTGCAATGTGTCTCTTTTTCAGGAGCCCCATTTCTTGGGGGTGGCAATGAAACTGCTCAGGATGACCAAGCGCCCTGCCCCGGATTCTCTTTGGAGGAAGGTGGGGGGCTGAGCCTTTTTCTCAAACAAGCTTGGAATCCCACAGGTGACCTTTTTAACCTCGAGTTGGCTCAATACTTCTCATCCGAAGCCTCGGGCAGCTCCTCCTGGCCTGGGTTAGTTAAGATCTGCTCCCCTGAGCATAACTGCTCTGATGTTTGCTTTGCTCTTCTTTGAAGACATTGCTACCTGAGGCTTTTCAATTTCCTTGTGGGTTTTGAAACCGAAGCTGGGATAAGTACATCACATTATCCAGAACTATTCCCGGACGACGACTGAGGTTTCGTAGCTACTCCGTGAAATATCAGTGCCCACCGGGAGCCCTGCGCCTCGTCGGCAGCTCAGCTCTGCCCCACCTTTCCGGGCTCAGTTTGCAATCCTGTCCTCGCTTAGGGGCCTCGGGTACTGCAGACTCTTTTGTCAAAGGCATCTGTTGTCTGACTTGGACTCCAAAAACACTTTCAGCTGAAGAAAAACCGTTTAAAAGTGCTGCATACTTTCGGGGTAATAGTTTGCAGGGAAATGCTGAAAGGTAAATGACAGCATTTGCCGTGTGCTCGACTTTTGAATCCCTGGTTTAGAGGAAAAGGAGGTTAACTTAGAGGGGAGGTCAGTAATGGACTCAGCCAAGACACGGACCTAGAAGGGAGGGTACCCCATACTGCTTCGTTAACTGGTCCTACACAGTATGTGACACCCAGCTGCCACCCATGTCCTCCGTCACACAGACCAGCTCTTCCCACTGGGCCACTGACGGGGATGGAAGCCCGGGCTGGGTCACGTCTGCAGACGCTCATCCTACCAGGATACCAATCTGAAGAACCAGATTCTACTATTTCTACCATCCCTAGAAAGAATGCTGGGAAGAAAAAAAAAAAAAGCTGTAGGCTCTGGGCAAACAGTCAGTTGTCCTCAGGGACAGTCTAGGCCTGGAAAGGTGTGGTTGCATGGTGTGTGCTCAGCTGTGCTCATACAGACCCCCCAGTTCACTGTCCAGGGCATGAGAAGTCACGTCAGTAAATCACTGCAGACTGCAGCTACGGAGTCAGCTGTCACATCCTAGCAGATTAAGTCAGGAACGCTCCCTTTGGTGGGGGGGAAAAAAAAACCCAAAAATTGTACAAAGGACTTTTTCTCCATTGACTCTGTAATCCATTAAAGTCTCTAACTTACAGAAAGATCTGACATTATCCCCAAATGTTCCCAGCAGAGGGAATCCAGAAGGATCACCAAGGGTTAATGGCTTCCCCAGAAAGGCTAATGGGCAGAGAGACAGACGATGGGCGGGATTCCAGGTAAGCTGGATCGCCCACGTACAGGTCCAGCCACAGACACCCCGTGCTGCCCCACCTCTGCCAGGTCAGGATTCCTGGCCTACACTCTGCTCCGTGCTCAGAGGCGGCTGGCCGGGCCCACAGGCTAGGTGAGAGGGTCTGGTCTACCCTAGGGGGTCTCAGCATAGGGGGAGGGAAGAGGCGGGGAAGAGCGTCGTATCCACCACCTTGGCAGGGTGAAGGGGAGGCTACAAACAGACCCAAGAGGATGATTTTTTATATCTGGGGATAGTCATTCACTCTACAGTGATACAATCCTTGGATTAAAAACTCTAGAGAAATGGCCTGAGATTTTCTTATACTTAACAAAATGGTACAAGAAGAATGAGAAAATGCTCATAATCTTTGTTTTCTAGACCAGACAGTTCTACTTCCAAAGGCAGAATGGAAATTAAAAGATGTAAAATTAAATGTAAACGTACAGATGAGAGTCCTTATTTTATGTTGAAAGGCAAAGATTAACCTAAATTATGGCACAAAAATGCACCGAAATCTATGCAGCAATTCCCAACGATGGGAGAAATCGGCATCTGTTGACCAAAAAAGGACACGATTTATTGGAAAGGGAAGAAGGTAGGTCTGAATTTTGGAAAGTAACTTTTATGTATATCTAAGGCATGTAAACATATGTGCATAGATTTTTCTAACGGGATAATATATATCATAAATGCGGTGGTTAACACTGCATTTCAAGTTATTTTCATTTTAATCTTTGGCTTATCTATATCTTCTCATTTTTTATAGTGGTTTAATTTTTAAAAGAAATTTCTTAACAGAATCCTTTCCTGATGCTTTACAAAAACGATCTGAGGCAGAGGCAGCCTATTTCTAGGAGGACACAGTGATGGACGAGACTGACAGTCCTTGGGCTCCCAGCTCCCAGAGTTCAGCTGGGAAGACAAACTGGCAGCGAGTCAGTCAAGGTCGATGGGTGCCCAAAGCAGCGCAGGGGCCTGGGAACAGAACAGGGTGACTTTCTGTGGTCGGAGCACGGTCAGGGAAAGGAAGGTGGAAGCTAGGATGGACTCAAGGGAAACAAAGTTACCCACCCTAAGCAAAATTTGGGGCTGGGGAGGGGGCCAAGAACTGAAGGCCAGCCCAGCCGTGGCCCATGGCCAAGTCAGGTCACATGGGGAGATGGGGCAGGAGACAGAGGTGGAGGCCTTGCTCTCGGGGGAGGGGAGCGGCAGAGGAAACCCACTTGGCGAGTGTGTGCTGGGGTCGCGGGCCACCCTTAGGTACACACCTTATAGCAGGCGGCAGGGTGAGTAGCTGGGATAGCATTAGAGAGGGTGGGGTGTGCACCTGTCACGTGAGCTCTGTCCCGTCATTACCCCCCATGAGTGTGAAGCTCACCTTAACTAAGGGCCTCAGCGCATGCTCTGGGCGAAGCTTTCTGAGACAGTTACTTTTTCCAAGACAGGAGACTTGAACACACAGGTTCTAGAGTGACCACCCTGGCCACGGCGATCACCAGTCCTGACGCACTCCTCCCTGACCCAGTTTGCTCACCTATAAAGCAGGGACCGTGTTTCATAGGGTCGTTGAGAGGATTTAATGAGGTGAAACATGTAAAACTACTTAGCACAGTGCAAGGGATCAACAGAGGCCAGTGGCTCCATAAAAGTTATAATATGCACAGGGAGTTTAATTTTCCAAGTTCTGTTGTTTTTACAAGCGTAGAAGGAGAAATTTCCTCTGCGTTCCCTGAAGGAAGGGCCAGAGAAATCAAATTCCATTTATTTACTAACTTTTCGTTGAGCACCTCCTCCATGCCAGGCTCTGTTCTAGGTGCTGGATATGAAGCTTGAATACAAAAGAGGAAAACTCTGACCTTCATGTAAGACTACCAGGTGGAGTGAGAGGAAGGGCAGAGAGAGGCAACAAGGACACGGACGGATGACAAAAAGTGGAGCCCACAGTACCTGGACAGAGGCATAGGGCTCTGGGGAAAGCCGAAACGAGAGGAGACTATGGGGGGCCAGTGGGACGGGCTGCAGCCTCACCAGGTGGGCAGAGAAGGAGACGAACTTCACCTTTGGAGAGCGGCTGTCCAGAGAGGACGCAGCGTTTGAGAAGGCAGAGGGCATCTGTGCGTACCAAGCAGGAAGCGCCCGTCCTCAGGAGACACACCCCCGGGAAGGCAGGTCCGAGCTGTGTGCCCGGAGGTGGGGAAGCACCACGTGTGTGGCTCCGTGGCTCCCAGGCCAGAGTCACCCCCTCGGGGAGGGAGCCATGGATCCAGAGCCCGCGTGAAACAGGCCTGCTGCCTGCCGTCTGCTCACTTTCCTTATTTAACTGGAGTTTGGTCTGAATTCAGGGATGAATAAGATACGCTCTCTCAGCCAAGGTTGTTTCAAGGGCTAGGGCAGCATTTCTACACGAGCAGGCGCTTCTTCCACATAAAATGTCGGGTGTTTCAGTATTGCTCGTATGTAATTCACAAGAATCGGCTCACCCTATCTAACAGATCCTCTGCCAGGTACTGTGTTCCCTCTTTCCCGTTTTTCACCCAGAAAGAAAGATACGGCTTACTTCTGATGTGCAGTCAAACCTGCGCATCAGGGAAGATGCGTGTGGGCCAGAATTTTTCCTTGACTTCTGAGCGCAAAAATGGTATAAAAGAGACTCTTATGACCCCACTCTGAAACAAGCAGGTGAGCTAAGGGCAGACCATCAGAGCAGGAGTTAGCAAACTTTAGCTTTCAGGCCAAACCCAGCCTGCCTGTTGTCCTTGTGGATAAAGTTTTATTAGAACTCAGCCACGCTCATGCATCTGCCTATGGTCTATGGCTGCTTCCGCACTGACACGCAGAGGTAAGTGATTGCCAGAGCCTATAAGATTTACTACCTGGCCCTTCACAGGAGACGTCTGCCAGTCCCTGATAAAGAGCTGAGCCCAACCAAAAAAGATGTCTCTTTTGAAATTCAGTCTGAATTAAAACTTGAAATAATCTATAAAACTTTATTCTAAAGTTTTCAGTGAGTAAAATGTATATTTAAAAAATGACTTCTGGGGCTTCCCTGGTGGCGCAGTGGTTGGGAGTCCGCCTGCCGATGCTGGGGGCACGGGTTCGTGCCCTGGTCCGGGAGGATCCCGCGTACCGCAAAAAAAAAAAAAAGACTTCTACATGTCAATTGTCTACAGACTCCGGATGACATCTTAATTCCCATAAGATATAAACCATTTTATGTCATATGCTTTCAACTGTGTCAAAAGCCAAACAAAACAACAGCTGCGCGTTCACCTGGCTCAGAACCAGGGCTCAGAGAAATGACTCAAATTCTCTTTAACAGTTTTTGCTTTCTTTTGTGTTGCTTTTTGATGCGTGGGAGAATTCAGTTTGCTTTTCCTGTGACTTGGCGCATGAAGGTCTATTGTGATTATACCATTTAACGTTCATTCTAAATATGTTTATCTAGGTCAAGAAGTCTCTAAACCAGTATCTTCCAACTCATGGTTTGGAAAACATATACTTGCCTATCTACGACTTCTCTGTCTTACCCTCACTCACTTTCCTATCCATAGGTATTTATCTCAGGTCTTAGCTCCCTCTTAATTCTCTTCCTTTGGTTTTCTCTCACAGCCTACTTTTGTTCTGATAATCACATAAATTAGTTTCAACTGTGTATTTACAGTAACTCTCCCTTCAGTGGTTTATGTTTTCATTGAACCCTATTATTCTAGTTGGTTTGGTTTACTGCCGATTTTTCCAAACACAACATTTCCATTCAAGAGCTGTGCCTCTAACTTTATTCTTGGCGACTGATAATATATTACTGAGCAGTTTTTGCAGCAAAAGTCCTAAGTGCTACATATTCTGAGAATTTACTGAGCTGAGAATTTTTTCTATCTTCGTCACTGTATTTGAAGAGAAAATGTGTCAATAACACCACCAATAGTAATCAAATTCTGGAGAGACTAGAGCTTCGAAAAATCTTTGTTAGCCTCCAATTTCCTGGGCAGGTAGAGTCTCTACTATAAACAGAAGACTGAGGACAACACAGTTGAATCCTGGAAGGGGGCCCCGCACGCTGAGGTTCAACAGCTCAGGCTGTGTATGACTCTGCCTAGGACAGCTCTGCCCACCTACCTAAGCCCGGACTGTCCCCCAGCTGAGTCTTCTCTCTTTGCCCTGGTACCTTGAGAACTATATTTTCTTTCTCGTTGTAATCTACAAGGGTTCCTGGTTGCCTTACCTAGAAAACCAAAAAGCAGGGCAACACCTGCTTCCCAGCTGCAGACCAAGCCCTCAGCCCTGGGAGCAGTTCTAAGATTCTCAGAAAACTACAATTCAGTTGCCCCTACCCCAGTTCTCTGATGATACTCCTTGTTGACCTTAGATCAGCTTCCAGACTGTCGTAGCGTTACATCTCAGCTGGCTCTAAACAGTTGGCCTGGTCTACCTTCTTGTGGAACATAAGCCGGGGGCCTCCACACCCTCACAGACTCCCCTGACCCGTAGGGAAGTGGGGATGGTGGGGAGCTTCAAGGCATCACAGACTAATACCGTCATCTTGCTATGTGCCCTTCGTTGCTCTTAACGCGCATAACCCCACCAGTGTCCCAAGTCTTCTTATTAAATATCATTATTGTTGCCATATAATAATTTTATCTTAGGAAATATTTTTGTAGGAATCCACAAGATAGACACTACTAGGACACGTTTACTGTTGTTAAAAGGTGCCCTTTCTTTCCTGCAATGTTTCTCCCAGTACCAAAGAAAGAGAGCTAGGGATGGTGGGAGGGAGGGAGACGCAAGAGGGAAGAGATATGGGAACATACGTATAACTGACTCACTTTGTTATAAAGCAGAAACTAACACACCATTGTAAAGCAATTATACTCCAATAAAGATGTTAAAACAAATACAAATCAAGTGTTTTCTTTAACCCTTAGGGGATGGGATTTTTTTGGGGGGGTGTCTACATAAATCCTACAAGGAGTGAGCTCCCATGGAAAACCCAACATTAAAAGGTATGTTCAGATCAGGAAAGTTATAAATTTATGAAGAAATGTTCTCTAGGCATTACTGACAAAAATTATAATTCAGTATTACTAGACCCTCTGCTCTATGCAGATATACCCAGGGTGGGACTCTCAGCTACCAATGCACTGAAGATCCAGGAAGAAGACACCGAACCAGCTCCGGGAGAGAAGAGCAATTCTGTTCAGATATAAGTGGTCTTCTCCAGTATCGCTGTACTTTTGTGTACCCCCAAGATACAGTTTTAAATGTTTTTTTTTAAAAGACCAGTATCTACTAGTTATACTGTATTATTTTAATGTTAACGTTATTATATAGTGACAGATTTCAAAACATGAATTTTATCTATTGAAAAACAAGTTGGAGGTGAAAATATTCACATATGGCCTGCACCTAGTACAAAACTACACTCCAAATTATCAAACTAATCACTAGTCAGATGCAACTATCAGATATTAGTACTTGGTAGTCTGGGACTTGAGAACTTTTCTGCAACAGATTTCAAATTTGTTGACCATAACAACTCCACAAATTTCATTATAGCTCTATGAAATAGATTCTTTAAAGGCCAAAACGAAACAAACAAAAACAAAACAACAGCAAAATAACACATGTACACTGCTTAACCACGTCTGTAAATTAAGCTAAAGAATCAAAAAGTTGTGTCCGGATTTCTAACATCATACCTGCAACTGAACAAACAGAGTTGCTCTGCCTTTAAGTCAAGTACATGTCTCTGGTATTTAAATGCACCGTTGTGTACCTGGTCTCTCCCTTCCTCTATAATCAGCACATTCTCCACTGGTCAGATGGGTGGAGTGGAAAGAATGGACGTTAGCATCCAGCAGAGCTGGCTGTGAACGCTGCCCCACCACTGACCGGACCATCAGCTAGCTTCTCCCATCTCAGTTCTCTCACACTAAAAGGGGCTCGTGATATCTACTCAGTAGGGCTGCTGGGGAGAAAATGGGGTTTTCATGAGATGCTGTATATAAAATTCACAGTGCACGCTAAGGGCTGAGCATCACAGGCTACGGGCAGCTTGCAAAGTCCTTTCACTTCCATGGAACTGTCATGGCAATATAATCCCATTCTTTTTTAGTGAGTAAGGATATAAGGGCCTCAGAAGGTGAGGTGATTTTCCTGAAGTCCACTAACCAGTGAGAGTGAGCGAGGCTCCCGACACCCAGGGCCACCTCCTGCCTGGTCCAGCAAGTTAAGCGGTAAACCTCTACTCTTCAAATTAGGACAGCAGGGGATGAAACCCTTCTAGTGAATCCTCTTATTTTTCTTACGTATCTCACCCTCCTAATGTGAACTGCAAATGTGCGGTTTGGAATAGCCTTGGCCGTGGGGATGATCAGAGTCAACCGAAGGTGACAGCAATGCTCAACCCCTAAGGAAGGAGGCACAAAACAGGCAGCACTCTTGCCTCTACCCCGTAACCACTCTCCAGAAGAAACCAAGCCATGGCTGCCCTCACTGGGACAGGTAGACGGGCACACGCTCTGACTTGGGGTCATGCAGGGAGCCATTTTCCCCGCCTGAATTTGGTGCAAATTACAAATTCTTAAAGAACTTCCCTGAGCATTTCGACTTTACCATTTATAATCTCTAGCTGCCACTGAGAAGCAGAGCTGTCATGGATGCCCAGCAAACCGAGGTGGCCACCTAGACAGATCAGCACATGGGGCCCCCGCTGCAGCTTCAGGAAGACGGCAGCCCACCCTCCTCCCCATGCCCTTTCGAGGCTGGTACCTTTGGGACAGCTTCACAGTTACACTGACTTCCAGTGAGTTCTGCTCCACAAGGTTTCATGGACCAGGACGCCACACAGTCACTTATGAAGACTGCCACGGGGTTAGGGACAAAGGGTCCAGGTGCTATGATTTGTCTGAAACACACCACACCCACTTCGTGCATAAAAAGGCCTGGATTTTCAGTTCCAATATTCAGCTGAAAGTAACATTTGGAATTTGGTTTCAAAAAAAAGTGCAGCTTTGGGGAGAAAAAAAATCATAACAATATGAAAAATATCAAATTATTTGTTAAAATCCTGACAGCCTTAATTGGGTGTGGGTATTGCCAAGCACTACCTATCTGCCTTGAGTGAGCACAGGTACAACCTGCGTGGCCCCTGACTTGTGGTTTTAGTTAAATTTTTTTGCTGGATTTCAGCAATGTGATAGTCCAGTCTGTTACATTACTCTGGATTATTTCTTACTGA
>NW_020173666.1:9531688-9535550 GCF_003031525.2 Neophocaena asiaeorientalis asiaeorientalis | reverse complement strand
GGTCCTCAAAATAATCACCTCATACGAAAAGTGCCCACATCATACACATTTATCTGAGACTTTACCACCAACCCATCTCTAAAATTTAACATTAACTAAATAACAGAAAGGAAGTAATAACACTTAAACTAGGACAACAACCATTTTCAATAAATGGTTTGGCAATTCTGATCAAGCTTCTAGAAAATAACAAACCAATAAATACAAAGTAACCAAAGCCATGCTTCCCTGGGGTTAGGAGAACAGGTGATGACCTAGGGAAGGGGTGCACAGACAGACATACCCTCAAGTAAAACTGAAATACATCAGAGACAATGTGACCATGACACAATGTAAATTTACAACTTTTTTGCCTAAGAATCACTTTGCTTTACACCTGAAACTAACACAGCATTGTAAGTCAACTACACTTCAATAAAAAATCAAACAAAAACATCTTTTTTTTTTTTTAAAGCCTCAGACATAGAAGACTGTTTTTAAATCTCACCTGAAGTTACTGGTTGGATAATCAGCCTTTCCATCTTGGAAACTCATCTATAAAAGCACGACATACAAGATCTCGCAAGGCTACTGAGGGGAGAGCAGAGCATGCCAGGGCCCATCCTGATGCCTGGAACCCCCAGGCCATGGGGCCGGGCCAGGCTTCTCATCTGACTACGCTTTGTCTTGTGACTGTATGAACCGAGAAGGGAATGGATTCTAGAACATTCCAAAGCCAGCTCAAAGCAGTTTGAGAGGTGGAAGACGGCAGGACTCCTCAAGCTATGTGACACTTGTGGCTTCTAAGCACTTAGAACGAAACCCCCAGCCCGTGCCAGTGCCAGGCGGGGACTTCCTAAGCAGTTGCACATGGAAGAGCTTCCTCATCTGAGACCCGTTTTCTGAAAACACGAGAACTTAGGTGGCAGCCAAGGATCTGAGAGCGTGAGGGAAGGTGAGCCACGGGGGCGAGGGGGGCACTGGGGGCTGAACCAACAAAATAAGAGAGAAGGTGGCGACAAGCAAAAGAATGAAGCGGAGAACAGAACCGGGGGGTGCCTATAAAAACACACCTCCCATTTTCTCCAGGCTCCCATGTTAGTGACAAATACATTTTTCTTGGCCATTTAAAAACATTTTTTATTTTGAAATAATATGAGACTTACAGAAGAGTCGTAAAGGACAGAGAGTTCCTGTATTATCTTTCCGTCAGTTTCCCCTAATGCTAACAACTTACGCGGCAAATACAGTTTCTGTTGTCCTGTTCTTCATGCTATTATCAAGAACCGCAGGAGGGGCTTCCCTGGTGGCGCAGTGGTTGAGCGTCCGCCTGCCGATGCAGGGGATGCAGGTTCGAGCCCTGGTCCGGGAGGATCCCACATGCCGCGGAGCGGCTGGGCCCGTGAGCCATGGCTGCTGGCGAGAGGCCCGCGTACCGCAAAAAAAAAAAAAAAAAAAAAAAAGAACCGCAGGAGACTGATTTACAAAACTAATAATCCTTTCCTTACTCTCAGCAGTTGGAAGCCGGGATCTGGGTGAAAACACTAACGCCTGCTTGTGTGAAGGGCTCCCGGGCAGAGTCCCCCGTCTCCCCAGATCCCCTCCGCCAGCCGCCCAGCCCCAAGGAGGGTGGCCCAGAAATCTACTCAAAGAGGAGAGCACGGGGGAATTGCCAAATGACTCGGAACAACTTCTCATAATTTTTTTTTCTTTTTAAAAGTGAAAGTGGCTACCCCGTGGGGCTGGGACATTATCAAAAGGTGAGAATCTGCCATGAGTAATGAAAATCACAAAAAAGCACTCAGGCTCAAGTACACCTTCACTGACCCAGCACAATCAGAGGGTTCGTTCGACTGCCGTCTCTACGTACACAGAACGCTGAAAGGACTATCTCAGAGCTCTCAACAACGGCTAACAGCTGACAGCACCTTTGTGAAGGAGATTTTAGTAAAGGAATGAACAAGCAGTGTGATGCTACCCCCATTCTTGGCAGACATACAGATAAGATGGATAAAGATTCCTGGTGCCCAAGCAGTGGCCAGCCAGAATTAGACTGTAACCATGGCTGTAAATCCTTCCAAAGAAAGGGACGGAGTGAGCAGCAGCTAAGACTCAGCTCACCTGCTGATGTGGAAGCGGCCAGGGTGATGCTCTCAGAAGAGAGACACAGGGGCTGCCTGGTCACCTCCAGACTGAGCATGTAGACCACCCCTCCTGGTCCTCTGACGGCGGCTCATTTTACAGAAATGAGTTTTCCACAATTTTGCTTTGGAATCAAAATGTAAACTCGTGTCCCCCCCCCAAATCACTTCTTTTTCACTAATTACAGAAAATGAAACTTTCTGGAATGCTCTGACAGCAGCACACGCTGTTACAGTTGGTGTCAACCATCTAGGGATGTCTGCCCACCACCACCAACATGGCCTCCTTGTCTCAGCTTAGCAGTGTTTTGCCATCTAGGGAGGGGCTGTTATGTATCTGATGGCCCTCGATCTCCTAGCACGTTAAAAGAATCAAGCACTGATAGCCAACCCCACCCAACCAAGTAGACTTGAAGAGGAAAACAAAGTTGAAATGTCACGCAGTGCTTTTCTTATTGTGGGTACTTGATATCTGATTCTGTCATGTCCATAATATTAAGTCAAGACAGAAGCTAGAGGATTCAGATGTTCACTCCCAGTCAGAATTCTGAACCCAGAGTTCATCAATTCCTAAGGGGGAATCCACGGATAAACATCATAAGATCAATGAGCTCCCTGGAATCGTGGGTGACTTTTTTTTTTTTGCGGTATGTGGGCCTCTCACTGTCATGGCCTCTCCCGTTGTGGAACACAGGCTCCGGACGCGCAGGCTCAGCGGCCATGGCCCACGGGCCCAGCCGCTCCGCGGCATGTGGGATCTTCCCACACCGGGGCACGAACCCATGTCCCCTGCATCGGCAGGCGGACTCTCAACCACTGCGCCACCAGGGAAGCCCGTGAGTGACTTTTTACGTAAGCATCTGAGCAACCTTCTGAGCGTCCACAGACGCTCGGAGCCAGGACGGGCCGCCAAGATGGACAGACCCAACCCCCAGCTGCACAGACACAGATGTGTGATGACTTATCCAAGGACAAAGGGACTTCCTTGTGAGACCTGGAGCAAAATCCCACGTGTCCTTCCTCTGAGGCCACCTGCCGTCCAGGAGGCTTCCCCTGAGCATACACAAGAGCCTGCAAACGGCGTTTACTGAGGTTAGGGTTCGGCCTGAGAAACTCAGACTCCCTGCTTTCTTCTCCTCCAAAAAAGCAAAGCTATACTCAAGTCTCTGTAACTCTCTATGTCCAACCCAGGAGGCCCAGAAAGAAAGATGGAGAAATAGAAGGCTGAACGCCAAAGAGGATGAGGATGGGGGATAGATGGAGGCCGCGACCTCTCCCCCACGACCGTATCCAAGAGCACGCAGCCCACTCCTCAGCCAGCACAGAGCACAGGGAGCTCGCGGCCCAGCCCCCTCCTGGACTAGTCCAAGCGCCGGCACCGCAGGCGAGGTCTCAAGGAGCAGGCCGAGGCCCCTGTCCAGCCCCGAGGTGCGGGTGGCCGGCACCTTGCAAAGGACCAGGACATCCCTCTGCGGTCGCATCCCAGAGAGGACAGGAGCGAAACCACACTCCCCGCTGTTCCAAAGGGGAGGAAGAGGAGGGAGGGGCCCGCATCAGAAGTTAAGTGTGGCGGGTCGGTCATCCGGTTAAGACCTGGCCTGGCCCTGCAGCATCTCTGTGGTCAGGGTCCACCCTGGGTGGCCTTCGCTCTGGGCCCCGCTTGGCCTCAGCGCCCCGCGGCGTGAGGAGGGGGCTGCGCTCACCACGTCAGCAAGCAGAGCCAGAGCGCGTCCGTCCAGCTG
>NW_020173666.1:9454574-9531583 GCF_003031525.2 Neophocaena asiaeorientalis asiaeorientalis | reverse complement strand
TTCTCTTCCACTGTTTGACTCTGCAGATGCCTCGCCAAGACAACGTTTTCCTTTGCCCAGAAAAACAGGATGGAAAGGGAGTGCCTGGAGGAGAGCGAGAGAGCAGGGGATGGAGGCCGGGGAAGCAGAGGGCTGGGGACAACGGAGGGCAGAGTGAAGGAAGAGGCCAGAGGGACACGGAGCCAGCGAGTTCACAGGAAAGCCCCGCCACCGGGGCACAAAGGGAAGGTGGCTGAGTGAGCTCTCGGGTGCTGGGGTCCCCACCTCACAGGTGCAGCCGGAGAGCAGGGGGCGCGGCGGCCCCAGGCCTCCCCGAGCAGAGACCTGTGCCACCGGGCTCCCCGCCCCTGCTGCCTGCCCACGGGCACATCCCACGTGAGCGCAGGGCCCCGCCCCCTGGGCGAGCCAGCCCCGCGCCGGAGCTCTAGGAGCCCCCAAGGCAGAGGTTCAGGCCTTTGGGCCCTCGTCAGGCATCACCCAGCTGGGGGCAGCTTCTGGGTCTCCGGCCCCAGGTGGCCCACAGCTCTCAGCCAGCAGTGACAGCTCCCTTCCACTGGCCGGTGTGCCCTGTCCACGGACACACCGGGCCTAACGCAGACCCCTTTAGGACCACAGCCACGTCGATGGGGGTAGGGGCTGTGAGAGGAAGTGGAGAGAGGGGCCAGCACCGGTGAGATTTCTTCCCCCTGCCACCGTGTCCCCTCCTCCACTGGGCACGTCCTCCTGTCCCAGGCTGCGGCCAGGAAGCCACCCACTCGGCGTCTTCCCGCTGCAGGGCGTGAGGCACCCCACACCTCCACTCGCAACAGGCCTGCCCACGCCCGGCGCTGAGATTTGGTTTTCCTTCTTTCTTTCCTTCCCTCATCTGACACTGTGAGTGGCATCGAAGCCTGTGGGACACAGTGTATAAATAATCCTTGGCCACAAAGAGGGCAGTGATGCCCCTTCCATTCACTCCAGCAAAGACTTGGCATCTCCCCGGCACATCAGGCCCTAACGATCAAGGACGGACCAAGAACAGGGGGCTAACACCCTGAAGCTAGGAAAACGGGAAATTTTTTTTAAAATCCAGCAAACTACAAAGAGACCAAATGGCCTTTCAGACGCCAATGAAAATGAATCCCAGACATTTCAAACAAGTTCACCAACTTGCCCCCAAGTCCCTTCCGAAAGGAAGCAGGGTGCTAGAAATGTATAACAGTGCATTGGAGAGCTAATGCGGAACTCAGTTCTACTTTGATCCGTCCCAGCCTGCATCCTTCTGTGCCCTTGGTGACTCTCTCTGCCCTGAAGTGATGCCTCTCTTCCAAAAGGCGAAGA
Organism: Neophocaena asiaeorientalis asiaeorientalis; assembly: GCF_003031525.2. Taxonomy (NCBI): domain Eukaryota; kingdom Metazoa; phylum Chordata; class Mammalia; order Artiodactyla; family Phocoenidae; genus Neophocaena; species Neophocaena asiaeorientalis. The sequence continues at coordinate 9,530,263 of NW_020173666.1, read as the reverse complement.
GTCTGCAAGACCTCCTAAGCATCTCTCATTCACATCTCTTTATCCTGCTAAGGATAAAGGCAAACCTAACGTACACTGCTTTTATTCAGTCATTTGAACAGCCCTTTAGAAAAGGTCATCAACTCACAACAGTCTACCTAAGAAAAATAAGCTAAAAGATGGGCAGGCTTTGTCTCCATGCAGATGACAAAGAGCTAAGAGGACTCCATGGCCAAGGCCCTCAGCTTCCAATTCTTTTTTATCTCAGGGGACAGCTCAGCAGGATTTGACCACAGACACTAACTTCAAGAAGACTGGGTAGGCAGCCTTGTGGCTGAGTCGTGCATTAGGTGAGCAGAGTGGGAAAGCATTCAAAACGTGCAAATGTCTGAGCCACGTCGGGAAGCGGGGTTACTGCTCACCTAATAATCAATCTCTCATGTCTGGGCTTCTAGTCACCCACGACCCTCTCCACTACACAGGCTTGGAGCTATTGTTATTTTTACTTACAGATGAGGACACAGAGACTTAGAAAGACCAGGTACCTTGCCCCAGGGCACGCAGTGGTAAAGCCTGGTGGCCCAGGATACAGATTCAGGTTTCCAACTACTGAGATCAAGAGTTCTTTCTATTATACCACTACCTACAAGAAAAGGCTACCCGGAATTGAATCACTGTGAAAGATTATTGTCTCACTACTGGGGAACATCAGGCCCCAGATCATTTTTCAGGGACAAATGGGTTTGCTGTAAGGATGCAGCCTCTCTGTTCACTCCTATAGGAATTACGTCAGATAGCATACATTTAGAAATAGGTATGTTTAGTTTTTGAAAAAGGATCATGATTAATCTATTCAACAGCAACCATGTAGAAAGACTACTATTTACAAATAAATTCTATTCTCACTGGACTTTTTAACAAAAGCATCTGACAACCAAGAGATCCTGAAATAATGCAGGATACTCAAAGACAGGCAAGAAAGATACATAGTTAAAAATGCTGAAAAATAAATCACACGATCCACGAATCTTTTTCTTTTCCTGTAGCTTCTTAGAGATGCAAGCTCTTAAAAGCAATTCATGCAAAAAACTCAAAAGGTTAAGCTAAGTGGGTGAGCAGGCATTAAATATTAAACGCAAGTTATGTTCATGCCAGGTACCAAAACCTAACCATCAGTACATGTCCCTTTTTTCTACCTTGAAAAAATAAGCAGGACAAAATATATTCTAAATATGATTAAATTGCAAATAGCACAACACACAGTTGTCAAGGCTATATGTCTCCAGATCCTCAGTGCTCTCTGTTCTATCAACACAACGCCTACAAACTGCAAGAATAATCACTGCCAAAGCTACCCTAGGTGATTACATAAAATTTTTCTAAAAAGCTGAAAAAAAAATATTTAAACAGGAATAAGAGAAGTAAAACACTGCTTACCTTACAGAAAACGGGTTTCACTCTTGTGGATTTTCTTTTACAGCAATACGCCCAATACAAGTATGTACAACACTCCAAGAAAATTTGACAAAGCATAAAATTGTTTACTGTCTTCAAATTATCCTTCTCTCTCTTCAAACATATTTTACAGAGTAAATCTTTGAAATTTCCCTAGGACTTTCTGATACCTTTCTATTTCAAAAGGACAAACTATTTCAGAGATCCATTTAGAGACCTATGCATCCTTGGAATGAGGAAGGAAAAGTTGACAGTGCCACAGAACAACTAGTATCCAAAAGAAATTCTCTTAATCCTGAGCTGTAAAGAGTGCTTGAAGATTACTGCCCGGATCCCTTCCGGAAAGAAAGGCTTATCTTGTCTGCATAACAGTCTTTAGACATTTTAGAGTGAAATCAACTTTCAAGACAGAGAAAAGAAAACCACGCAAGCATGCCTACATTTGGATCAGAAGGTACATCCCTGAGAATCAAAGCCCTTGTTTACTTACATGCTGTACATAGAAAGGAAAAGTTCAAAGAAACCTGCACCCTCTGGGAGAAATGATTCCATCTAAGTCGGCTGCTGGGAAATGAGTAAGACACGCGTTCTCTCTCACTCTCAGCCCAGGCAGTGAAAAAAATCCCAAACTGTTCTTTCAAGTCACATTCACAAGGGCTTCCTAGCGCCACCAAGCTCTTCCTTCAAGGCAGCCTGGGGGTTGGGGAAGGCTCACCCCCTTGCTCTGGATTTCCACCCCATGCCCTGAACCCGCCTGCTCTGGGAAGGTGCCAGGTTAGGGCACACGGGGAGACGGCAGGACCACGAAGTGCCACATCTTCAGAGCCAGCTCAGAGGGTGGCAAACAAAGCAAGCGGCACTTCTGTGGGGACTGCTTTACACACCTCAAGTTCCCAGAACAAACCAGAAACTCCTTCAACTCCCTCACCTCCAAAGGAACTGTTTATTCCTTTCAGACTCCAAACTACTGCAGTAGTGCGAGCTGATTGCTAACAATATTGAAAAAAAAAAAATCCCTAAACCGGAGAGGTTGACAGGGGCACACAAAGAGCTGTGACAGTAATAGGCACCCTTGAGGAGAATGGCGGCAATCAATTATGAACCATTTGCAGAAATTGCGGGGCTGTCAAAAGCCCTACTTACAGCTGTGCATCTTCAAGCCAGGCTGCATTTGATTTTCAAGGGACATTATTCCTGATTCTCAAGTGTAGAACATTGTTAGTAAAAATACCCCAAACAGCCCAGGTTCAACCAGGGTCTTATGTGTAAAGAAGTTAATGACCCCTGAGAAGGTTGACGGGCCAGCATGAGAAGCCCAGGAACCAGAGACAGGTCTCCCCTCTGGGGAGTTACCACCTCCTGTGGGCACCATGGGACAGCGCCAGGGCCGTCCCGAAAGACCCAGGACCAGCACCCGCTGGACAGGCACCCTAAAACTCCCAAATCACCGTTTGGAAAATAGGAAAGCATTGCTTTTAGATATAACCTGCTGTTTCTAGGAGGCTAAACATAATGAGAGAAGAGAAATTTTATTTTTTAACTCTTCAATTCAAAACTTCCTTTTCACTACTATCCATCACAGCGATCACTTTTGATGATCACAGATTCTCTTTTCCCCAAGGAACAAAGAATATGTAAACCGAGTAGCTGCTAGGCATTTGCTAGGATTTTTTTTAAATATACTGAAATGCATTATTATAGATAGATATCTTCAAATTTGAAAAAGGTGAGCTGATAACTACCCTAGACTTGAGAGGAACCTGACAGCAAATGCTCGACATGCTAATATTCTTTAATATTTTTTTCTTCTGTGTTCCTTGATACCTTTTGCTTTTTCCTTTAATCATCTTAGCAATGAAAATTAGGGCTCAGAGAGCTCCAATTTCAAGCTGAACTGCAGTTCACTCCTCTTCTAAATTTCTAACTGGTGCTCCAATGTTCACCTTAAAAACCTTTGTTTAGTTATGATAGGCATTAAGTAAGAGAAATGGAAATAGCCTCAACATGGTAACTTCCTGCGGATTTATCTGATTGAATCTTCACATAAAATAAAACCTGGAAAAGAATTTAATTTCCTCCTTAAGAATTTTAATGGGGAACTCAAACGTTGTAACAGAGAGGAAACCATTATCCCTAATGGCGTTAATGATCTCCCCAAAGCTGCCACCTGCGCCAGTGCCGCACGGCCACACTGACCTTAAATAGAGAGCCTAGCTTCTTGAGTGTCGCCTTAGCATTCTCCTTTTTTAAAAAAGTCAAGACAAAGCAATCCAAACGCATCTATTGGATGCTCTAGGATCCACTGCTTCCAAAAAAATGATGAATTTGAGCTACAATATTGGGTTCCCACAAGTAAATAACCCACCAGAGAGAGAACAGAGCAGAAAGACTAAAAATGCTGATGACTGCAGTTTAGTAAAAGAAATTGCTTCCTGGGGGCATAACCAGGCCAGTGAAAGGAGCTGAGTATTTGGTTTGTATGAGGAACTGAGAAGAAAGGAAAGAGAGATTTTGGAAGAGGTGGCTAGGGAATGGGGGGAGGAATTCAGGGGGTAAGAAAGGGAAACAGAGAAGAGAGGTGAGGCCAGGTGCCAGTGGCCGCTTGACCCTGCTTTGCAGCTGGCAGGCTCCATCCCACCCCATCCACCCATCCCACACTGAGCACCACCACCAGTCACCTGGGGCTGGGCCAATGGCCAGTCACCTAAGGACCGGCTCCTACGAGTATTAGTTTAAACCCAACTGGGGTGTGGTCCTGCTATAAATTTTTTAAAATACCCATCATAGTTTACATTTCCTCCACTCGTTTTGTATTTAAGACAAAAGGAAGAAATATAAAACAGAGTTATAATCTCAAAGTCAATTAAAACTGGACTGTGTACTTACAAAGATCATGTCAGACAGACAATTTCTGAAAGAAGAGCTAACTAAGAACTGTTAAAAATGTAGGAAAGGGGATATTGCTGGTGGTGCAGTGGTTGAGGGTCCGCCTGCTGATGCAGGGGACACGGGTTCGTGCCCCGGTCCGGGAGGATCCCACATGCTGTGGAGCGGCTGGGCCCGTGAGCCATGGCCGCTGAGCCTGCGCATCCGGAGCCTGTGCTCCGCAACGGGAGAGGCCACAACAGTGAGAGGCCCGCGTACCGCCAAAAAAACAAAAAAACAAAAAAACTGGAACCCTCGTGCACTGCTGGTGGGAACGTAAAACGGCGCAGCGCTGGCTGTGCAAGCCAGTTGGGCTGTTCCTCAAAAAAGCTAAACATAGAATTACCACATGACCCAGCAATTCCACTCTGAGTGGCACACCCAGAAGAAGTGAAAACAAGGTTTTAAACAGATATTTGTATGCCAGTGTCACTGCAGCGTTACTCACAACAGCCAAACGGTGGAAACAACCCACGTGTCCATCAATAGATGAATGGAAAAACAAAATGTACTGTGTGTGTGTGTGTGTGTATACATATATATATATATATATACACAATGGACTATCATTCAGCCATAAAAGGAGTAAAGTTTTGATACATGCTACCACATGGATGAACCTTGAAAACATTATGCAGAAACAAAAGGACAAATATTATACGATCAAACTCATGTGACAAGAAACTAACACACCATTGTAAAGCAATTATACCCCAATAAAGATGTTAAAAAAAAAAACAAAAACTCACATGACATAACCAGAACAGGCAAATGAGACAGAAAGTGTAACAGAGGCTTCCAGGGGACTAGGGGGTGGGATGCATGGGTGGTTATTGTCTAACGGGTACTGAGTTTCTATTTGGCAGGAAGAAAACGTTCTGGAAATGGATAGTGGTGATGGTTTGCACAATACCGTGAATGTTAATGCCATGAAGCGCACACTTAAAAGTGGTGAAAATGGCAAAGTTTATGTTTTATATATTTTATAACAAAATGACAACATTCCAAAAATAGTTTCTCTTCAGCCAAAAATAAATGTAGTAAATGAATACAATAGTAATTTTATGTGACCCTCAGAACACCTGAGCTTAGATTTTCCTTGTCAAACCATCCTAGTATACAAATGGCCACGTTTGCAGTACTCTTTGGTGGCATGCCACAGGTCAGGCAGGAGGTTGGGCCAGGGTCAAGGATTCCTACTAGTACTTCACTTCAAATAAAGAAGGAAACTATTTTCTTTAAAGAAAAAAAAATAATGTTTGTATTGACTGTTGTACCTAGGGATAGGAGAACTCCATCTTTTTCTCCCCACCTCAGGTGCAGGTGGGAATCAACACTTGCCTGCCAGGCCCTTGTTTGGGATCTGGGACAGCATCTTACCCTGAAGGTCTGCTCCTTCTTCTCCCTGTGGGAAACCTGGTCCAGCGTGCCATCAGTCTGACTCCTTTTCAGGCCAGTTGTGATGTCAGGGACATTGCTGAAATCTGCATGAAAAGTGACAAAAACACAGGCGAGTTTGGCCAACTGCAAAGAATAGTAGTGAATGACTTAGAGGCTCAGAGCAAGAGAGGAAAGAAAAAAGTTAACTAACACCCTAGAAGGCAGGACACCATTGTCCGTAGTGACACTGACGCTACCATATGCATAGCTGGTCTTCGAAAACAGATCCGGGCTCTGGCTAAGTGAAGAAGCACTGCATCTGCCTGTTTTGCATCTGTTTTGCCTGTTTAGCATTTGCCTGCTTTGGTCAAAGGAGGCCAATGACCAATCAAAACACTGACTTAAATGCCTGGCCACTCTCGTCACTGCTGTGCAGACTTCACTAAGTACACTATTATACAGTGTTGGTACTTTCCTTCCTTTATTTTTGGCTAAGTGAGGGCAAAATCACCAGGGGTATCTGGGTAAACCAATGATGCAACACCACAGATTCTTATTACAGTCCACAAATTGCTCATTTGCGAGCATAATTCTTCTTTTTCTGGCATCGACCACATCCTAAATTGAAAGTCCCAAGAAGAACAGTAAACCTTTGTTGACTTCCAGAGTAAGGGTTAAGAAACAATATAAAAGGTGAGTAGAGCATGTACCTTTCCAACCTACACTTATACACATATGCCATCCTCAACGGTTCTTTCCAGTGGTTCTCAAATTAACAAATTCAAGAAAGATGGAAAGACCAGCCTCTATCAAAATATTACACAGGGCTTCCCTGGTGGCGCAGTGGTTGAGGGTCCGCCTGCCGATGCAGGGGACGTGGGATCGTGCCCCGGTCCGGGAGGATCCCACGTGCCGCGGAGCGGCTGGGCCCGTGAGCCATGGCCGCTGGGCCTGCGCGTCCGGAGCCTGTGCTCCGCAACGGAAGAGGCCACAGCAGTGAGGGGCCCGCCAAAAAAAAAAAAAAAAAAAAAATTACACAGATTTTCATTCTAATTTTTGTATTTGGTAGACGATCCTCTCAACTAGGTGAAACCAGATGGTTTCTGATCTCAGTCAGCCACAAAAAGAAGTCACCAACCTCATACCTGTCTGAGTTGATCTAGGCAGAAAAGGCATGGACAGACACTGGCAAACCATCCAGCATGATGGAGGCAAGGACAGTGGTCTCCAGGAGACCTTTAGAAGCTATGGGAGCCCTAGGAGGTTGATGGAACTCATGGACAGAAATGCTGGTCCATGATCCAGGCTGATATCACCAATCACTTCACAAGAGGAGACCTCAAGAAAATGTCACAATGGTCTACAGAATTCTGGAGCTCCAATTTCTTCTTCCTTTTACTTCTTCTAACACCCTAACCCTGCCCAGAAAAGGACCGCACCGCCTGTCTCACATAAGGAGATACAGACAAGGGAGGTGGGAAGGCTTTCATGTCTTAGGTGACTGGGTAGATGGGGAGAGTACGGGCTGGGAGTGGAAGTCACAAGCTCAGCTTTGGGCCGCCCAGTGCCACACACCCAGGAGTCTAGTAGTGCAAGAAAGGTCTGCACAGGGATGTGGCTTTGGAGCCATCATCATACACTTGGCAGTGAAGCCACAGGGATGGATGGTGCCTCCAGGGAGCGTGTGCAGAATGGGACAACAAGAGGCCCAGGGAGGGAGCCCTGGAGCTGCTAAGGTACAGTGTGCAGGACAGGAGGTACCTGTCTCTTCAGAGAGAAGCAACAGCCAGAGAAGCACAAAGAAATCAAGAAAGAGCGATGCCACCGACGCCATGCAATGTAAAAATACATTACCTAGGCAACAGAGGCAGATCTGCATTACTGCTGCCTTTACCTTACAAATAAAAAGCTCCAATATTTCCAAAGAGCTGTATGAAGTACAGGAAATACAACACACAGTCCACGCATTTAGACGTGATGATGATTTCTACAGCGCCTGCTCTGTGTCAGGTATGTACTACGTTCTGGGGATACAAAGATGAAAGTGACCTCAAGTCCCCCGAAGATCTCAGAGATGGCACGGCCACAAGGAGCCTTGGAGCCCGGAGGCGCCAGATGGATATACTGGAGAAAATAACATGGCTGATGTCAAAAGCGGAAGCGAATTCTGAGTCATCGCTTCAATATATTCATACAACTTTGGAACTTCCTTAAACGCTGAAAATTCCCAGAACCACCTTTCACCTCTTACAAAGGCAAAGTGTTTTCCTGCTAGCAGAACTTGCCATGCCCTTCCTCCCCAAATCCTGCTCACCCCAGGACCAAAGGCTTTGCTATGAATCGGTGAGGCTCTGCAGCCAACTCTGCAGCCCCTTAACTTCAGGGAGGCCCTTGGTGTGGCGTGGGTCCTCTCTGAGGCAGGGCTTGGACAAGAAGGATCACAGGACCCAGCTCCCACCGAGGCTGGCCCCGGGGACCCGTGAGAAGGCAGGTCTACAGATAGGACGTCTCGAGCTGTTCCGCCACCCAAATTTCAAGAGGTTGACAGGCAGCTGGGCATCGACAGAGCCTCGGGGGTGACTGATTCCCCTTCCAACCCCACCAGCAGGGCGCCCCCGCTGTCCTGGAGACGGCAAAGCACGAGGAGGCCTAGCTTGACAGCATCCACAGCTGCGGACCTGGGTCCAGGAGCCTCAGGTTTCAACTGGACCTGCATCCCTGTCTGTAAAAAGCAGTGTGCCCTTCACATTCTTTCTAGAGGAGAAATGAGAACAAAGTAGGTTCTGGAAGAATAGAAGAAAAGTGGAGGCCGGTAAAATTCGAATCCTTATTTACAAAGCTCTTTTAAACAGGCACCGCGCTGACATCCTGTCCTGGGTGCCAAATGCCTAGGCACAGCCCCACTTACACTCTGCCCACATCCTAAGCGCCAGCTGCTAGAGTGAGTAAAATACATCCTTCCCCTCCCAGCCCAAAACTGCCTTCCCACCTTGGGAGAGCCTCCATGCGGCCCTGTTCACTGGACACATGTTGGGGCACTGGATCCCTACCAGGGAACACGGGGCATGTGTTACCAGGGCCATAACACCGCCCACCCTGGGCTCAGCTGCTGCAGGACAGATGGTCAGATGCACTCCGGAAGAGTCTTTAGCCAATGTGATTGTAAATAATGAAAAATAACAAAATTACAAATCCAAGTCATCTATTTATAACTGGTAAATACACTCTTTTGTCTTTCTCGTCTCATTCCTTGTGGAAATTAACAATTTGGGGGGAGGACTAGCAATCTGAAACATGTAGCATCTAACTCTGCTGACATGAGCCGCTACTCAGCCGTGAGTGCGCAGAGCCGCGGGCAGAGCCGCGGCTTTCCACGTCACAGGCTCTGTTCCTCCATGTGGACCACACGGTCCATTTATTTATCCCCTGGTCAGATGGGGGCTGAGCACTGCACACCCACAGGGTACCAGGTCCTGTGTCAGATGCCGTACATCAGACCAGCCTCAGACATCTTTCTCCTTTAAAACAAACACTTTTGGAGAGTGACGACACACTGGGCAGGCTATCCCAGAAGGTGACTGCCCCCAGCTCTCCTGCACACCCTATAGTTCCCCACAGACAATGAGGGAAACACGGGGCTTCAGGTGAGACACGTCCTAGTCACTCAGTGTCTTCCTGTTCTGAGCATCAGTACAGACCCCACAGGTATCACAGTCGGCCAAGTAACTGGCAACCCCAAACCCTTCATAATTAAAGGTCAAAACGTGTTCAAGTAACATCCTGGGTATCAACTTAAAACTGGAAACGTTAGGATAAATGCTAAAGTTAAGGTCGCTTCGCCCATACAGCTCACAACGTGAATTCAAAGTTTGCATTTACATCACTTCCAAATCCAGTTTAGCACGGTTAATATGCAGGAGTGTGGGCTCTGCCATTTATCCCCCCCCCAGGCCTGGAAGAAGCAGCAGGCTATCTGGGTGCTAAGTCTGATGTGTGCAAAGGGGACTTTCAGGAAACGGGCGTCACTGGGGGTCGGGAAGAGGGTTTGGTGGCGTCCCTGCCAATCTCCCACCTGCTGCTTACTCTTCAGGAACCTCTGCCCAGCAGGCAGCTAGGATGTTGGGCTCCTCTGGCTGGTGCCATCCCATCACCCCGTCTTGCTGGTTGCTTCCTCCTTACTCAACCAGGCAGCCAGGGCAGAGGCAACAGGTCCTTCCCAGGCCCCGACACCCACCCAGGTGGCTGCCAGCAGCGCCCAAAGACACCAGGCAGCCTCTAGCTGCAGGAGGGCGGGCAAGGTGCTCTTCCCGGGCGGCAGCCAGACAGTTGGTTCCCAGAAAGGCGAGACGTCTGAGCATGCCTCTGTGTTCTCAGAAACAGCAACTGTAAGAGGAACTGAGTTAAAATCTCCAGAAGATATCAATCCCGAGGCCACAAACGAGAAACTAACGTGAGAGGAGAGCGTTTGTTTCCCCCTATTTCATACAGTAAGACTTTTTTGAGAAATAAATGATGGTAGTCACAGCGTCAGGAAAAGCTCTGCTTCAGTTTGTGGGTTGAGGACTCATCTAAAGGAGACTGAAAGGACAGGCAACGAGAACAGGAATTATTTTGAAACTACACTTTTTGTGCTTCAAAGCACATTGTACACTGATTCTCAATACTATAAGCTCCAAAGCCCCCCCTTTTGATAATATATACTTTTACTCTCCTGAAAGAAAATTCTTTCTTAACGTAATCTACCTCCACACATAATTTCACAAAAAAATAATACATGCCTTAATAGTAACACAAGGAGAAAAATAAATGGAAAGTAACAATTTTTAAAAAATATGTAAATGCTAGGGTACAAACACTCTAGAAACCGTGACTGTAAGGAACGGCACCAAGGAACGGAGGAGAGCTTAAACAAGCCTTATTTGGGGACACTCCTGGGCGAGGTTCACTGGTCCGAGAGAAAGGGGCCAGAGAAGTCGCACCCGGGCGAGGGTTGGGCAAGATTTTATAGGGGAAGAAGGGAAAGGGGTGTGGTGAATCCAGGAGGGCGCAGGGTATTCCTTATTTGGCGGTCTTTTCGAGTACAGTGGCAATGTCTGGTGCAGGTCGCATCAGTCTTGGGGCCATTAGTCCCGCCCCTTGAAAGGCGGGAAGGCTGGGCTGGGTGGAAAGTCCCCAGGTCAGTTCCTATAACTGGGTGGTCCAGAAAAGTTCAGTCTGATGCAACCTGTGAGTCTGACTGCGTTCCCCTGCCTCGGGCCAGTTGGCCTTACAGAGACGAAGCTGTGCAAAGCCTGTCCCACAGAGAATCACGGGGAATATCTCAGCTTCATCACAGACCCAGGCCGGGGTGTCCTGGTGGAGATTTAAATGCCTACGGGGTGCTGCCATCACACCTACAGGGCGACATGATTTTCCAAACGGGTAAAGACATTTGACAAAGTTCTGAACAAAACAAAGGTCAAACTCCCGTTGATTTATTGGGTTGATGCACTCCTATAAAATTCAAAGTACCCTACAGCTGGGGGGGAAAAATAATTTGTGTTCACTTGTAAAATGGAGCTGGTTCTTGGCTCAAGTAATTACACCACGGTTTTCACTTACATGAATGTCCAGGAGAACAGGTCTGCAGTGTGAGGGACTGACTTAAACACGCAGGACAGCCAGCACCATGGCCCCAAACACTAAGTGTCGCCTTCCCCCAATTCATTATGAAAACCAAAAACAGACCCATAAACCTCCAAAACGTCACTGGTGGGCAGTGCCCCAGCTGCTGAGAACTGTCTCTGCCCCTCTCCACGGCGAGGACTTCAACTTTCCCTCTGGGAGGGTCAGTGACATCAGAGGACACCGAATGCACCAAAAAGCACACAGCCCAGAGCAGGTGCAAAGGGAATATTAGCGCCCTCGCTTCCTGAGAAAAGGAAATACACTCACCAGAGCAATTTAAAAGACAGCATTTCAATAAATAATGTAGCATATTTAACTGGGACTCTCATCTTGGGATCAAAAATGTTTTATTTGATTAATCATCAGCCCTTAGACCCCCTCTGAGGTGAAAACTACAGAACGATAATCTTCTATGAAGACTGAAAAAAAAAATGTAAAAACTAATATCAAAGAAGTTACAAGTAAATAATAAATGATTTAAGTTTTCAACCACATAACGCCCTGTGGCATCAAAGTTGTACATCCTTGACACTGAACAGTTTTACATCCGCAGTCATCCCTCAGTATCCGAGGGGGACTGGTTCTAGGACCCGCAGGGAAACCAAATCTGGGGATGCTCCAGTCCTTTACAGCACAGAATAGTATTTTCCATCCACTGTTGATTAACTCCGAGGATGCAGAACCTGCACATACAGAGGGCCAGCTGTACTTATATTCACAGTTTGATCTACAGCCATACCACCCAGAATGTGCCCGATCTCATCACATACACAGTTTGTGTGAATTATGTTCTTAATCTACTTGATTTATTCAATTTCTCTATTCAATTTCTCAGAATCTCTACTATGTAATTCCATAAACGAACAGCTTGTAAAGAATCAATGAAGTTTACATCTGAAAAGAATCTTAGAACGTATCCAATTCAATTCCTTCATCTGATATATCTGTGTTACTTAAAAAAGTGTGAGTGTAATTTTAAGAAAAGGTAAAGATTTTGGTAAATCAAGGCTGCCAGTAGAAGGATACAGCATTTTGTAAATACAAAATTACAATTGTTTTTCAGTTCTCCAAGCTTCACACACTACATACAATTCTGTATTAATGTTTTTGACATAGTTTATCTTGGTGTCAAGAGCACATTGAGCATTGAGTTCATTTGCACAGAAAAGCTCAAAAATCTCTCAACTTTTAAATATCAATTTGCAAACTTTGTATAGCATTGGTTACTCTTAATTAACTCAGATTTCCCTAAATTTTACTCATGCTTTTACTTAAAGATGCAATGGTGTGTGACAGCTTTCATTAGTGACGTTTGCTGTGCTCTGTCATCCAAGCAAGTATCAATCATCATCGGTCAGGGAAAGAGAATGAAAATCAAACCATTTAAACGAAATAACAGAAGGACTACTCAACGAGAGAAAAAGATAACCGTATTTGCTGACCACATTCAAAGGCTAGTCAAGTCTAACATGTACCATTAACAAACAGATCACCATTACTTTACGTTCTTCTGATGTAGATAGAAATTGATCTACTTTTCAGAAGGTATCTGGGACTCTACAATTCTTTATTGTTATCATTCTTTTGTCAAGGAAATTCAAGGCAGCAGTATGCTTGCAAAGAAATAAATTCTATCATAACATAAATGTCACGCCAGAAAAAAATGTAATTTCATAAATCTTCCCAGTGCACTTGACCTGAGGTCACATTCCAATTGGTACTGTTCCTGACAATGCAAGGTCTCTGGCGATAAAAGAGAGAAGTAAATACTGGTGGTAAGTGTTTCTTAATAGCAGGCTGCCATGATTTGATTCAATTATCTTGCGATAAATATCCTCAGCGTCTGAAAGAACACTTAGAGGAACAGGAACGTGGCGGGTGTTTTCATGGTGGGAACGTACTGCAGGCCACCTCCACGCTCATTGTAACATGGGGGAGGGAAAGGCCTTCCTGGAAGAGGAGGGGGGAATGTAGGTGCACCCACGCTCTCGGGCTCCAGGAGGCTATGGTTGTGCAGGGGTCCTCCCATGGTACCTTATCCGGGTCCCTGATGGAAAGTACAAAGTCAAAGGCAACAGGATCTTCAGCCAGAGTTTCGTTTCCACCAGAAACTGGTCCCTGCAGAGCTGGGAGGACCACGCAGCTGTCACAGTTATACTCAGGGGCATGTAACAGACACCACTGTAGTTCTGACACTTAAAGAACTTTGATAAAGAAGAATTTAAGTTCAAAACCCTTACAAACTACCTAGTTGGAATTCTATTTAAAGACCCCGAGGGACTTCCCTGGTGGTCGAGCGGTTAAGACTCCGCGCTTCCATTGCAGGCGGCACGGCTGGCTTCGATCCCTGGTTGGGGAACTAAGATCCCACATGCTGCGCGGTGCGGCAAAAAAGGAAAAAATAATAATAATAAAATTAAAACATTAAAATAAAAATAGAGACCCTGAGAAGAACCCTAAAAACTCATTACTTGCAAGTTTCTATTGGGGGATGTGCTGTAAGAAAAAAGGAAACCTGAGGACCACCTCCTTTCAGGAAGTGCTACTGTTCTGTGGGATTAAAGTAAAAAAAGAACAGTATTCAACCATAAAAAGGATGAATGAATGAAGTACTGAGTCACGCAGCAACATGGATAAAGCTAGAAAACACGCTAAACAAAAGAAGGCAGACACACAGGCTACATATTGTACGATTCCACTTCTATGTAAGAGCAGAACAGGCAAATCCACAGAAACCGAAAGCAGACGCATGGCTGTCGGGGCTGAGGAGGCGCGTGGAGAAGGAGTGACGGACAGCTGAGGGCACCAGGGCTTCTTTCCTTTCCTTTTTTTTTTGCAGTGATGAAAATGTTCTGGAATTAGTGGTGATGGTTGTACAACTTTGTGAATATACTAAAAACCACTGATTTGTACAGTTTTAGAGGTGACTCTTATGGTGTGTGAATTAAACTTAACTTTTTAAAAAGAAGGTAAAGATACCAGTGCAGATTTTACAGGAGAGAAATTAGGGTTACAATAGAACTCCACCATAAGTGGGTTCCAAAGCACCAAATCACACGAAATATACAGCTGCGTTACTACAAGGTTAACGAAAATCAGTGTGAATTATCTAAATAAATAAAGGTGCAGGAATAAAGATAACAAAACGATTACTAAACAATCGACCTCTCCCTGCACTTAGCAAGCCCCAAATGACCACAAGGCAGTTAGCTCCCAATCGCCACCCCCAGTCCCCAGATAAGAACCCAGATAAGAAGACAAGGGCCCTTACCAATGCAGTTACATCTAAATTTGCTGTACTGCAGGACACATTATTATTGGGTTTTACTCTATGTATGTTAATAGAGGAATATTTAAAAGGAAAAAAACGTGGTTAAAATCCAGTTCCCCTACATGGAGGGAAAAACAAGAAAATACAGTTCTCTCCCTATCTACGACTGACCATGACCTTGTCCAAGTTACTAGCAACTTAATGTGTCTGTGCCTTGATTTACCCACAGCTGTGAAAGTAAAATGATAATAACACACCTCTGCTCCACAGGGCGATGGAACGGATGATTAATGCTTTTAAGGTTCCTGGTGATCTTTATATTGGAGACAGCCTGCTATTATGACAAAGCCTTAACAAACACCTTCTCTCCAGCAGTCAAGACCTGATTCTATTTAAAGAGGTAATGAGATATGTTGCAAAACCAAATGGAATGCTTGATCCATTACTTTGGTTTTTTCACTTCATAAACTTGTGTAAAATAAATGCACATTCCTGTAGTTGTTTAACTTGGTGCTTTAATCATATTGAATAACTGAATTTTCGAAAAAGAAAAAATGTTAAACTCTTTGATCCGATCCTTCATTTTAAGAGGATTTAGAAAAGGAGGAGTTAGAATAACCTGCCCAAGGTCAAGCATGAGGCCTGGAGCTAGAAGCCAGGTCCCAGACCCACTGTCTTTTATAAACATTAGTACCCCCAAATTAAACTTAAAACACATCTATCAGCATTGGCTTTTACCGGGGATACAGATGTTACTCTTCTTTTTTAGCCGCGGTTTTGGTTTACCTGTCAAAACAAACCCATGGGCACCAATCAACGCATTAAAGGCGCAGAGCAGTCAGGCTCTTTGGAGCGGGGTGTATGTCACGGGCCACCCCAGAGTCCCTCAGGCACGTGGGCAAGTGAGCAGAGCCTTCAGCTCTGAGGAAGTCTCAGCACAATTCCCTTGCGACCAGATTTATAAAAAGAAATCTGGGAAGCTTCAAGGCACACTCCAAGGTTGCTTTTTATCCCCCAGGACCCACGCTTGGGACGCTGCCTTTCCCTGCTAGACACGCCTATCACCTGCCTTCCACTTAACAGACAGCTGAGTGAAACACCTGCTATTCACCAAGAAGTGTGCTCGCTGCTGCGTCCAAAACACCTTTGTGTTCCTCAAAGGCCCCGTTTTTCAAGGGATTTTCAGTCTCTTGAAAACAGTACGTAAATTACGACAAGCACACAGAGTGACACTGCAAGGCGATAAATCTTAACTTCCACGTCAGGTATACAGAAAAAATGCTTTCAGAGCTCAGAAGAGGAAGGGCCCACGATCCCTCCAAGGTGACATGCGGGCAGCCCCCCTACTTTTTACAGAATACAATCCTAAAAGTAGGAAAACTGAGTTTATAGGTTCTGTGAAGACTTCTATTCCCAGGGATCTAAACAAATTATAATATTCCTATTTATACCCCGGCTTTTAAACACACCTGACACATATCTTAATCTCCTCCTTCCCAGGGAAAGCACATGACCTGCTGAAGATCAAAGAACATCCCCAAGGGGGCTACAGGCTCACCAGCCCAAACACACCTGACGACTGGCATTTTGGGGTCATAGGTATTAAGCTATGAAACCAAGGCTTCTTATCAACATTTTTCAGGTCCCTTTTCCCCTCATTTTTATCAAATAATGATGACAAAATTCAGTAAACATTCAAATAATTTTGCGGATACTACAAACCTCGCAGAAAGGTGATGTGGTCCTTCATCAACTGAAACATGAAAGTCAGAATTAGAGTCACAAATAGCCATTTAGGAGTAAATAATTAGTGTTGGAAAGGTAAAGGCAGAAAAGTTGACAATAGCATGTTCTGTTTAGAAGCTTCAAAGTGCTTCGCTGGAAATTCCGGATTCCCTCAGAAGCCCGTTGGGAAACTCTGGGGAGGAAGGGACATTCTAGAAACTGTTCCACGTGGCACAGCATCTGCCCCCGTCCTGGGGCAGCTGGTCAGGGCTCCTCACAGAAGACAAAATAATTTTGCTGACAACTGCCTATGTCTCTTAGCAAATAAATTTTCCCAGAGCTACTAACAAGTAACAAACTTGGATAATTTGAACTTTGTCACATTGTCCCATAACATGTTAAGGTGGTTAATGGCCAAAAAGCAAAAAAAAAAGAAAGGATAAAAGATAAAGGGATTTGCATGGGATTGGACAATTTATAAAAAGAGAATCAGAGCTGAGTCCTGTAGGATCAGAAATAAATTTATAAGCTGCAAAAATCATAACTGAATTGTTTGCAATGAAGGGAATTAATTTGCAGCTCTTGAATTTCAAACTTGATTGTTTTCTCCTATAAACAAACGTGTTTGCCTTACGCTATGAGTGGAAATCTTTAAAGTCGGCAAGCTGTCATTCAAATCTCCTCCTTTTCCCTTTATGTGGTTACCTTTGATGAGTTGTGGGATTTTATGGATGGCTTTCAGTATAAGCCATTAAAACCATTTGGAAACAGGTGGGATATTCACTATCGACATAGAGGCTTAACACAAGGTGCTCCAAAATGAACTCCTGGTGGTCTGCCAAAACCGCTCCACGGACAGCTTCCCCACCTTCATTGCTGACAACTTCATCCTTTCCATTGCTCAGGCAAAACCCGGGAGTCCCCCTTGGCCTCCATTCCTTCCCTCACACCACACAGCCGTCTCTGAGCAAGTTCTGCTGGCTCCACCTCCCCCGTGACCACTGAGAACAAAGCCACCATCGCCTCTCGCCTGGTCACTGCAAAAGCCTCCATCCCACCCTGGCCTCCTACAGTCCATTCATTCTCAACAGTCACTGATTCTTTTGAAACACTAGTCAGATCATGTCACTTCTCTGCTCAGATACACGGGATGATCCCGCGTGCTCCCCAGAGTCAACGTCAGACCTTGGGAACACATCTAGGAAGTAGCCAAACAGCTCTTCTGCAACGGTTATTTCAAGAAAAAGCACTTATATGGTGGTGCAAGCTGAACCAGCTGCTTTTTTTCACAAAACACAATATTTACTCAAGAAAACAACAACAGAAAATACTTTATTTTTAATGAGCAAAACGAGCCTGTCATTTCCAAGGGGAAAAAAATGACAATATTTGTAGATATAATTCAAACTTTGCAGCAAAAATTGGAATTTTGGAAAACTTGTGTTCACCACCGTGAGTTTGACAGCTTCCCAATACTTTGAGACTTTTCCAGTGAGATTGGAGGTGATATTAATGAATGTGATTTTTAATGCTATATAATAAAATGTCCATATTTGAAAGGTCTGCATAACCAAGTGATCTAGTATTTTGGAAATAACCATTGCATGTTATAAAATAATACATGAGTGAAAGATCCATTCAAAGTGCAAGACAGGCCAATGGACTTTAATGTGACCAAGTAAGGAAAGTCCACCACTAAGGTTTCAGATTCCACATTGCAACTAACATTGAAGGAACTACCTCTTGTTGAGCTTTGGTGTAATATTAAATAAGAATATCTGCAACTATCTGAAAGGATTATTAAAATACTCCTCCCTTTTCCGACTACAAATCTATGCGAGGTTGAGTTTTCTTCAAATCACTTCCACCAAAACACAGTGCAACAGGCCGAATGCAGAAGCTGACGTAAACACCCAGCTGTCTTCTATTAAGACACACATTAAAGAAATTTGCACAGAAGTAAAACAATACCACTCTTCTCACTGATATATACATGATTTGGGTTCGGAGAACTAGTTCATTTTTGGAAATATGCTTATTGTCGTTGTTACGTTAAAATAAACTTTAATAGATTTTTGTAAATTTCTCAGTTTACATTTCTAATATACTAAATACGGAGAGATAGTAATACGACTAAGCTCCTTAGAGTCCCACATAGCTAAGCTCTTTGGGGTCCCTGATAACGTTTTACAGTAAAGGATCTGGAGACCAGCATGTTTAGCAACTGCAGAATCAGAGCCATTATCATGGTGGACTGATTATTGTCTATTCACACGTCTACCCCTCAAAGTCTGCCCACCCCGAAAGTGGGGACTGTGGCTCTTTATTTTTGTATCTTTGCCATCAGACACAGTGCCTGACACATAAACACAAATGTATTATCTCACTGGTTCTGGGAGCCAGAAGACTAAACATGGTCAGCAGGGCTGTATTTCATGTGGAGGCTCCAGGAGATAATGTTTCCAGGCCTTTTTCAGCTTCCAGAAGCTGCCTGCATTCCTTGGCTCACAGGCCTGCATCAATCTCTGCTTATGTCATCACATCTTCTCTGATTCTGACTCTCCAGCCTCTCTCTTATAAAGACCCTGTGATTAGGCCCATCCAGGTAATCCAAGATAATCTCCCCATTTCAAGGTTCTTAATTTAATCACATCTTTGAAGTCCCTTTTGCCATGTAAGTTCCTTCCGCCATATTCACAGGCTCCAGGGATTAGGATGTAGACATTCCTGGGGGAGCCATTATTCTGCCTACCACAAGCCATGTATGAAGGTAATGCAGTTAAAGCCAAGGAGAAAATCACCCCATCATTTCCCCCAACATTTAAGAGTCTCCAGGCCAGGATGAGAAAGAAACTAAGCACAGGGCTTCTCTGGTGGCGCAGTGGTTGAGAGTCCGCCTGCCGATGCAGGGGACACGGGTTCGCGCCCCGGTCCGGGAAGATCCCACATGTCGCGGACGGCTGGGCCCGTGAGCCATGGCCGCTGAGCCTGCGCTTCCGGAGCCTGTGCTCCGCAACGGGAGAGGCCACAACAGTGAGAGGCCTGCGTACCGCAAAAAAAAAAAAAACTAAGCACAGAGATTCCCTCTGGGAGAGAAACTGGGTGGCCAAGGGCGGGGGGGAGAAGTGTATCTCCTTTTATTTGTTTAACCAGCACTTACACGGCCTTTCCTATGTGCCAGGCACAGTCTAGTTCTTTCTAGGTATTAGTTCATTGAGCCCATGATCCAAAATCCTAAACTACTTTACAGTTGCAAAACCTCAGCACAGAGAGTGTAAGTGACTTGCCCAACCAAGGCCGTCCAGCTAGTAAGTGGGCGAGCCTGAAGCCAAGACTCGCACCCAGGGTGTCTGGCTAGTGTCCGTGCTCTTAACCACTTGACTACATAGCTTAGGGGGACTTATCTATCACAAGTTAACCTTTTATACTGCTGGAATTTCATATCATGCCCATGTATTACCAATCCAAAAAAATTAAAGATACAGCCACATATAGCTGTCTCTAGAAGTGAGAGCTAAAAGGGAGATGTCTATACTTGGTCCTTCCTGAGTCTCAGTTCCTTCATAGGGAGGAATAAAGTCAGGAACGTAATTCATTTACAAAAGAAGGGGAACAAAAAATGGAAACGCAGACAAGCATCATTTGGCAATCAGTACTTGTAACATCCACAGGAAGAGTCAGACCTTTTTTTTTTCCTTCTATGTAACAGGCTATGTAACATTTCCTCTTTCCAACAAACAAGCATCATTTGGCAATCAGTACTTGTAACAACCACAGGAAGAGTCAGACCTTTTTTTTCCTTCTATGTAACAGGCTACGTAACATTTCCTCTTTCCAACAATAGGTAACAGTTTTACAGAGCTACTACCTCATAGAGATCTGGCTCACTTTGCATGAACAGGAGACTATATTTGATCCAAGCATCCCAACTTTCAAATGGCTATCAAAAGTGATACATCCAACAGAAACTGCACGCTGTGTTCTTCAGAGAATTCTGTAGATTTTAACCTGAAAGATGAATTTGCATGTTACGTTAGGACAGAGAATACAGGACTGGCTTTACTCAAAGTGCCAGCAAATTTTCTTCACCAGCTTCTCCCTCAGTTCCAACACTGCCTCATCCTCGGTGCTACGGGCATCTGCTCACCACCAGCCGGCCTGGCCTGAGGCCAGCCACGTCCCTAAAGGGGACCTGCAAGGACCATGCCGCTAGTGGACACAGCATCAAATGCTGAGGAGCACTTTGTTTTTACAGGGCACGGATAGTCATTCATATATTCATTCTTTCCCCAAAAAACAGCTATTTGAGTCTTTATTTTACAAGGGACTTTTGATCATTAAAAATAACAATACTGTAAGAGCCAAAGGAATGAAGCTCTAGCAGTGGAATAATAAAGCCAATATGCAGAAGGTGGAGTATCCACCCTGCAAGGATTTCGAGCCACACTTTCGTGCTCCTTAAATGACCAAATTGTTGTTGTTGTTTTTTTAAGGCAGGGGAAAGTAAGGCAATACTCGCTAGTTTCTTCAGCTACCTGCCATGATATATTTGTTAAAAACCCCAGGAATTCAGGGTTTTAATACAATCTGGCCCCAACAGACTTTCCAATGTTATTTCCCACTCACACAGAGCCAGGTGACCTCTGCTTTGGGCCTGTGTCGCAGGTTACATGCTCTCTAAGAAATGCTCTCTCGCTTCCACCACACACCTTCCAATCTACAACCTGCCCATCTAACACGCTCAGATCAAATGCCAACCTTTCTCCAATTCTCACACCTCTCTTTGGGGACCCCTTTGCTCCCAGCGGAAACAAACAGAAAAATCAGTGGGAATTCTACCTCTGAGGTGGACCTCTAATTCTCTTCATTGAAAAGCTTTTTTTTCAAACTGAATTATTATTTACAAGTGTCTTTTACTTTTCCTACTCAACTATAAGCTCCTTGAAGGTAAAAAATAACATCTAACTCATTTTTATATACCTGCAACATTTAGCAAAAAGTTGTTTATTTGTTAAATAAACAAGTGAATAAATGAATGAATACGGGAAAGAGGAAAACAAACTCCCCAATAGCGACACTGAGTTTTATAAGGGAATTAGCACCCAAGGATCATAGTTACTGCTAACAGAAAACCACATTGCTCACTTCTGCTAATGAAACTGAAAACTACCTTAGGAACCATCATAAGAAACTACGAACTCTGAGACCAAAGTTCTCTGTGTCCTGGTAAAATCAGTATTTCCCGCCCAGATTTTTAAAAAAATTTTTACATGCGCCAACCATCTTCAAGAACTTGAATATGTTTTGGCATCTGGGGATCCGGGGTGTCAGCCAGAGAGACTCAGTAACAGCAGTTTCACACACAAATAGGGCATTTTCTGAGCTCATTGCTCTTAGCTGTCCTAACCCAGGCTATGGAAGCCGAAATGCCCTCACTCTCATAAACAGGAGATAAGTGGGTTCGCCACATCAGAGCTGGCTCTGTAACTCTTCCCCTGGTGCAAGCTGTATAGCAGACACATACATTCCCAGGAGCAATTCATTCCAAAGAGCAAATCTGCATCTAAGTGGCTTCTGGGAGACTAAGACTCTACACTACTCACACAGCAGTTTAAGAAGAGTGATTCAAAGTCGGGTGGGGAATTAAAAAAAGAACCTCAGGCTGCAATTACCTTCATCATCCAGTAAGAAGCATTTGCTGGGCTGACATTATCTAAATGGAAGCAGGAACATAGGTCTTTTCTATTTTTGTCTCCTGTTAAGTATACCCCAATCCTAACAAGGCCATATGAACAGCTGTTTATAGATGGAGAATACATTAATGCCACATCAAGTTCAATGTTTACATGAAGGCTTTGTTCAGGAAGTCTATGCCCGATGAGACTCTCTTAACAGCTATTGGAATTTTTCAAAAGATGGTATACACTGGAAAAGGGATTTTCCATGTAAATCAAAAACAGCATTAACAGGAACCCAATATCAACAGGGCTGGCACGTCTGATGCCTTCAATAGTGGCCTTGTTGGCTGAAAAATAACATTGGCTTCTCTGGGGAATTCCAGCGGTAAAACTAATTCTCTGTATAAAACGTCTTTACAGACGATATTTCCACTCAATTCAAATACAGCCTCTAGACATTTCTTCTCTCTCTCTCCTATAGAGAACTAGAACAGAAGTTCAAAGCCTTACAGGCTGGAATCAAATGGTCATTCATTTCTAAGGATACAAAGGAACTTAGTTCTGAACACCCATCACTTCTCGGTGCATTCCTGCCCATTCCACTCCTCACAGCGTCAGGGGAATATCACAGCAAAGCCGCTGACTGTTGCAAGTCCTTTGCCTCTCCGTGTATCAATCCGCTGAATGGGACTGTCTCCTGAGGGTGGGCTGAGAACCAATGAGGGGAACTGCTCATTTGAGAATACTGCGTGCTGCCTCCTGATGGACAGTGGTGGGGCTGGGGGCATGGGATCCCTGATTGAGAGATTAACAACACACGGGCATAATCGCTGTCACTTGCTGAGAACTTTACACACGTTATCTTGTTTAATTCTCAAGAGCTGGGCACAGAAGCGTTCAGGGAAGGGTAGGTCCTACTGCTGAGGATCAGACCACCTCCTTCAGACTGCTGGCCTTGACAATGTGAGCGAGCCCTGGTCCACGAAAGAGCTGGCACTACCCCAGACCACCTGAAGGGGGCTCTCTGATTGCAGGACCCAGGAATTTGCATTTTCACAAGCTCCTCGGGTGAGTCTTAAGCACTGTGAAGTCTGACAACCATTTCCTTAAACACTATACACATCCATGAGTCTCAAACACCACTAGGATGCTTCTTTTCTAGAAAAGCATGGAACCTGAACAGCAACTCAATCCCTGCGGGAGGAGTTCCATGCGACTTGTCACCATTCCCACCATCTCTTTCACTCACATATATAATAAGAGGGGTTTTGGTTTCGTTTTCCCCAGCTCAAACCTGATCAAGACACTAAGACTAACAAACATGAATTTCTGGATACCTGACTAAAA
This sequence comes from Neophocaena asiaeorientalis asiaeorientalis, assembly GCF_003031525.2. NCBI lineage: Eukaryota > Metazoa > Chordata > Mammalia > Artiodactyla > Phocoenidae > Neophocaena > Neophocaena asiaeorientalis. The sequence continues at coordinate 9,506,836 of NW_020173666.1, read as the reverse complement.
CCAAAAGTAGACCAAACGTCCTAAACTCACGTCGCTTACCCTCCGGTCTTGCATATTTTAAACACCCAATAGGGCTCAGTGAATATTCAGTCCAGACAGTTAAGATATACCCAAAACAGCTGCTGAGGGCTTCTTCTTCCTCCACCTTCTGATGTTCTTACAGTTTCTACTCAAAACAAACAAACAAACAAAAGTACCGGGTCTTCCCTTCCAGAGAGCCAGCTGTGTGGTTTTTATTAACAGGCAAAGGATTAGCTTCTCGGGAAAATAAAGCAGGGGAAGCTTCCTTCTTTTCAAGTACCAGGCTGCCTCTGGTAACGCTGAGAGCACATGAAATTTAGGGAAGGGCAGACTCTGAAATGACCACTCCTAAGGATCATTCAAAGTTGTATGAAAAATTGTCTTCCAAAAATCACTTAAATTCTTTTATCTGTGTAATTTTAAAACCTTTTTTTAGCATGAAAGTGGGACTGCTGTTTCCTAATTCATCACCAAAGCAAGTCAAGGTAAACTTTAATAAGACAGTGAGCTCACAGGACGGGGGGAGGGGAGAGGAGACTCCCGTGTTCAGGTTTCCTGCCCCACAGGAGCCGGGCTGGACCCGAGCGGACACCGACTAGCTCAAGCTCACGGCGGCCCGTGGGGCAGGGACGGAAGCCTCATCTTCCAGGTGAGGAATCAAGCCTCTGTGTCCTCATTCGGGCTCCCCCAGATGCAGAGTCTGAGCCAAGGTCGTGGGTACAGAAGTTTCTAGAAGGTGATCCCAAGAAGCCCAAGCGAGGGAGTGAGGCCAGTGAGACCAGAGGGCAGAAAGCCCATAAAAGGTGTGAAATGAGGTTCCACGTGCAAGAGGAATCAACTCCACAGGGGCCTCTGAAGAACTGTGGGGTGCACCCCAGAACTGTCTTGGCAGGGGATAGCGCAGCTGGGGTGTCATCCAGCGATGCCCACTCCTCCCTGGCTGAGCGCTGCCCCCAAGGTCACACAAACTGTGAAGGGCAGGCCCGGACTCAAGCCCAGGTGGGACTCAAAGCCTGCCTGCCTGTCACCACACCATCCACCTTCCCCACCTCCACGAACATGGGCTTCTCGTGCCATCGTGATGTTAGGCTCAGCTGAGAGCTTCCCTCTTTGCTCTCTCCTCTCCCTTGTCTTCTTCCCTCCATCCCCCCAACACAGCCCCGACCTTAAAAACAGGCAGGCTTCCTTCTGACAGACAGGCTTCCTTCTGAGATGTTCACTCACAGGCGTTTAACTTCCTTCACAAGCTACACAACTACTTCAAAAAAGAAAATAAACAAAGGGGGCAGGGGGGTGGGGGAGGGACAGACTGGGAGTTTGGGGTTAGCAGATGCAAACTATTCTATATAGAACGGATAAGCAACAAGGTCCTGCTGTAGAGCAGAGGGAACTGAATTCAATATCCCGTAATAAACCATAATGGAAAAGAACATGAAAAAGAATGTATATATATATATGTATAACTGAATCATTTCGTTGTATTCGTTTAACTTCCTTCACAAGCTACACAACTACTTCAAAAAAGAAAATAAACAAAGGGGGCAGGGGGGTGGGGGAGGGACAGACTGGGAGTTTGGGGTTAGCAGATGCAAACTATTCTATATAGAACGGATAAGCAACAAGGTCCTGCTGTAGAGCAGAGGGAACTGAATTCAATATCCCGTAATAAACCATAATGGAAAAGAACATGAAAAAGAATGTATATATATATATATGTATAACTGAATCATTTCGTTGTACGGCAGAACTTAACACGACATCATAAATCAGCTATATTTCAGGGTTGTTTTTGTTTTTTTTTGTTTGTTTGTTTTTGGTTTGTTTGCGGTACGCGGGCCTCTCACTGTTGTGGCCTCTCCCGTTGCGGAGCACAGGCTCCGGACGCGCAGGCTCAGCGGCCATGGCTCACGGGCCTAGCCGCTCTGCGGCATGTGGGATCTTCCCAGACCGGGGCACGAACCCGCATCCCCTGCATCGGCAGGCAGATTCTTAACCACTGCGCCACCAGGGAAGCCCCTATACTTCAGTTTTTTTTTTTAAAAAAAAAACAACAAATTGATAGAGAAAAAAAGAAAGAAAAGAAATCAATTCCATATTTGCCAAGCATTTGGGAAAGCAGTCCATCGTGGCTGTTTTGTTTCCAACACAAGCACATTACTCTGGAGCAATGGAGGGCATAGACAGTAAATCCCTGGGGAGAAGATGCTTCATGCCCACAGAGCACGGTCTCACCAGGAAGACAGGGTGGTGATAAACCATCCAGGGAAGGATGGGCAGAGGTATGCACTGCATCCATGCGGGTACCTGTTGGCATACACAGTTCAGACCAGGGTGGAAAAGCCCTGCCACAGGCTAAGCTAAGCCACCTGTACACACTGACATGGGTATTCCTAGGTAAGTTACAAAACTGTAACCCATAAGAATGGGTCCGTAGGACAAGAACTCTAGCAGTCATCTAACATATCCTGGCCCTCCTCTTATGCTGTTTCCCTGACAAAAAAAAAAAGTGAAAAACAAGATTAACTGACCTGCTTGATCCTTAACTGTCTGGGAAAAAGAAAAACAAAAGGTACATTTGCCTCTTCCGCTACTTTCTACAGAACTTCATTCCTGCAAGTACCAAAAGGGCTATTGATTCTGCAGTGACTTCTTATTATGATAGAATACATAGAGGTGTAACAGGCAGTGAATGCATCCCTCAAGAATAATGAATCCAGCAAATGGTCACACGATGTCTTATGTAGAATACTCAGACCTGTAAAAGCAGCCCAGGGTGGCTGAATGATGACCCTAATATAACCAAGTAATTAATTAGTTCCATCATAATTTTGGTTTTATGACACTCACTTTTATATGTCAATAGTCAATGTAATGGCATTTTAAATTAGAGGGAAACCTCGAGACAGGAGGAAAAGGCAGTATATACCTTACTGAATCACAAATAACCACTGCGCCACCAGGGAAGCCCACAATCTGATTTTTTAATTCCAAAAATGACCCAATAAACTTGTTTTATAATTAAATTGATCCTAACTGCTTCTCTTTTTGTTTTCCATCCATTTTTGGTAATCATGCAGAGATGTCTATTGGACATCTATTATCATTATAATTAAGTATAAAAATTACTTTGTGTGCTTGTAACATAAGACCTCACGCTTGGTCTACTATGGGGGCTTGGCCAGCTCCCTCCAGGGGTACAGAAGGAAACCACAGGTTTTCAGTGTGAGCTGGAGCCCCTAATTCACCTGACTACAAAATATGGAATATGCACGAATAATTAGCTCAGCAGTTCAAACCTCCAAATGACTGCCTTCCATGGAAATCTCAGCTTCAGAAACATAAGCTGGCAGACAATTTTTCATTTTTAGGTCTTTACAAAATTTTAGAATTCATGACCTACGTGAAAAGTTCGTAGTTTATTGAGGAAGCAGTACTCAGCAAAAGAGTTAAAGAACTGAACTGCATCAACCCTTCTTCGAACCCAGTAAATGACTGCACAATGCCTTTGCCTTACACTCAACTGAACAGAAAAATCAACTTTGGCATTTATGCTGGCTTTCATCTCCTTCAGTAAAAAAGTAATTACAGTACTAAATATCATGGGTGATTTTTTTTTTAAGACTGCAATTTTCAAGAAAGTTATTTTGTGCAAAAACCATTATTTTCTATTTTCACTAAAAGAGATAATTACTAAAATGCATGGAATTTTATATCAAATCTACCTGGTTGGCATCTGTGTTCTTCTAAGAAAGGAGAAAACATTCTTTGAATAGCTTAAACAATCTCGGTTTGCAAGCAAAATCACAGCCTACAAATATTAGCTGTGATACCAGCAGTGAAGAAGGAAGAAAGAACAAAACCTTACCATTTGCCGTATCCTTTTTAAAGTTATCCAGGAATTCCTCCAGGAGTTGGGACTGGTTAGGAGGGGGCAGCAGACCCTTCTGGTCCCTTGAGAACAGGTCACTGTCTGACCATGAAGAACACAGAGTTGCTTTTGTGTCCGGCAGCCTGGCGATCAGAGTGAGCGCGACACTCTTCTCAGAAAACAGGGCCTCCATCTGCTTGAGGTCAAGATCAGACACAGCTTCCCCATTTAAGGTCATGATTTCATTGCCCTTTCTCAGCCCTGAGGAGAAAGGGGACACAGAGGAAGAAGAAAGAGAGATATTACTGAGAGAAATATTTTAAGATGAAAGATGGCTGCAAACTCAAACCGTCTAGCGTTCTCAGGGACTGCTCTGTCGCCACTTTAAAAGAAAGCGCCAAAATGTGTAGTACTCGGATTCCACTGGTAACAAATTTCAGCTCTCAGACTAGTGTTAGAAGAAATAGTTTGAGGGTTACTCAAATTGATTATTCCTCTATGTGATATTCAGTGCCCTGGGAAATAACATTAGCCTGTGTCTGTCTGCCTGCCTGGCTCCATCTGTCTGTACGTATGCATGTGTACTGTGTGTGTGTATACTCTCTCTCTCTCTTTCAAAACCACACACACAAATTCTCTCTCTAGATATACATATAGGTGTGTATGGATATGGATATGGAGATGCGTCTTCAATTCAACTATTAAGTTTACTTTCTTTAAAATTCTAGGAGAAACTGTTTTCTGACGAAACCATAAGAAAATTTCACTAGCCAGACTGCACTGCACCGCACAGAATTAAGAGAGAACAGAGACACCGTGAGCCTCACGGACCTTCCCCATATGCCGGGCCACCCGGGAGAACATCGCTTATAAAAATGCGGCTGAGGTGCTGATGCCCGTCCACCTGCGCAGTCACTGCGAAGCCTAGGAATGAAAATAAAAGGAGAAAACGAGTCTAAAGTCATCACACTAAATCAATGGGCAGTACTTCCTTGACCATCTATTCTCATGAGTATGGTATCTTTAGAAAGTCTAAATTACAACTATTTTGATATCTAGCAGGGGCAGAAAAAGGGGAATGTGTCAGATCTAAAAGTATAAGAAAAATGAGTGCACAGCCTCGTTCAAAAGTTGAGACAATCTATCCATGTTCAGAGCAGCATTATTCGCAACAGCCAGAAGGTGGAAGCAACCCAACTGTCCGTGGACAGAGGAATGGAAAAACAGAACGTGGTAGAGACACACAAGGGAATATCTTCACTCAGAAAAAGGAAGAAAATTCTGACACACGCTACAACACAAACCTTGAGGACATTATGCTACATGAAATAAGGCAGCCACAAAACAACAAATACTGTATGATTCCACTTATATCAGGGACTAGAGCAGTCAAATTTATAGAGACAAAAAATAGAAGGTCGGTTGCCAGGTGCTGAGGGAAGAAGGAACGGGAAGTTATTGTTTAACAGAGTCCCGGTTTTGCAAGACAAAAACAGTTCTGCAAATAGGTGCTGTTAATGGTGACACAACAATATGAATGTATTTAATGTCGCTGAATTGTCATTTTAACCATTCTTAACAATCGTTATGAAGGTAAACTTTATGTTATGGGTAGTTTACCACAATTTAAATGTTTTTTAATTTTTTTAAAAAGTTGAGACAAAATATAGTCCTATTAAAATAAATTAAGTTCGCTTCAATACAAAATATTTGTTCAGAAACAACTCTATATGGGGCTGGGCAACCAGGAGAGACAGCCCTTCTCTGAATGCATCGCCCTCTGTACTCCATGCCCTTGACTGTGATTCCATGGTGGGAACACACGTTTCCATGTCTTGGTCCCATAACACTGGGAGTTCCTTGACAATAGGAAGAAAGGCATGTCCCCTGTTTCTTCTGTGCTCAGGCAGAGCCCAGAAGATTGTGGTCACCAAAAAGTATCTTTTCAAGTACCTTCCTTCAGTCATTCAAATGCAAAGAAGATGCACCAATGGGGACTGTGGAGAGTAGAGTAAAGGCCAATAGAAACACAGACAACATGCTCAGTGGGCTTCAGAGGAAAAACCAACATAACACTTGGGGCCAAACAGATGACGTAAAATTAAGAAACAAAGAACATGTCAATTTTATCAAGTACAAAAAAAACAACTCATAAAATGGAAATCTTAACATATTACAATGACTAGGATTTAATCAGCTTGAGTCATTTTAAGCAAAATAATTATGTCAATATATCTAACACGAAATAATCTTTCTACGGAGATATTTACTGACCATTATATAATTATCAGGTTCCTATGGTAAAAGGCAAAAGATAGGAAGGAACTTTCAGACACGAACACAGTCTATAAAGAGCTCAAAGCCAAGTTTAAACACAGACAGACAGAAATGCAAGAATTAAATGCTACCAAGTGAACGGCTGCTTCCTTGAAGGCGCTGTCACGCGGAACCTCTTAGCCTCGGCATCCTGAACTGATAGAGTTAAACAAATAGCACTTTCTTTGAAATCTTCAGCCTTCAAGAACCAGTCACCTCAAGATCTCAACATCATGATCTCTGCCTGTTGCAGCACCAAAAGTAGAAGCCCGAGATGCAATCGCTCTCGTTAGGTGTGGTTCTCAGCATTACAGGAATTTGTGCTTGTTCGGGGGTGTATGCACGAAAGAGAAATGGACAGATGTGACTCTGAAGGGCCTCCTGAATCAAACCTTGCCCTGAAAACGTGTGTGCTATTGAGGTTCAGAACTGAGCTTTGGTGTCTGAAAGTTCCCAAGAAACAGTAAATAGGGTAGTTTCATGGTCTTGGCTATTTCCCTATAAATAGGAACAAATTGATATACTATGTTAAATGGAAAACAAAACGTTTTCTTCACAACAAATAATGCACTGAAAAAATGCCGTCTGTAATTTGCATTTGCTAGTTAGAAAGAAGGTCAAAGAAGTGAGATGGCTGAACTTTGCATAAGTAATATTTCATAGTTTCAGAATTCTCAATAGGAAGAAGAAAACTCTTGCCCAGAATCCTAGGAAACTGCCACTGTTCAGTTATAATCACAGCCTCCTGCATCACTGAGGAGTCTCTTCTCCATATTTTTAATGGATTTTTGTTTTGTTATCTCCCAAGTTAATACTGCACCTAGATATTAAATACAGTTGGTCAAAAAATAAAACATCTCTTTGTGGGGGAAAATGTTTAGAAAAACGTATTCGATGTATCTAACGTTGAAATGGAGAAAAGGTTAATGTAAAAAAAATACTTTATATTGACATTGAAAGGGAGAGGGGGGGCTTCCCTGGGGGCGCAGTGGTTAAGAATCCCCCTGCCAATGCAGGGGACACGGGTTCGAGCCCTGGTCCGGGAAGATCCCACATGCCATGGAACAACTAAGCCCGTGCACCACAACTACTGAGCCTGCGCTCTACAGCCTGTGAGCCACAACTACTGAAGCCTGCGTGCCACAACTACTGAGCTTGCGCTCTGGAGCCCACGAGCCAGAACTACTGAAGCCCATACACCTAGAGCCCATGCTCCACAACAAGAGAAGCCACTGCGATGAGAAGCCCCTGCACACCACAATGCAGAGCAGCCCCACTCACTGCAACTAGAGAAAGCCCGGGTGCAGCAACAAAGACCTAACGCAGCCAAAAATAAATAAATAAATAAAGTTATTTTTTTTTTTAAAAAATTGAAATGGAGAAGAGATTTAATGTTTAACAAAACCAATCTTTATATTAACTGAGTAACATCTCCATGGTGAGAAGTACTATATTAAATATAAACCCATTATGTAAGTTAAATAAATAAATGCTATGAAGTGATCTGGGTAACACTGACCCTTAATTGTTAAACTGAAGGCAAAGCAATCAGATAAGCCTTCTTCAAGAAAGTCAGACTTTCAGTTAGTTCTTGAAGGACAGGTCAGATTTACATACTCAGAGAGGAGGGACTGGGGGAGGGAGAAATGAGGGGAGCCGTCCAGGTGAGTGAAAAGCTAAGAGCAAAGACACTGAGACAAAAAGAACTGTTACATGAATCAGAAGTTAATCAGCTTAGAACCGCCCCCAGCACACTATAAATCCATTGTCTTGTTATTGTCACCATCATTTCAAATTTCTCTTCAATTTTTACATTCATCCCTTTTAATTACTTTGGCATTTTTAACTAACAGTAATACATACCTTTTAGCCTACTAATATAAACAAACAGAAATGAAGAAAGAGAAAGGAAGCTCAGAAACTATTGTCATAGTTTCTGAAAATGTAAAGAAAAAATATTAGGTCCAAAGATACTGGGGCAAGCTAGGCAAGGATGGACCAGACAGTTCTCTGATGAGGGTGTTCCTTAACCTTACCGAAGTCAGACACACCCCCGGTCTTTGTGAGCTGCACGTCATAAACATTTAGTGGAAAGACTTCTATTTCATCATAAACCTACAAAAGGTAAAAACCAAAATCAGAGGATTTGATGTCATAATATCTGGAAATTTATTTTGACTGTTTCCAAACCAGATGCCAATTTAAACAGAACTTTCCCCCCAGATTACGTATTTTTAAAATTAAGGGGCCACAGGTGGGGTTCAGATGTCCCTTTCTGAAGCCAAAGCCCACTCACCTGCTCTTGCATGTATTCATACGGTGCAGGAATACTGTGCTCAACGTTCTCATCCACTAATTTTCGAAGTTGCAGGCCGTAGTGGCTGGGTTCCAACTGCCTCATCTACAAAGAAAGAGACAATTATTCAGCTGTCGAATGTTCCTTCTAAATGCATCACTGTTCATTAAAAATCAAAGTGGAAATTTCTCAAAGAAATATATAATTTGCTGAGTTTAAATCTACATAAGAGCTCAAATTTAAGTATGCAAAAAAGAAAAAAAGGGACAAATAATTATCTTTAAGGTTTTCTCTAAATGATACCGCTTACCACTAAAAGCAAGAGAGGTGATTTGAAGAAGTATGGTCATAGACATCTGATAGTAGAATATATCTCATCATCAGTAAGTGCTCTCTTTTTATAGATTGACTGTACCTAACTTTAAGTTGTTTCCTGTTACTGAAGTAGGGAAATTTGTGAAATGTCAACCATCGCATATTCTACAGACTTCAGAATTAGGAATTTCCTATTCCAACCACTTCTCACAAGAAAAGGTGTATACACGCACACACATCCTCTCTCAGACACATTTTCAACAATGACAAATTATCTCAGGCCTCTGTTCTAATTGGGTCTAATTCACCCACTACTTCTGACCTCCTCTATCAGAATGCTTACCAACTTAATAAGTAATATCATTGCTATCGAACAATACTGTTTGCTGTCTGAATAAACACCTGACATAATGGAGTGAAAGGAAAGTAAATTCACGATTATAACCTGTGTGTATAAATGTCTGGAATCCTAAGGCGTAAGTCAGTGACAAAGGAGGCCTGAAATGAACGATGATCTAGTAAGTCAGTGTTCGTGGTAAAGAGTTACCAAACTCTACATGACTTTTTTACCATTTCATGTATTTGCATTTTCTCTGCAAAGTTAAAAATATTTCAGCTCTACTGTGCCATCTGGTGGTCTGAAAGCATCTGATCTGATGCTGCTGTGTCGGCTTCATGGATCTCAGAGGGCTCTCTTGAAAATGTATCATAAACTTCCTTTTCAAAATAAAACCCAGTTTGAATAAGGAATAAAACACCATCTCATAACAATCTCCATGAAGCAACTGTGGATGGTACCAAGTAACTCATTTAATCTGGAGAAACTTGATAAAACTACTTAGGATCAAATCAAAATAATTCAAAGTTTACACCACTTTCTCATAGAGCACCATCTCTAAGTACCCTAAATAACAACAGCCTTCATAATTATCCCAGATATAGAGGTACATATAGAATTCCAGTAAGATAGCTCAGGCTCTTCATGAAGGCAAGGGGTCATGACTTATCCTTCTAAGACATGAAGAGAATACTAAATGTGTTAATTAACAAATACGTCAAAAAAAAAAAAAAAAAAAGAAAGTGAGGTCTTAAACACCGCTCAAACTTAGAAGGCACGGGAGGGCGATGTGAACGATTATTTCCATTCAGAAGTATATTTCTACCGCAAAATCCACTACCTTGCACGCCAAAGTCAGAATATCTTCTACTCTGTGTTCCGGCTTGATCATCACGGTCACAGCTTGATGGTCCTGAAACTGAACGTCAGTCTGGCTCTCCCATGAGCCGTCTCGGGGAACACGATCTACTGCTGACCCGTATATGTGCAGCAGGTCATCCACCTGTTTTTAGATCCCAAAGGAAAAGGTGGACAGACTTGATAAGCAAATGATGGAAACTATTGGGAAAATGCCCCCTTAATTTATAGTTAGCCATTTCACACTCCTCGCATCCTGGCTTCTCATGACCCTCTGGGGCAGACAAGCCTGGGATTTCCTCATTTGTTTAACCCACGTGCAACTGAAGCCCTGGGAGGCTGAGCAAAGTCAATCAACTCCTCCTCCCGAGTTCTAGCCACTATGCCTTAGCCCAAGTTAGAACACTGCAGTCACTGACGGGCTGCTTAGTATCTCCTCTTACTGCTCTAGAAATTGCCGGCTGACTGGGGCACAGTGAAATCTGCATCTAAGCCATGATCCCAGTAAATTTCAGATACGCTCTCATCCACGGCCTCTGACACCTGCCTGCATTCTAACCATGAGCTGTGTTTAACTTAATCCAAGCACGTTTCTCTTCTCTCTTATTTCTACTTGTTTTTTTAAATTAACCCCTGATCCTGGGCTAAATGGTTTTCCATCCTTCAGCTATTTCCCATCTAGACACACTTTTAGAAATCATCCCCAAACATACCACCTTTCACAAACTTTTCCCAGGGAAGTTTTGTTTCCTAAACGTCACCATCACAGTAACTCCATGACCTCATGCTAATATGTACTTCTATAATTTATAAACAAAAATAAATAACATTCATTAAGCAACTCAGAAATGTTTCCCTCTGCTTAGGTTCTCACATTAGTCTGATGGTAAAGACAAGACTTGGGGATTTAAATCAAAAGACTGATGTTCAAGTCACAAACTCTACCACTTCCCCAGCAGCAACAGGACATTTCCCTTGCTGAGCCCTGACTTGTATTTTGTAAGATGGGATACTGTTAATATAATACAATTGCTTAAGTTGACTAATTAATAATACAACTTTTGTGAGCAAAGGAGATCACAGAAGCCAAAACACCTTACACACCAGAAAACGTTACATTCAGATCCAACAATATCACATTATTATATCCCACGTATCATACACTAAAGTTGTCATTGATGCCTGACTTTACTTTGAATTCTATGCATTTTTTAAAAATCACAAAGCAAAAGATCCTCCTGTATAGAATCAAAATACTAGAATACATACAGTAAAGAAATTTAAAAAAGAAAACAAAACAGGTTTAGGCAAAGAAAGGGAAGAATCAATCTTCCTGTGTTGTCTTTTTAAATGTGGTGCTCGCTCATCTTTAAAGTGGCATTTCTGGATCTGTCACTTTCTGTACATTTTCCTGGAAAGATGATCACAGCCTAGAATGAAAATGAACCTCACGTGCCAAAGCAAAAGAGAGAGAGAGAGAGAGAGAGAGAGAGAGAGACAGAGACAGAGACAGAGACAGAGAGACAGAGAGAGAGAGAGACAGAGAGAGAGAGAGAGACAGAGAGAGAACCAGATGCCCGGAGGACGCAGGGAACCAGCACGAACACCAGTTTCCCCTGTAGGGTCCCATCTCACATGGGTCACATTTTCTTCTCTGGTTAAATAAACCTCCAGGCACTTCTGCTCATTTGAGCAGGGACTTCAACCACGTGCAACGGCAACAAGCAGGCACTGCCTTAAAGGCGCAGAACCCGCCTCTCAAACTACGCTTGCTCAGAATCAAACGAAAACCCCAGCAGAGGTCACTGTGGAGTAAGAAACCACAAAGAGCCCGTCCCAGAGGAAGTCAAATCGCCCTGACTGCCACTGCAAAGCAATTCAGGTCTGCACTTTCAGAGCAAAACGGGAAAGGCGTGATCTAGGATGGCCCGCTGGGGGAGGGACGGGGAAATACAAATTCACAACTACCCTCCCCTGCCCTCCTGTCCACCCCAGAGAGACCATACTACACACTGCCCGTTCACTCACCGTCCGCAACCCTCTGCGGTCGGCACTGTCCCGACCCTCCATTCAACAAGTGAGAATTGTGAGGCTCGGAAAATTCTAGAAACTTGCCCACGCTCCCACAGGAAGCTGTGACTGCCGTGCTGTGGGGATCTGAACCCTGGAAGCCAGGCTTGAGCCTCTGCTCCCTGCCCCTGCACTACAGAAATACCAGCCCGGCAGTCAGTTACCTCTCGCAAAATGGACACAAGCCAACTTCCTGGACTCTCTGGCGTTTTTCTGGACGCACGGCATGTTCTGGCTCCCCTGACACCTCCACGAAGCAGCAGCGCTCTCCTGCCTCCAGACCCCTGGTCACCTCCACCTCCTTCACCTGCTTTACCCTCCTCACAGCTTCTGCGCTGAAACTACATATACCTTTCAACCTTATTTCAAACACTGCCCCCCGCCCCTTGTGAAGTGTCTCCTGCTCTCTTCGCCCCCTAACCCCAATTCCACTCAGACGCATCTACACCCCAATGTCCCGGTACAGCACTTAGCGAAGCCCAGCCCACTTGACAGTCATTTCTAGGCTGTTCCCACGCCCTCGGGTGCTGAGATGAATGACATCCGTCTTCCTCATGCTCAGTCTCTTTCAGCCCTCCACACAGTGTGTCCTGCACCCGGAACACACCCAAGCCATGGATGTTGAATTGGATGCAACGAGAAATTCACAGTCACACAGAGGCTTGGAAAGTAAAGGCTGCCCATTTTCAGTATCCTATTCGAATCTGTTTACACAGTGTCAAGTTCTTAATCCTCCCTAAAGTTTCAAGAAAAAGAACTAAGAGCGGATTACTGAAGGGGAAGAAGTTCTAGGCTAGGGAAAAGCGTGCAGGCCAACTAAGAGATGCAAAGGACAAAAGAGATGTTCACATTCTATTCGATGAAACAAGGTTTTGTGCCTACAAGTGCTCTGAGGAATCATTTTGAGTCTACACTGTTGACCTAAGATCAACTGAATGACAAATGAGACGATGCCTATCAAAGCCAAGGCCATGGAAGGTTCAGATCCTCTCAAGAGACCCTACAGTGAACATTTATGTGTAATTTTCTCCTGTGCATCTCACACACTCTCACAACACACACCCCCTAGAAATGTACACAATTAAAGAAAGGTAAAATCTGGCCATTCAACGGAAGCAATGAGGACGTAGAATTGATTTGTCAATTAGAACTAGAAAAAGAAAAAAGAAACGGCTACTTGGTGCTTACAGATCTCCTAGGCTGTTGGAAGATGTACCCACTTGGAGAAAACAACTGGACTGATTCCCTCAAGGGTCAATGTTATCCATGCTGAAATCACATGCTTTATGTTCAATAAGCCAGATAAGATATTCTCCTACATTGTTTTTCACAAAAGGAACAGAGAATCGTGAAAATAAGCCCAGCAAGTTGATGTACCTGGAAAACTCCTTTCTCTGCTTAGCCTTAAAGGTGCTACATTAATCTTCTAACCACCCACCCAGAAGTCCCCGGTTGGCCACCTCTGTTGAGACCCCTGTATACTCCTCCCACCCACTCCATCCCCCCCTCCCCACAGAATTAGTTTCCCATCAGCCTGTTCAAGGTTTCCAGTTCCTGGAGAAGACAAGTGAAACAGCAAAAATATAATAAACAGACAATGTGGGTCAAATCCCAGCCTTGTCAGGGCTGGTTATCTCACGTCTCTGGGCTTCTTTCTATTTCTTCACCTTTACAAGGGGCTAAAGCACGCCAGCCTCATGGAGGAATTAAGATTGGTGTGAGGAATGGCACTGGAAGGTACTACATAAACTGTAAAGAGCCATAAACAATGTAAAAGATCTTTTCTGAAGTTCAGTGTGGACTGTGGAATTACACTAGAGTAGGCTTGACCACCGTAATTCAACAATGGCCACTATAAAGAACCGCATGAGAATCACCCCTTGTTTCAAAACCCTGGGGAATCATGGTGACTACAGGTGCCCAGACCACCGCGTGGTCCAGCGCTGAGCGGCCACGCACGAAATGCAACATCACTGAACCGCAGCCGAGGCCACTGCGGCCACTACAGTTAAGGTTTGCAAATCACTTCCGCCCTCAGGGTAGGGCAACTTCCACAGAAGCATTCCTTATTACTATCATATTAATGGTCCTGAAAGCACATGTCAAATTACTTCTGCCCCGTGTGCCTCAAGGAGAGAACACTGAAACTCCGCGGGTTCTCACAGCAGATGCGTTTGGATCAAATGGCTCATAATTACTGCCGGGATCGGTGAAGGGGAGTGGGCAGCAAAACCACAACCTGGCTGTGGCCAAGGGGCCCCCACTGCAGTCGCTGATAAAAGGGAGGCCTGTTAGCAAGTGAGATGAGAAGAGAACACGAAAGGAGTTACGCGCTCTTGGCTGTCTTAACAACAGCAAAATGTCACAGAGGAGGTGGTGTTGATTTCCTTCTTGGGCCGAGGCCCAAACATCAGTTGATATGAAAGGGAAACAAAGACCCATCTATACTATCCATCTGTGCACGTATGGATGTTATGTACGGTTCCAGACTAAATGTTCTATTTAAACAGACCCGAGTTACGGTCAAGAGTAAGCAGTTTCATTCATAGCTTCCATTTAAAAAAAAAAAAACAACATTAGCGGGGTTTTTTTTCCAGTTTGGAGCTAACGACTGATGTGACAATACTTCATTCACTGCCTGCCGCAGAAAGTTGGGACACCCCAAGCCAATTTTCCAGGAGAGAGAGCCAAGGCCCAGGGCTCCACAGCAACTGCAGTGAAACTTCTGGGGTAGCTGCCATCCAGAGCCTCCTCAGGGATTTGTTGTCACAATCTCCATAACAAACATCTCCCTTCACACGTTGATTGAGACTCATTATTACTCACCAAGAAGTACCCTAGGAAAAGCTTTCGTTTTTTGGCTGGCCAAAGTGTCCTTTAAAAAATGGTCAAATAAGGGCTTCCCTGGTGGTGCAGTGGTTGAGAGTCCGCCTGCCGATGCAGGGGGCGCGGGTTCGTGCCCCGGTCCTGGAAGATTCCACATGCTGCGGAGCGGCTGGGCCCATGAGCCATGGCCGCTGGGCCTGCGCATCCGGAGCCTGTGCTCCGCAACGGGAGAGGCCACAACAGTGACAGGCCCACGTACCGCAAAAAAAAAAAAAAAAAAAAGCTCAAATGAGACTGGCCTTATTCCAACCTTAACAGATTTCAAACTAGGGTGACTCACTGTTGGACGGTTATATGACGCACCGATTAGAATAGAATATTTTTAAATACCCGTGACCTCCTCCCTCCCCACACTCAGGAACGACTGCCTTTCTGTGTGACGCTAATGGACACAATACACTGTTTACAAACAGACGTTTTGTGCAGGTTATAAATATTCTCCAAGAACGATTAGCAAAGGAAAACTAGTGGAATGAAATATTAATTATTCAACCAGCTACAGGCAGAATTTTAAGTCCCAGAGACATAAAAAACCAAATACCCTTCATTCTAGCTGCAACTCATTTAAATGTAGTTATCTGAGTACTACAGTACAGAAATGATAAACACACCATTAAAATAGCCCTATATGTCAAAGGAATTTCTTCACTGTTGCTACAGCAGAAGCAATGTTTAGTTAAAACAAATAGGGATAAATGTTTAAATACATATGCCTAAAAAAAAGGATGCAGTAATTTTCTCCTCTCACTCGTTCCAGCGCCAGTGGGACTTGTCAATTAAATCACAAGAAGATCATTTGTTAATTAAAGCCCAATTTAAATAAACACTAAGCTTAATTCTGACCATTCATGGCTATTTTAGCAAAAATTTATTTTCAAAGTCCAACATAAGTTCTGTTAATAGAAAGTGCTTTGATGATACAATTTCTAAACTCTCAAAGTAGGAATTTTAAATTGTTATTTAATGCTGGAAGACATACGAAAATTATGGGTTTTCATTACAGATCAAACAGCTCTTCTCAACCATTAAAGGGCTACATCTAATATAGACAATTAAGAGGCAAATTTATTAAGCAATATTATGTCCTTAGCAGTGAGCCATGGATTGAGAACACACACACAATCAAGGGTACTAGTTACAAGTTTGCTTGGGAGACATGACGTATACACTCGGTGGGATGACTAACCAAAAAAGATTGTAAGAACCAAGTAAATAATAGTGAAATAATTTTTTTAATCAAGTAAAATCCCTGGTGGACAGTGTATTTTGACCTGATTTTGAAATAAGCTCTGCATGTATATAGAAATAAAGGGGCAGGGAATGGAAATTATTCATTATGAAAAGTCCACCATTTTGACGGTGTGTTTTATAAAAAAGGAAGGTATGGGTCTGCCTTCCACAGGGCCCCGTTTGGTCAAAGCTGGCCAAAGGAGGGCACAGAGACCAGCCAGAAGCAGTGCCCATGACACAGCCTCCGGGCACAGGCACCCCATCTCATGACCTGCCCTCTGGCAGCCCCTGACCTCTGTGAGTGGGAGGTCAGGGTAGGGTTCTGAGCAGAGGTTCTCTACCCCATTTCAGGACACCTCGGGCAGAGTTGCCCCTCGGAGTGGTCTCTATAATAACCATGGAACTGAGCCCATGCTCAGCACCCACGGTTGGGCCAACCTCCCATGGAGGCAGAATAGGTAGTTGTCTATGGTGTATATTTTAGGATCACCAGAAAGTTCATCACTCACCTCCCCCCAGACCCATCACTGGGTCTAACACTCCACCATTCCTCAGATTTTTCAAACTACGGCCAAGTCACTGAATGATCCCAATTAATTTGTTAAGTAATACTGCCTACTTCTGCAACAGCACATTAAGTTTGTCCAGACCGTTAAAATCATGTTTCAACCTCAACAAAGAGTTCAGAGGTTTATTGGACATAAAACCTAAGAGAAAATAATTCGGTGAAGCAGATGATAAGAGAAATAGATCGTAACATGAAACACAGCTTTAAGGGGAGACACAGCTTTGTGTCTTTGAAAAAGACACAAAGAAGAGGCATGAGCTCACTCAGACCACTTTCACCCTACTCCAGAATTCCATTCAGAAATGGTTCTGAGGATTTACTCGGTCAGGAGCTGTCCTGGGGACTAGACGGGGCCCCTGTATTCAGCTCCACTGAGGGCACCAAAGGCTACTGATTCGCAGCATGATGTAATATGTGTGTGAAGCCCCCTGACACCCTGAGAGGAAAATGCAAGTTTGGATTCACCAAACTCTCAAATGACGGTAAGAACTGCTGAGGAATAGGGACGAATAAATGAAAGTTGCTATTTTGAACTAAAGGTGCTTTAGTCTAGCTATACCACTTTGAAGACAGAGTTATCACGAGTTTAGATACCTTCAAAAAAACTTGGCAAGCTGATTCACTTTGTTATAAAGCAGAAACTAACACACCATTGTAAAGCAATTATACCCCAATAAAGATGTTTAAAAAAAAAAAAATACTTGGCATTCTGCAAACATCTTTTACCTACTCGGGACCATTTGAGTTCTAACTTTACAGTATTTTCAACAGATTCAGGTAAAGATTCAGAACTAGCATCCCCTCATTAACTTAGCATTTGTGTCATCCAAGTAAAAACAAGATGGCTACCATCTATGGCAACGTTTACCTCACTGGAGTTATTGGAGCTTTGAGGTAGCTGAGTTCCAGAAAATCCATGGCTGCCACTTGAATCAAATATCTGATAGGCAGGAGGGAAAAAAAGACTAATGAAATGGCTCTGCAATATTCGTTTGGCAGCTACCTTTTCTCAATATTGAAAAATTTAAGGTCTATGACATTTGATAAGATCTTCATATTGCAATGTGTATTATTTACTACTCTACTGCATGTAAAGTTTGAACTTTAAAGTTGCTTTTTCTTATTCCCATATGGTTACATATTTTACTTTTCTGTGATACATATTATTCAAGTCACCCTGGATATTCTTGATGCTGCTTTTACCAAGAAGTATAACGTCTCTGAAGATGTAGAAATCAAAGCTGGCAAAGCCACCAAAATCAAGCTTATAACTTTCGTAAACGTGCATAGAAGAAATACTGGGAAGAAATAAAGCTAAATATTAAAAGTGGCTGTGTTTGGGTAGAGGGACTAAGAAAAATTTCCTTTACTTTTTCCAATTTTTATCTTCTAGATTTTGTAGTCGAATACTAAACATTAACAAACAGGCCATTTACACATTTACGGATATCTACTACCTCAACTGCATTCAGTTATAATAAATACCAGTGTCATATCTTTTTAAAACAAAAATGTTCAACCGAATGCTTTTGTTTCTCAAGAAATCTTACGTTAAGGGCATTTACTACATATGATGGGGTAAAGACCATATTAGGGTCATATCTAATTGCTAAATGTCAACATTTTATAAGCAAATTATCAAGATATTTATCCTTGTCATTTAATTATACAGAATTGGCTACCTTGATTAAAATCAGAATTTGCCTCAAAGACATTATTCATAGAAGTTGAATTCAAAAACATAAGCCCAGCATTAGCCAATGGTTTATAGTTAACTATAGTCTATAACGAGGAAATACGTTTCCATTTATAACCAACAAATGATTACTTTCACAACTAAAGTACAAATAGAACCACAATTTTTTTTTTTATAAATGTATTTATTTAATTTATTTTTTTGGCTGCGCTGGGTCTTTGTTGCTGTGTGTGGGCTTTCTCTAGTTGTGGCGAGTGGGGGCTACTCTTTGTTGCGGTGCGCGGGCTTCTCATTGCAGCGGTTTCTCTTGTTGTGGAGCACGGGCTCTAGGCGCGTAGGCTTCAGTAGTTGTGGCACATGGGCTCAGCAGTCGTGGCTCGTGGGCTTAGTTGCTCCACAGCATGTGGAATCTTCCTGGACCAGGGCTCGAACCCGCGTCCCCTGATTTGGCAGGCAGATTCCTAACCACTGTGCCACCAGGGAAGTCCAGAACCACAATTTTTAAACGTGATATTCTTTCCAATTGTGAGTATACAAAAACAGTGGCCAAGTAAAAGGGATTCCATGTGAGTTTGCCCTCTTTCAATCAATCAACCCATGTCCCACCACCTCCAGCTTTATTGTTTTAGGATTACAGATGGGTCAAAGAAGTTGATTCTATCCCTGTTACTCACCTATTTCACAAAACTGTTATGTACAATCAAATGTGTATATCCATATAAAATTAGAAAAAGTCATGAAATGTGACCCTCTCTGCCAGCATATTCAGAATAACAGCAACCCGTCAGAAGTAAAAACAAGAACTTCCTTGAACTTCATCACAACTCACTTCCCAACTCACTTAAACGATCAGATCATTTTGTGATAGCTCATCTTTTCAAGAGTCTTTCAAAAAATAATAATCCTAAAACATATCGCTCAGCAACATAAAAATCATTATCATATACTGTATTAACAGCATTAGGAAATACTTCAGATATGAGTGTTCAAAATGTTTTGAGAACAATTCACTGTCCTTGGGCCACATTTCAACAATAAGCACTCAGGCTGTTTTTTTTGTTTTTGTTTTTGTTTTTTTGCGGTACGCGGGCCTCTCACCGTTGTGGCCTCTCCCGTTGCGGAGCACAGGCTCCAGACGCGCGGGCTCAGCGGCCATGGCTCACGGGCCCAGTCGCTCCGCGGCATGTGGGATCTTCCCGGACCGGGGCACGAACCCGTGTCCCCTGCATCGGCAGGCGGACTCTCAACCACCGCGCCACCAGGGAAGCCCACTTGGGCTATTTTTAACTTGACAAAATGTTGAAAGAGCCACCTTTCCTCCAGAAAACTAAGCAGCAGCAATGGCCCAGCGTTGCAGCATCCAGGGAGACCAGGTCCCAGCCCTGCCTCTTGGCTGCTGCGTGAACATCCGGGGAAAGGAAGTAACTCAACCTCTCCGGGTCTCAGGCTCCTCATATGTAAAATGTGATGACAAAACGCCTACTTTGTGTCATAAAGATGAAGTCAGCAAAGCGTCTGGCACCATCCATAGAATTTAGTTGCTGCTACTCTATTATTAATTTTACATGTTGGTTTTTGCGGTTTTGTTTTGTTTTGTTTTTTTAGTATATTTACAAAGTTGTACAATCATCACCACCGTCTAATTCCAGAATATTTTTTATCACTCCCCAAAGAAACTCCATATCCATTGGCAGTCATTCCCTATGCGCCCCTCCCCCCAGCCCTTGGCAACCACTAGTTACTCTCTGTCTCTATGGATGTACCTATCCTGGACTTTTAATGTAAATGGAGTTATAAAACCTGTGGCCTTTTGTGTTTAGCTTCTTTCACTTAGCATCATGTTTTCAAGGTTCATCCACGTGGGAGCACGTATCAGCACTTTCTTCCTTTTTTTTTCTTTAATATAAAATCTATGACAATTATTTCTAAAGGCTTCTTTTCTGATGACTCTTATTTTTGGGTTACCATGTGCTGCAGATGTGAGCAAGGTGTGAATACCTCTTTGGGAGTGCCAAAAAGAGACTGAGCAACTTGTGTGTTTCCATTTGAGGAAAAAATCCATGCTAAGACTGCATCCGTTTGAAGGAACTTTTATCTCATTCTGAAGGGGGATGAACATGTATGATTTATGGCATATCAAGGATTTCCCACTAGGTCTGCTGTCCCTCCCATGCTGGCAAACTCACCTGAGTTATAGACGGTCTTTTCTCCTTTCCTTTTCTTGCAAGCGTGTCCAGCCCTTTTAATGAAGAAAATAAGCCCTTCTTGTGTCTTCCTCGCTGGGTCAGTGAGAGTGTTCTTTTCCGGAGAGCAGAGTCATCTCTAGAACATACCTAATTCAAAACAATTTAGAAAAATCTTAAGACGCCATTATTTAGATGACAGAGAGAATTAACCATTGCCCTAGAACAGGAGTAAAGCCCTGCCTGCTATAAATGTGTTCTGAGCAGCCCCCAAAACTGCTGCAGGTCTGACATACCAGGACCGCATCCACCACAGAGATGTCCCTTATCTGGATAAACACATCTAGTTACAACATCCACATCTCTTCGGGGTGGACAGCAGGGTCAGCACAACAGCCCTCGGACCACCCGCCACACCCCCCACCCCACCCCCGCTGAGCTAGCACTATCCACAGAAGCCACCCGCACAGGAGCGATTTCAGAAAACCCAGTGGGGCTCTCGGGAGAACAGATCTAACAACCTTCCGTCAGCCCTTTAAATCTTCACACCATTGTTGCTACTCCTCGGGGATTCCACCTTCCTGACTATAGGAGGTGGAACAGACAGAAAAGGGCAGACACAGATGTGAATATTTAATAACTGTGTATTAGGAGCTGGATTCCGAGAATGGGCAGCAAAGAAGCTGGGATGCTGGAACTTTGTAGCAGGACGCCAATCATCCCTCCCCCGGCGCCTGGCCCCTGGGTGGCCCTGGTCAGTTATTGGCTTAAGTCACAGCAGTGCTGAATGTCAACAAGCTGGAGAAAGGTGAGCATCCATAGCGCTCCCCCTTCACGCTGCTGAACAGCCTTCCTGGAAACTTACCAGAGCGTGGAAAGAGGAAACTGACAAGACGCCCAACCGGCCCAGGGCCAGCTTGGAGGGGCGGCTGGCAGCAGCAAGGAGGCTCTTGGGGTTCGGCAACTCCCCGCCTTGCAGGCTGGCCAGATAGCAGCGCATCCTGAACAGATCCATGTGAAATTTCTCCAGGTTCTGCTCCCACTGCTGGATCTGTTTAAGCAAGAATAGGACTAATTTAAATAAAAATGAGAAGTGCTCGTGGGTCAAATTGAAAACGTGACCCCTTTCGCAAACTTAAAGGAAAAAGTCATTTCAGCTGGTGCTGCATGGTTGAAATGAGCCTTCCCTGCTCACCCCACCTCAAGCCCTCCTGCCCAAACACACAGGGTCAGACCGCTCTGTACTTCATCAGGATGGCCAAAGACAAAAACAAAGCCGGCGGTCCCAATACGGTGCCATGCCATGACCTCTGGAGAACTCTAGCGCTGAAAACCAGGCTGACGTAGGGCAGGATGCACAACTGAACGTCAGTTATTTCACTCTGTGTCGTTTACACTCACAGCCTCTGATCTTAATCAGATTAACCCGTCTGCACACAAACAGATGCTGGCTGAATGGAGACACGGGGCTGCACGTTCCTGTACATTCTGAGAGTCACTTAAAGTAACAAGCAGATGAACTTCAGGCGTGAGGACGAACAGAGCTTTTACTCCTATTTTAAGTATATTAGAGAAGAATCACCACCTACACATCTTTATTAAGACACATAAAATTATTTACACAACAGAAATTTCTACGTATTCTTCAAAACTTAAGTCATGAGTTGGTAAAGAAGTACCAACTCTGGGGGCCACTCTCCCTTCTTCCAAGAATGTCAAAGTATGTTCTGTGTTAAGTATTACCTTCATTTAAACATAAACGAATAGGTGAAGAAAGGTCCTAGTAAGTTGCCAACGTAGGGATTCAGAACAGAACAGAAAGCAGGGCTTCAAATGGTATTCAGAGCAATCTCGAAATTCAAGAGAAGGTCTGTAGTGAAGGCTTACAACGATTCGGTACAAGAACTGTGTCATTTCATTTGCAACAACTGCATCTCTAGCTTTGCCAAGTTTAGCACCCAAACAGATCCCAAACTTTCACAGTACACTTTCCAGGTCAACCCGTGATCCTGGATAAATGATATTTTGAAGGCGCTCTGTCATTTAACACTATGGTCCCCTCAGTCTCTGCCCAGGGAAAAGCAGGACAAATTCTGGGTGCTCCCTAGACCCCCTCCAAGTTCTCCGTATCCATTTCTTAGGAAGGTCACTGCACAACTTTTCCACATAAAAGAAATATGATGGGGCTTCCCTGGTGGCGCAGTGGTTGAGAGTCCGCCTGCCAATGCAGGGGACACGGGTTCGTGCCCCGGTCTGGGAAGATCCCACATGCCACGGAGTGGCTGGGCCCCTGAGCCATGGCCGCTGGGCCTGCGCGTCCGGAGCCTGTGCTCTGCAATGGGAGAGGCCACAACAGTGAGAGGCCTGCGTACCGCAAAAAAAAAAAAAAAAAAAAAATGATGGCTACAAGGTCTAAACAAATAATTTGTTGATCTGTCATAGTTTGTCCACAAAACAAAAGTCCCAGAGTGCACTGAAAAATCCCAATCTCCAGTTTAACTTCATTTAAGACGCCGTATGACCTTGCTAGTGATGTAACATCCCCCTCATGTCAGCCTTGAATCAATACCAGAATGACCCGTTGGCTTTTACAAGTGAAAAATGCCCAGCTCCACTGCCTGAGGAGCCCACTCTTTAGGCATGAGGCCCAGAAAAGCTGACACTTCAAAAGCACCTCCAACAACTCTGGTACCAGCCTGAGAGAGGATGACTGTTCTAGACTAACATGGCAGTTCAAATTGAACCGCAAATCTCTTCGTGGTCTTGCCATGTTACAGTGTTCTAGATTCCAGAAGTAATGGATGGGTATTCTGTAACCATAAACTACACATACTAGGAGCGCTAAGTCCCAGCAACACTATACTCCCGGTTCTGTCTCACAAATACCTTCGGTAGCTGACACCTGAACACCCACAACTTAGACGCATTCTTTTGTCTTCTAATAATATGCAGGTATTTCTAGGTTGGGTAGTGTATTAAAGCTTATCCCTCATCTATAACTCCACGTGAAACAGCTTATGAGATGCTTTCTAGGGGTTCTGGGGAGGGGTAGGTGGGATATGAAAGGCAAGAAAAACAGTGAGTCACTGGATACCAGACAATAAAGGAGCCCATGCCATCCACAGAGGAATAAAAAGACAAAATACCAAATAAAATAAAACCCAGGTCCGTGCCAATCACTACAGATCAGGGAAGATGACAAACTCTCATATTTTCACTGACTTCTGCGGTTTACAAAGATTTTTAAAGGCATCATTGAATGTATTTAAATAACTACACATCAAAGCACCACTGGAAGGAAAAGACAGTTCCATCCTAAACGATACAGAGGGAATCTTCAAATTTTGCCAGAAACACTTTATAGTCTTCAGCACACCTAGACCTCTCTACCCAAAACCTGGGACAAAATGCAGGTAAGTTCATAGGAAGAAAATGAATTCAGATGCTTAGGTTTGCTGAAAGAAGGAAGGGGCCGGGAGACCCCAAAAGCCCCAAGCAGACCTTACAAAGATCAAGAAGTTTGTTAACATATGTGATTATGTTTCAAGAGAACTGGTATCTCAATCAGTACTGCACACTGTAGAGGCATTTTTTAATCTGAACTTAGTAGAAAATGCAAATGAGAATGGACTTTATGACTTCTCCATTTCAATGATGCGTCCTGTCCTTATCTTGACTGAGCCGCGGGGGTGCCCAGATGTGTGGTCCAACACTAATCCGACTGTTTCTATGAGTGTTTGGGATGGGATTAACATTTAAATGCATAGACAGAATAAAGCAGACTGCCGTCCCTCATGTGGGTGGGCCTCATCCAGTAAGTTGAAGGCCTGGCTAGAACAAAAAGTCTGACCCTCCCCAAGCAAGGAAGAATTCCTCTTGCCCGATGGTCCTTCAAACTGGGGTATCGGCCTTTTTCCTGCCTTTTGACTGGAACTGAAATACTGGCCCATCCTGGGTCTCCAGCCTGCCAGTCTTCAGGTGCAAACCACACCATCCGCTGTCCTGGGTCTGTAGCTGGCCGACTCACTGCAGATCTTGGGGCCTGCCCATCTCTGTAATCACATGAGCCAACTCCTTATAATAAATCTCTTTACAAATATATTTTTCACAGGTCCTGTTGGTTCTGTTTCTCTGGAGAACCCTGACTAATACATCCTTCATCCCACAGAGCTCTGTGGCAGAGTAAGCCGTCATTAGTCACACAGCTAGTCCATATTTAAAGACAATATTTATCTTACTTTTAAGGTCATGGTCCTTTACGGAGAGAATCGGAGAGCGTGTTCAAATGAGGATCTGTGGTTGGATAAGAAACAAAGAAATATTTGATTTTTCTATCCACGGACTCACCAAAGTTGTAGAGAAGGATGTGGGAGAATATGCATGTAAAAAGTCCAGTGGATTCAGGTGCTTGGGTTACTTAGAGGGAAAAGAGAAGTACAAAGGCCAGACCCACGAGCTCAGTACAGACCCTGTAATACTGGGGAAGTCTGTGGACACAGGCAATGAGCTTGCAAGGGAGTTAGGGTCGCCACACCCTCATTTCTCAGCAGAGAATACTGAGGCCCAGGGAGGAAAGTGACTTTACCAGGGCCACACAATAAGCCGGCCCCTCCAGGTTGGCCAAGGCCCAAAGCTGATCCTGATGGGAGCAACATGCAGAAACAAGCTTCAATCGAGCACTTAGAACGCAGCCCCGGAGCCCCTGGTCCTCTCGCTCACACGGTGGGTATCGTGCACTATCCAGTAATTACTTAGCAACTTGCAGTTAAATCTTCATCTGACTGTCAACTGCATTTCCACCCACAAATCCCCAGGTGTTCTACAGAGAAGATGTAAGACTATCCACACTCTCATTTGGGTGAGCAATCTTGCCTCTCAATTTCCTACCAGCTTTGATCTTCAAGTTCAGCCCCAATTTAATGGTAACTAAAAGGAAAGACATTTTATTTTTATCCCTTTATCCCTCAAAAGATGAGATAAGGATACATTTTTCTTAAATGAAAGGGAGAAATAGAAGACAGTTTTGTATCTATGACACATACCACCGCAGTAAATTTCAACCATCGTCACCAAAACAGCAATATTATCCAAGCTCACACTTATCAGGGAATTTCTGGAGATTTTTTTCCTAATATGATCAAAAATGAAAATGCCCCAGATCGATTCCTTTAACCCAAGACTGTTTTTTCCCCCCTTTTTCCTACATTCCACAAGTACTGATAATTGCCTCAGACATTTATTTCATCAGGACATGAAAATCAAAACTCAACTTCTATGGGGCTTGAGCTTTCATTTCTTTAATACCCGTGCACAAAACACAAAAATAACGTGAATGAAGACAAGTCACGCAAAGGAAGTTTTCATTATCTTTCATTTGTAAAAGAAAAATTATCAACAAAAAATTGAGGAAAACTCCCATTTTTAAGCACTGACACAAATGCAATGCAAAAGTTTCCTCTTCATTGCTAATATAGCTATATTTATTTAATGAGCTCAGAAAGGCTACGGTCTGCTCTGGAAAGTGGGAGGGGAAGGAGATGAAGGTTCATGCTAAAAATAACAGATGAATAAGTGACACATAAAAAAGATGACAAGTACATTCCTACCACACCCAAAACTCCTAGAAAACTATTTTCTGCCGTTTAGTCATTCAATCACAGTATTTGGCCATTTGTCCATTTCTAGGTTGGTCCTAAGAGATAATTCGTTTTTCCTTTCTGGCAGAGTAAGTTGAAAAACTCCCATGCAATATTTTCCAAGCACTAAAATCCACCTCCGCAGAAGAACCCAGCTAGTGACACAGAAGACACTGAAGCTCACCGGTAGTTAGAATAACCAGCCACAGGTTTAGAAAATCAGTTTTGTTTTGTTCTTCCCTTTGAGATATAATTCACATGCTAGAAAATCCACTCACCGAGTGCATTCATAATAAATACATTTCCCATCAAATCAAGCTGAAAAACCCAAGTTAAGAAAAGAAGTAAATTAAGGATTAATTTCTACTTTACACAAAACCACTCATCACATGGTTCCTTAGCAAGTGAAGCACAGTCTGATTCACTGAAGTCTTACTGAGAGGCTTGATTGGGTTAGGAGCACAGATTCGTGTTTAAGCTCTGCCACTTGACAGCTGTGTGACATTGGACCATTTCCCTCACCTCTCCCAGCGTCTAACCACTCATCCATCAGGTGGGTGATACAGACAAGTTGTCCGCATGGAGTTACTGTAGAATCATACAGGATCCTGGCCTGAGATAGGAGCCTTGAGAAGTAGACTCAGAAACCATGAGGACGGAGAGAAGAAGAGAGGATGTTCCTTGGGAAATGAAGGAGTGAAGCCTGAAGGAAAGTAGCCAGGAGCTGGTGAGGGGCTGGGGTGGGGACCAGCCCAGGGAAGAGGAAAGGAGACAGATGTGTCCACTCACTACGTGGAACCAAGTACCAGAGAAACAGACAGGGAGAAATTTACCCACCCTTTGGGAGCTCTTATTTCATACTAGGAGCAACCTTATACACAAAGGGATAACTACACAACAATGCGTGAGATAAAGAGAGACCCTGAGAATTATGGGAATATAGAAAGGTGCCTGACGGCGAGGTGGGAAAGGGGGTCAAGGGCAGCTCCTTGGAGGAGCTAAATCCTTCATCACAGACAAGCAGGGGTGAGCCTGATGACAGGGGCAGGTGGGATAGGGCAGTTTGCGTGTGTGGTCTACGTGGGTCCTCTCTGCCTGAGGGAAAACCCAAAGAGAGAAGTGGAACCTACAGGAAGTTTGGTGTTGTAGCTAAAGGTCGAGGTGGGGAGAGGTTGTCAGGGACTTTATCTTGTAAGCAATGGGGTCCACTGCGGGATTTTTAATCCTGGCAATCCCATGGTCAGATTTGCTTTTTAGATGCAAACCTCTCTGACCTTGTGCAGAAGAGGCATCTGAGGAAGGGCAAAACCGGCAGCCTCACAGGGAAGAGAGAAGACAGTCCTGCTTACACCCCTCATCTCTCAGCACCTGCATACCGTGTGCTGAAAATTCAAACTGCCAGGGTGACCGCAGCATTTCAGAGTGCTCTGCCTTGGCTCACGCTGACCCCTGGCCTGGAATTTCCTTCTCCATTCCTCTCCTGATTAACTCCTCATTCTTTAAGAAGCAATGCAGGCATCCCTCCTCCAGGAAGTCCTCCATGACTACACAGGAGGCTAAACTTCACGTGTCTTCCACAACACTCTGGAATATCATCTGCTCTGAATTCATTCTATTATGTTGAAATTATATGCTCAGCTGTCTGTCACTCTGCTAGACTGCGAGCACCCTGAGGGCAAAGACAGCATCTTTGAATTCCCAGTCTGCACCCTCGCCTGGCCCAGAGTCTGCACTTAGTAAACGTTCGCTGAACTAGACTGACTGTTAACCTCCTGCCCTCAGCCCGTCCACCACGTCCCTGCGGCCTGCGGAAGGAAGGCTTGTCCTGGCCCAGCTCCTCCGTAATCTGGCCTTGTCTCCCTCAAACCCGCTTCTCGAAAACCCTCTGATGCTTTATTGCCCAAATGGCTTCCCCCACGCCTCTCAGATCACATCTTCCTCGAGGCTTTGTTCATTTTCTTTCCCTTCACCGCAGTCTCCGATGATCTAAATTCAACCCCTCCTCGTTATGATTTTCAAACTTGAATATTGAAACTGAAGCCTGCGGTGGTTCACAGAACCCAGCCAGTCCCAAACCCACCGGCTGCCAGTTTGCTCCTCCCAAGATACCACCTCCCTGCCCCCCACCTCCTCCCTCTCAGCCTCACTAACCCCGGGAAGTGAGAAAGGCCCAGAGAGTCGGGAAGGGGAGGGCAGACGGCTGGCCGGAGGCCAAGACCCGCCCAAGGGCAGGGAGGTTTTGTCCTTGTTCACTTGTTTAAAATAACAAAGGGGAAGGAAAGGAAAGTACTAACTGGACTTAATTTACAGCTCTTTCTCCCTCAGGACTTCAAAAGGAATCCAACATTGTGGATGGTCTGCTCCACGTTGGATATGCCCAAATGCAAGTTGCATCATCCTGTCCCAGAGTCGCCGCCCAGGGACAAGCCCATACGATGGCCGCTTTTAGGCAAAGCATGTCTCTACACACAGGGGTATGAAACTCAGCCGTTACTACTGTGATAGTGTCTTTTTATCTGGAAAGGGCATTGACAAGGAACTCCTCTGCCTCAGCACTTCCAAGAAAACCTGTTCCAGAGACTTCCCTCTCGCGTGATGTAATATGCACTCTCATTTCAGCTGTTACAAGGCTGTAAGTGACTATATCTGAGTTTCTTGGGATCTCTGGGGGAAAGTGCTATGTAAATAAATATTTTCTATTGTGTAAAATAAAATATAGTGAAGTTGAGATTTTTAAATGGTAACTGGATAAAGCACAGCTCAGTACTTTGGAGAAAACTACATACTTACGGGATACGTAGGAGATCAGGTTCTTACTGATCTTGATTGGTAAATACCTTTGCCTTTGTAGCATCACAGAGCATTCTCTAGTCCAAAACCATCTCATAAAAGCAATTCTAAGCATGTGCTTGTTTCCCCCCTTAATGCTTCATACTCTCTGTGTCTGCAAGTAAAGAGCAAACAGCTCTCTTCACAACCATCTGGCAGAAGTTAAAGACAGTGGGTATAGCAAATATAACTCATGTTACCCACCGCAAGCCTTCTGGGAAAACACAGATAAATTACAACCTTAACAATTGCCAATATGGTAAGGAGAATATTTTCAGGTGGAATGTCTAAAGATCAACCCAAATTGTTTCTTACCAGACATTCAGAAGTGTAATATGAGAAGGTGAATGTGTGCAGGGGCGGGGAGTAGGGGAAGGGGTGAGAGCAAGGGGGATGGGGGAGGGGAGAAGTGAAATGAAAAAACAGCAGTATTAGGACAGTGTGCTTAAATAACTGATGTAATGATTCTGTCAAAGAATGCATAATGGGCCACTAGTAATAATTACCCTTTCTTTAGAAAAGCTTCTCTTGGTACTTCCCTGGTGGCACAGTGCTTGAGAATCCTCCTGCCAGTGCAGGGGACACGGGTTTGAGCCCTGGTCCGGGAAGATCCCACGTGCTGCGAAGCAACTAAGCCCGTGCACCACGACTACTGAGCCTGCGCTCTAGAGCCCGTGAGCCACAACTACTGAGCCCACGTGCCACAACTACTGAAGCCTGCATGCCTAGAGCCCGTGCTCCAAAACAAGAGAAGCCACCGCAATGAGAAGCCAGCACACCGCAACAAAGAGTAGCCTCCGCTCGCTGCAACTAGAGAAAGCCTGCGCGAAGCAGCAAAAACCCAACGCAGTCAAAAAATTAAAATAATTAATTTTAAAAAAGCTTCTCTTCAGGCCAACCGACCACCCTAGACCCTTGGATTTGTGTAGGGATTTATGTGAAAGTAATTCCCCCCTCCCAAGAGAGAACAGCACCACTTTTGACATCATAAATTAAGCACTTACCAACTATGAAAAAAGAAATAAAGTTACATTTAATGAAAATTTAAATTTTTAAAAAATGTTTGCTTGGACTTCTTGTGGCCATAAAGAGAGAAAGAAAAAGAAGGGGGTGGAAAAAAAGGCCAGGAGCATCTCAGTGTTGCCCAATTTCCCTTTTCTCTCCCTGGACCTAAACATTTGACAACACACAAGGACCTGAAAACTCCAAGCTGGGCATCCCCTCCACTGGACTAAAGTATGACTTTGAATTTAAATTTTAGAGAGCCAGTAAAAGTTAAAACCA
This sequence comes from Neophocaena asiaeorientalis asiaeorientalis, assembly GCF_003031525.2. Taxonomy (NCBI): domain Eukaryota; kingdom Metazoa; phylum Chordata; class Mammalia; order Artiodactyla; family Phocoenidae; genus Neophocaena; species Neophocaena asiaeorientalis. Next base: position 9,476,443 of record NW_020173666.1, on the reverse strand, counting down.
TACCTTTTCCCACTACAATCAATATGAAATTTTTAATTGGGGCACCTGAATCCATGCGTTGCATCTCTGATGACAGACTTTCGGATCCTGGAAACTCAGGACCCCAGAGGAGATGTAGTACAGAGAAAATGCATGAAAAGCTATTTCTCTTTCTCCTCAAGCTTTTTGATTTGTCGTGTAAAGGTGACACAGCATCACATCGCTACAGGCCCCAGACAGAAAGCTGCGCGGTCGGGACCTGTCTCAAGACTGGCCCCCTTCCCAGACGTGAACAGGGTGAGGCTTCTGGGCAGAAGCAGGCCAAGGGCAGAGACGTGTCTGTCACCAGAAGCTGTGTCCTTGTCAAAACCCCCCAAACCCTTCCACTCCCTCTATTCTCCTTGGCAGTTTCAACTTCCCTTTCAGTTCCTCGGAAACACTATTTTGTAGTTTGTTAGCCGGCACTCCTGAAATAAATAGCATATTCTGTTTCAATTCAGGAGCATAGGAAACTATCCTTAATATTCTATAAAATTAGAGAAAATGAGATACTCTGAAAAACATTTTCCATATAAATTGTTAAACTTCTGCTGTGTTACTCTGGGCCAGGCCTTCATAACTGCACATCCAGATCAGGGCCATTCCACCACCCAACACTTTTCCCTACTTCAATTTGCCCCTCACCAGCATCACCACCGCCAAGCCACTGCCAGATTAATCTTCCAAAGATAATGCATTCATCACGATTCTCGTCCCAACTTAAAAACCTATATTCCTCCCTTAGATCTAGAGCCTATAATAAACCTTATATCCCAGGGGGTTTTTTTTGTTTTTTTTTTAATTTTTTTGCAGTACGCGGGCCTCTCACTGTTGTGGCCTCTCCCATTGCGGAGCACAGGCTCCAGACGTGCAGGCTCAGCGGCCATGGCTCACGGGCCCAGCCGCTCCACGGCACGTGGGATCCTCCCGGACCGGGGCACGAACCCGTGTCCCCTGCGTCGGCAGGTGGACTCTCAACCACTGCGCCACCAGGGAAGCCCTATCCAGGGTTATTTTTAAGACCCTGAGAAAGCTGCACCAGTACCTGTCCCACCAAACCACCAGCTCTTCATCACTTCTTAGCCCACACCTCTGCTCCCACGTGCCTCAAGCAACCACTGTTACTCCAACAGTTGACCCTTGAACAGTAAGGATTTGAACTGCACGGGTCCGCTTATATGCAGATTTTTTTAAAGTAAATACTACATACTACAGTACCACACGATCATGGTTGGCTGCCAGTTTGCTCCTCCCAAGATACCACCTCCCTGCCCCCCACCTCCTCCCTCTCAGCCTCACTAACCCCGGGAAGTGAGAAAGGCCCAGAGAGTCGGGAAGGGGAGGGCAGACGGCTGGCCGGAGGCCAAGACCCGCCCAAGGGCAGGGAGGTTTTGTCCTTGTTCACTTGTTTAAAATAACAAAGGGGAAGGAAAGGAAAGTACTAACTGGACTTAATTTACAGCTCTTTCTCCCTCAGGACTTCAAAAGGAATCCAACATTGTGGATGGTCTGCTCCACGTTGGATATGCCCAAATGCAAGTTGCATCATCCTGTCCCAGAGTCGCCGCCCAGGGACAAGCCCATACGATGGCCGCTTTTAGGCAAAGCATGTCTCTACACACAGGGGTATGAAACTCAGCCGTTACTACTGTGATAGTGTCTTTTTATCTGGAAAGGGCATTGACAAGGAACTCCTCTGCCTCAGCACTTCCAAGAAAACCTGTTCCAGAGACTTCCCTCTCGCGTGATGTAATATGCACTCTCATTTCAGCTGTTACAAGGCTGTAAGTGACTATATCTGAGTTTCTTGGGATCTCTGGGGGAAAGTGCTATGTAAATAAATATTTTCTATTGTGTAAAATAAAATATAGTGAAGTTGAGATTTTTAAATGGTAACTGGATAAAGCACAGCTCAGTACTTTGGAGAAAACTACATACTTACGGGATACGTAGGAGATCAGGTTCTTACTGATCTTGATTGGTAAATACCTTTGCCTTTGTAGCATCACAGAGCATTCTCTAGTCCAAAACCATCTCATAAAAGCAATTCTAAGCATGTGCTTGTTTCCCCCCTTAATGCTTCATACTCTCTGTGTCTGCAAGTAAAGAGCAAACAGCTCTCTTCACAACCATCTGGCAGAAGTTAAAGACAGTGGGTATAGCAAATATAACTCATGTTACCCACCGCAAGCCTTCTGGGAAAACACAGATAAATTACAACCTTAACAATTGCCAATATGGTAAGGAGAATATTTTCAGGTGGAATGTCTAAAGATCAACCCAAATTGTTTCTTACCAGACATTCAGAAGTGTAATATGAGAAGGTGAATGTGTGCAGGGGCGGGGAGTAGGGGAAGGGGTGAGAGCAAGGGGGATGGGGGAGGGGAGAAGTGAAATGAAAAAACAGCAGTATTAGGACAGTGTGCTTAAATAACTGATGTAATGATTCTGTCAAAGAATGCATAATGGGCCACTAGTAATAATTACCCTTTCTTTAGAAAAGCTTCTCTTGGTACTTCCCTGGTGGCACAGTGCTTGAGAATCCTCCTGCCAGTGCAGGGGACACGGGTTTGAGCCCTGGTCCGGGAAGATCCCACGTGCTGCGAAGCAACTAAGCCCGTGCACCACGACTACTGAGCCTGCGCTCTAGAGCCCGTGAGCCACAACTACTGAGCCCACGTGCCACAACTACTGAAGCCTGCATGCCTAGAGCCCGTGCTCCAAAACAAGAGAAGCCACCGCAATGAGAAGCCAGCACACCGCAACAAAGAGTAGCCTCCGCTCGCTGCAACTAGAGAAAGCCTGCGCGAAGCAGCAAAAACCCAACGCAGTCAAAAAATTAAAATAATTAATTTTAAAAAAGCTTCTCTTCAGGCCAACCGACCACCCTAGACCCTTGGATTTGTGTAGGGATTTATGTGAAAGTAATTCCCCCCTCCCAAGAGAGAACAGCACCACTTTTGACATCATAAATTAAGCACTTACCAACTATGAAAAAAGAAATAAAGTTACATTTAATGAAAATTTAAATTTTTAAAAAATGTTTGCTTGGACTTCTTGTGGCCATAAAGAGAGAAAGAAAAAGAAGGGGGTGGAAAAAAAGGCCAGGAGCATCTCAGTGTTGCCCAATTTCCCTTTTCTCTCCCTGGACCTAAACATTTGACAACACACAAGGACCTGAAAACTCCAAGCTGGGCATCCCCTCCACTGGACTAAAGTATGACTTTGAATTTAAATTTTAGAGAGCCAGTAAAAGTTAAAACCATACCTTTTCCCACTACAATCAATATGAAATTTTTAATTGGGGCACCTGAATCCATGCGTTGCATCTCTGATGACAGACTTTCGGATCCTGGAAACTCAGGACCCCAGAGGAGATGTAGTACAGAGAAAATGCATGAAAAGCTATTTCTCTTTCTCCTCAAGCTTTTTGATTTGTCGTGTAAAGGTGACACAGCATCACATCGCTACAGGCCCCAGACAGAAAGCTGCGCGGTCGGGACCTGTCTCAAGACTGGCCCCCTTCCCAGACGTGAACAGGGTGAGGCTTCTGGGCAGAAGCAGGCCAAGGGCAGAGACGTGTCTGTCACCAGAAGCTGTGTCCTTGTCAAAACCCCCCAAACCCTTCCACTCCCTCTATTCTCCTTGGCAGTTTCAACTTCCCTTTCAGTTCCTCGGAAACACTATTTTGTAGTTTGTTAGCCGGCACTCCTGAAATAAATAGCATATTCTGTTTCAATTCAGGAGCATAGGAAACTATCCTTAATATTCTATAAAATTAGAGAAAATGAGATACTCTGAAAAACATTTTCCATATAAATTGTTAAACTTCTGCTGTGTTACTCTGGGCCAGGCCTTCATAACTGCACATCCAGATCAGGGCCATTCCACCACCCAACACTTTTCCCTACTTCAATTTGCCCCTCACCAGCATCACCACCGCCAAGCCACTGCCAGATTAATCTTCCAAAGATAATGCATTCATCACGATTCTCGTCCCAACTTAAAAACCTATATTCCTCCCTTAGATCTAGAGCCTATAATAAACCTTATATCCCAGGGGGTTTTTTTTGTTTTTTTTTTAATTTTTTTGCAGTACGCGGGCCTCTCACTGTTGTGGCCTCTCCCATTGCGGAGCACAGGCTCCAGACGTGCAGGCTCAGCGGCCATGGCTCACGGGCCCAGCCGCTCCACGGCACGTGGGATCCTCCCGGACCGGGGCACGAACCCGTGTCCCCTGCGTCGGCAGGTGGACTCTCAACCACTGCGCCACCAGGGAAGCCCTATCCAGGGTTATTTTTAAGACCCTGAGAAAGCTGCACCAGTACCTGTCCCACCAAACCACCAGCTCTTCATCACTTCTTAGCCCACACCTCTGCTCCCACGTGCTCAGGAGCCTCAAGCAACCACTGTTACTCCAACAGTTGACCCTTGAACAGTAAGGATTTGAACTGCACGGGTCCGCTTATATGCAGATTTTTTTAAAGTAAATACTACATACTACAGTACCACACGATCATGGTTGGCTGAATACAGAGGGCCAACTCTCAGTTACACACTGGAGGGTTGGAGCCCCTAATCCTTGTGTTATTCAAAGGTCAACTATACCTCCAAACTGTCCTACCATGCACCCCACTCTCCTCCCAGCCTGGATCAGCTTTCATACCAACACGCCTCTTACCAATTTTTTAAGGCCATATTCTTCCAGGAAGTCTCCTCCATCTCCTCTAGATCACAGCACAGCTCAACCCAATGCCTCGTAGCATTTGATGACTATGCTAGCTGGTACTAACTTATACCATTCTAGAATATTCTTTAGTTTCATGTTTATGAGGCCTGCTTTCTAACTAAATAATATATTTTTTAGAAACAGGGTCCATATTTTATAATTATTTTTATATTTTGAAGCTATAGGCATCTGTTAGGTACGTCGATATCTGAAGATGGACAAATAAGCGAGAGGGAAGAATTGGGAAGGGAGAAAGACGACACAGGATATCAGAAAAGGAGAAGGCAACGATGGATCCAGGTATCAGCAGAAGATCTGTCTCAACTGTGCCATCATTTAGAAATACTTGATGAAGGGGCAAGAGATGGGAATTACTTGGTTATTTTGCTATTGCCAATTGGTAAATCCCAAATTCTTAGTGTAACACAAATATAACACTTGAATGCATGCCTTTCATCAGTTTCTTATTTACAGCCAGAAATTTCTTTCTATACATTCTAAGTTCTTCATATATATGCAGGCAGAAAAAAACATTCTAAGCAAGGTTAAATATTCAAACACAAATAGGAGATTGATAATGTACTGTTTGATCTGTGATTTAAGTCAAACGCTATAGGGAAAATTCTTTTCTGATGGGGTGTCCAAATTGTTGTATTGCCATGGAACTTTTTTTAAAGAACCTGGTCTCTCTATGATAATTTACAAAGTAAAAAGTATGAAAAATTCAGGAACACGCCAACCCATCTTCGCCCTATCCCTCTTTAAGTTCCCAAATCATCTGACACTGATTTTGAAGGGACTGTAGTGGATACTGCTGTGCACCACCAGACCTCCCTTTCAAGACAGAGGCATTCCTTCCCTTAGCTGCTCATGGCGCAAGAATGGGAACGCACCTCCTCTGAAGGCAGCTGCTTTGACCAGGAGACATGGCATGACACGACATGCCTCACTGGAAGCAAGCAATTCTGAACGGCCACCTCAGCTCCCAAGCCCCTGTAGGCTCAGCTCCACACAATTCAACGAGTCCCTCCTTAATCACGCTCCCTCACTCCCTTACTCCTGAGACCGGTCCTAATAAAACGCCTCACATGCACATCTCTACCTCAGTGTGTTTCCCAGGGAAACTGAATGAAGAGAGGGGCGCTAGAAATTTCACCGACACTTGTGTAAGTGCTCAGGCTGTCTGAGTAAAGGAAAATAGAAACTAAGCTTCTCCCTCTCCTCTAAAATGCAAACAGCATAGAAAGTAGCTGTTTAATTATTATGTGAATGTGGAGACAGGCCAAAGAAAGCATCTTCCTTAGCACCTTATCTGTTGTAAACAGAAAAAACAAACCAAAAAATTAGTGTTTTTTTTCTAATCCACAGACACAGGAATAGCTGTATTATACCAAACTACTCTTTCACAGCCATCTTCTGTATTAGAATCGTATGTGTCTAATCTTCCAACAGTTTTATCATATACATTTTGTTCCGAAAGTGCCAATATATGAGAGAATCATCCAGGCAAGGAGCTACTCAACACGAGGGAACAAGATCTGGTCACAAAATGTCCCAGTGCAAGTATACAGCCACGAAAGGCTGCAAAGCACATCACATCCCTCATATGACAAAAGTGCAGCCATTAAGTACTCGAACCAAAAAGCCACAGAAACTACTCCCCGCAGAGGTGTAGGAACCGGTTCCCCCATCTGAGTGTGCCCTGAGTGACATAAGCCATGGGAGGAAACACGTGTAAGTAACCTGTACCTGGTTTTCTATGGCTTTCCGGTTCTTTGGGTCGCTCACCACGGACAGCTGTAACTCCGCCATCTTCTTCATCTTGCTGTCCATATCTATCTTCTGAACGAGGTTTCTGGTCTGGTTCTTCAGCAGCCGAACTGTGTCCTCTTTGCCATGCTTCTTTGCGAAAAGGGATGCGCAGGCCGAGTGGATGGCAGTGACCCAGTTCTCCAGATCTGTCTGGCTGGTGGCCTAAACACGGGGAAAAAAGCAATTTGGAATTGTTTCACCACAAAAGTGTTCTCCAAAGTGGCAGGCTGGGCTTGAATATGTAAAACCCCAAAGTACCTTCGCTTCATAAAAACTGTTTAATTTTAAAAACACACACTCAGGGCTTCCCTGGTGGCGCAGTGGTTGAGAGTCCGCCTGCCAATGCCGGGGACACGGGTTCGTGCCCCGGTCCGCGGAGCGGCTGGGCCCATGAGCCATGGCCGCTGAGCCCGGGCGTCCGGAGCCTGGGCTCCGCAACGGGAGCGTACCGCAAAAAAAAAAAAAAAACCCACACTCAACACAGGTCCACAGGCTTCCTTTGCTCCAGAGGGCCTGTGAGAACATCGAGGGTGACACATGGCCCCAGACAGAACGGGAAGACAAGCTACTGATAGAATCAAGGCGTACACCAGCAATAGGGGAGTAATAAGAAAACGAGGGTATATCCATGCGTCACGCTGCTCTCTAAAAAGCGGTTTATCGCCATAATTTTAATACGATGAGAAAATATTAGGACTAAATGGTTACATTGTGAAGCGTGGATATGAAATTTCATCTATGGTATGGACTCAATTATGGAAAATAACAATAAAAGAACATTTCGGGGAGGACACAATAATATTGAAATAGTCGTCTGTGAATACTGGGAATATGGATAGCGGTTTTCTTTTTCTACCCTTCAGTACCTTCAAACACAATGACCATATAGTATTTTCATATAAGAATATTTTATCTTAAAAACAGTAAAGAAGGTCTGAACAAAGCAGAATGGGCAAAGATGTATGATTCTAAGCAGGCTGAAACGCACGTTCAGTTTCCCCTGATGCCCAGAAATAACCACACACGTTCACACCACGAGGTTAATCCTCCAATGACCTGGGGGATCGTACAATGGGAACTACTGGGAAAATTTCTTAAAAACTAAGGATATTTATCCTGAATCACAAAATAAAATATTCATTTCATACCTCCCCCTAGGTCCATGAAGATCTGATCCAATGTATTTACCATTCCTACAATTCATATGAACACCAGTTTGTTACTTTGCTTTAAAGCACCACAGAAAGTTCAAGCAAACCTTTCTGTTAAAAGAAGGAAAATCAAACTCTTTTCAGTCAGGTCAGGTGGAGGACAGCAATAAGGCTAGGGGCCCAGGGCCTTTACCAGGTTAGCGCTGGGAAATCCTATTGCCCAAAACACTTCACACAATTCTAGATTCCAAAGAATCTAGAATCAAAGGGGCCCAAAACAACTATATTGTTCTACAGGGGCCCTGGGGGCAGCCAGGACCGAGTTTATCAGAGACCTGAATCGAGGACCTAGGAGGTTTTCCATGAAGCTTCCAGCCACGTAGAATCTATAGCTCACGTTGTGTCTACACCCAGTACTGGGTTTGGATTCGGAGGCATTTCAGAAGCACACTTCACTTCCTGGCTCTCTCCCCCATTTCTCTGGAGTTAATTCATAATAACAACAGTCATAATAGTTAGAATTTCTTTAGCACTTAACAGACGCCTAATCATACTGTTTACCCTTAAAACAATCCGAGAAGCTATTATTATCCTACGGGTTGAAGGGGCTGAAGCTCAGAGAAGTTCAGTTAAGTGTTGCAAGATGATTGCAGACTCAACGAGGGCACCAGGACCCACAGCTCAGCCTGACCCCGCCTTTGCTAGAAAGATTCTAAGAATCACAGCAGTAGATAACCTGAATCTTAACGTCCTAAGACCACCTCCACAGGGTAATGAGACCCTATAGTATTTGTCAATGAGGGTTTTCCTAAAAAGCTTCTTCACTTCCACTGGGATTCCTGGGAAGAACTTAAGCCTCTACTGCCCATTTTCTCTGGGTTTTCACTTAAAAACTTCCACTCTGGGAACTTCGGATCTTGTACTCACTAGATCACGGACTAGTCCAGAACAGAACGGTAATTTTTCTCTCTTTGTATCCTGAAGAGCAGCCCAGGGGCTACAGCCTGGCATTTCAGGGGCAGGCATCCAAGAAGTGCTCGCTGGATGAATGGCTGCATTTCCAGCGACCCTGCGGCACCTGGCAGTCAGCAGAGGCCAATTTTCTCGCTTAAACCTTAATCCAAAGTCTGACAGCTTTTAGTCTATTCCAAATTGCTAAGCTGTGCCTCTTAATTCTGGTCCTTCTCATCCTAGCAGGACACAAGCCATCGCCTCCACCCTCCATTTAGAAAGCTCAGCAGATGGGCATCATCAGAAAATCTATAAACAACAAATGCTGGAGAGGGTGTGGAGAAAAGGGAACCCTCCTGCACTGCTGGTGGGAATGTAAATTGATACAGCCACTATGGAGAACAGTATGGAGGTTCCTTAAGAAAACTAAAAACAGAATTACCATATGACCCAGCAATCCCACTATTGGGCATATACCCAGAGAAAACCATAATTCAAAAAGACACATGCACCCCAATGTTCACTGCAGCTCTATTTACAATAGCCAGGTTTTGAAAGCAACCTAAATGCCCGTCGACAGATGAATGGATAAAGAAGATGTGGTACATATATACAGTGGAATATTATTCAGCCATAAAAAGGAACGAAATTGGGTCATTTGTAGAGACATGGTTGGATCTACAGACTGTCATACAGAGTGAAGTAAGTCAGAAAGAGAAAAACAGGACTTCCCTGGTGGCACAGTGGTTAAGAATCCACCCACCAATGCAGGGGACACGGGTTTGAGCCCTGGTCCGAGAAGATCCCACATGCCGCAGAGCAACTAAGCCCGTGCGCCACAACTACTGAGCCTGCGCTCTAGAGCCTGTGAGCCACAACTACCAAAGCCCGTGCGCCTAGAGCCCGTGCTCTGCAACAAGAGAAGCCACCGCAATGAGAAGCCCATGCACCACAATGAAGAGTAGCCCGCGCTCGCCACAACTAGAGAAAGCCCATGTGCGGCAACGAAGACCCAATGCAGCCAAAAATAAATAAATTTTTTTTAAAAAAAAGAGAGAAACAAATATCGTATATTAACGTATATATGTGGAATCTAGGAAAATGGTACAGATGAACCGGTTTGCAAGGCAGAAATAGAGACACAGACGTAGAGAACAAACGTATGGACACCAAGGGGGGAAAGTGGTGGGAGGGGTGGTGGTGGGGAATGAACTGGGAGATTGGGATTGACATGGATACACTGATACGTATAAAATAGGTAACTAATAAAAAGTAAAAAAAGAAAGCTCGGCAGTACCTGGAAAAGGTAGACATCTCCAAAGGAGTTGCTGAGGCAGAAGACATTTTCCTTCTTAGGATGTTCTGGGACGGCCTGCACTATGCTGTCTTCTGCAAACAGGGCACACCGAGGGGCGCTACTCTGATCCATGGAATTCTTCCCGTAGGTCTCATAAAACAGCAGGGTGCATCCTGTGAAAGAGAGAAGCACTGTCCTTATCACATGTCCCGAGGATCTATCCAGGAAAGGAATGAGAAGTAAAGGATACAGACAGACAGAAGGAAGGAAGGAAGGAAGGGGAAGGGAAGGAGGGAGGAAAACAGAGAGAGAGAGAGACAGAAAGAAAAGACGAGAAAATAACAGAAAAAGGAAAGGAAAGAAAAGAAAAGAAGAAAAGAAAAGAAAAGAAAAAAGAAAACGACTGAATGAGACTATTTATCACAAAAGGAATTTTGGTATCTAAATTATGCCTAGTTGTGTTAGCATCAACCCAGATGAAAATGAGATGTTTCTTGTAAAGGTAATAATGGGGATAACAATACCAAGCATTTATTGTTGCTTACTCTGTGTCAGGAATTCTTCTAAGTATTTCACGTGCTCTGGCTTATTTGGTGCCCAAAGCAGCCTTAGAAGGCAGGCGCAGTTATTAGTCCCATTTTACAGATGGAAAGCCTGAGAGTTTACACCACTTTGCAGGTCCCATAGCTGGACTGCAGTGGAGCAGGATCCGAACCCAGGCACCCTGGCTGCAGAGCGCCTCCTTCATAACCACAGCACCACACTTCTTAGGAGATCTAAACGCAGGAGACGGAATAAAACCCCGTATTCATTAACTAAGCGAACTTCTACACTTAAAATGGGGGTCACAAGAAACAGAGTTCTCCTGGGGCACTTTGCCATTTATGAGAAAGTACCCAGTTTATTCTCCAAATGCCACATAGAATAACTTAATTTTAATATATTCTCTTATCTCACAGTGATAGGAAATATTACTACCATCTTGCTAATTTAGACTGAGAGGAAAATGAAGCTACATGTCCCTGTATTTTAAAACATTACCCTAAAGTGTTGCTACATATGCTTGCAGGTACATAGCTTTCCCCTAATAAGCTAATAAGATATTCTAGGCAGAAGTTACTAGGAATCTGTTTTGATAATTCGATAAGAATGCTTTCTAATGAGACATAATTTCCCAGACCGGGGCACGAACCCGTGTCCCCTGCATCAGCAGGCGGACTCTCAACCACTGAGCCACCAGGGAAGCCCATGGGACACAATTTTTAAGCAAATTCTAAAATACTCACAAGTATGTTTACTTGTTGAATATCCCTTAAAACCTTCAACCAATCAACGTTTCTGAGCACTTCTCATGTGCTGGTAAGTGATATGGTACCATCATGATATGGGCACCATCCCTTGCTTTGAAAACATTGGGCTGGCCGAAAAGTTCATTCCGGTTTCCCCATAAGATGTTACGGAAAAACCCAAATGAACCTTTTGGCCAACCCAATACTTTTCACACTGACAGTTAATGAAGCAGTAGCCTGCTTTCCCCTGCACTGTAAATGGATGGGGTCCACTTCATGGCTGCTTTACCCTACTACATTACGAGCCTTCATTCATAAAAGTTTACATGTTTTGAAAACTATCTCACTCTTACCAGTTTCACTTCTTCCCTTGAAAACAGATCTTAATTTGGACGAACAAGTTTATATAATGGAGCCCAGCACAGCACAGAAGCCAGGATCAAAAAACGCAGGACCCTAGCTCAGGACAGCACTTTCTCCCTCCATGGTACTTTCTCTCAAGTACTTTGATCTCAAGAAGCACTGAGCGATCTCTCCTCCCACAATCAAAACTCACCCAAACACAGAAGCTGTGAGAGCCTCTTAGAACAAGGGAAAGGAGCAAGAGGTTTATGGCCAGAGCTACTGCGGCAGGTCTGAGCCTGTCTTTTCTTCCAGCCACTAACGGACTTAGAAACAATCCCCAAGTCTTTCCATCAGGAAAAGCCTGTGCGACCTCCCATGACCATGGGACCTGAGGACAACAGAGCAACACCAGCTCCACCCAACTCCCAATTCTTTCCAAAGGGTTAATGTTCACTTCCCAGCGCCCCTAACACTGAGCTCCCAGGGGCGGTGGTTTGAATCGCGGCATCTAGAGGAAATGAACGCAATCTTGGGCAGACGCCAGAACACTGCCAACCCTAACATCCCCCTACGCCCCACCGTGACAGCATGCAGCTCTCCCGTGGAAGCGTGAAACCAAAACAGGCCATTTCGCTTTAGAACCAGACCAGTATGTCAAACAATTTGCAGAATTCTGTTGCTATCGAATTTAAGGAACAGGAAATCAGTCGTAAGTCTGTTACATCGAGTTTAACTTAATCTGCATCTCTGACGCGGGGGCAATGAGGCTGATGGAAAGGGGCTGCGCGCCCACGTCAGCAGAGCCTCCTGTGCCCACCCCACCCCCCAATGCTGTGGCCGTCAGCCCTGCCCTGTCCACGCCCCACCCCCCAGGAGCTGGTGTCAGCCTGGGTAGTTGTCAGTGGAAACAAAAAGAGGAAACAGATCAGGACAGCACTGGAAGCAGGAGAGGCTGTATTACTAGAAATATCACCAGTGAAAGGAGAGAAATTAGTCTCGGTCTCCCTTCAAATCCACCTTCTCAACCCACACTCATCTGTCCTTCCCTGTCACAGGCAGAATGACCAGCTTCTTAAACTTCCTTTATGAACACCTCTCCTGACCTCGGTTATGTATTGTGTGTTTTGAGGGACAGCTTTAACCCCCTTGCCAACTATTCCGCCCAGGAAGTTCCCTGTGAACTGCACAAAAATCCACTCATTGGAAAAGACAGATGGAAAGCAGAATTACCCTTGTTAAAGATTTATTACATCCTCCAAACCCTAAAAAACATTTGCGCCCTTAGCATACCTATACATTCGATGTAGGTGGGCAACCAGATGGTTGGCTGATAGCCGCTGTCTCTGAAAAACACTGTTTCTACTTTAGTTACATAGAAACTCCAAGGATAATTTTAAAATTCTGCTTAAATGTACGTGTGTGTGTGTATATATACACCTATATGTTTTTAACTATGATTAAATGAAACAGTTAAGTCCAAATATTACAACTTGGATTCTAAGCCAAGAAAGTTGAATTCAACATATTGAATTCCCAGAGGAAAGAGGTGTAGAAAACCACATGGAAAAGGTTATGCTGGGAAAAAAACATCTCTATCCCATGCCTTTCCTTGGCTGCAAAGGAAACAAAGGGATGTGTGCTTTATAACATTTACCCCTACAAAGCACCCTTTATCCACAGGTCTTCAAGTGTTTAACCAGCAAGGGACCAGGAAGGACTGTGGGTCTTGCAATCATCAGAGACAAGTCAGGACCATCCCTGCCCCCGAAGTCGGCAACCAGAAGTTCCCCGGGGAAGCTGCCAGGATGGAGGACAGGGTCCTGGAGACACCCTCTCCCAAACTTCAGTGATCCCTGCCTGAACTTCCCCTAGGAAGCCTCCAACACTCTGGCGTTGCACAAATGTCTCCAGTAGCAGGGAACTCAGGAAGAGGCAGTGGGTTTGTTTGTTTGTTTTCTGTTGTATTTTTTACATTAATTCACAATCAGCTTGTCTTCCATTTATTAGTCCTATCCCAACCTCAGATGAACCAGAATAAATTCAGTGTCTCTTTTACAAGACTGACACATCCTATGCATGACACATTCTAGAATACAGCGCACCCATTCTAAATACCGCACGAATGGGATGCAGCTTCAGGCTTTGAGTCACAAACAATTCCAGATGCTCATTCCCCTGAGGGGACATTTAACACTCCCCTCTTCAGCTGGAACTTTTACAAGACCCACTGGCTCCTTTATGAACAAGTCTCCTGCAATATCCTGCCCCTAAGGAGAGAAACGGCCAACTCTGACCAGGGCAGAGGCAGGGGGGAATGATGGAGCTGCAGATGACATGACACCTCTAACGATGTAGCCAACAACCATGTGCCCTCTTTAAATCATATTTACTTTCATTTTAGCCTCATCACAGTGGAAACCCTCTGTGAATGGCCTGCAAATCAAACCCTCAAATCTTTTTCACTTGGAATACTTTGCGGCTATACCTCCCTATCCTGTACTTGGGTAGCTCTTTGGTTATTAAACCTTAAAGCATCACTTATCCCTTCAAAATGTTATCTTGCTGGATTTGACCCATAATTCCAACCTTCCAAATCTCTTCCGTCATCCAGTAGAAAACCCCGCCTCTCCAGTACACCCAAGCTGGGTAAGCTCTTTGCCCTCCTCAGCCACAAGGTATCGCAAGGATCCAAATGCAGAAGTTGGAAAAGAGGACTGCATCCGTGTGGGATGCTGGGTCTTGGGTTTTATAAACCCTCCAGTTTGCTAGGGAAAGGAGATGAGATGCCTTCGCGGGTGCACCTTGCCCAGAGAGGGGCTTCTGGGTAATTATGAATTAACGCCAGCTCCCCAAGGCTCACGATTGCTAAATACGGGGAGCGCCGCAGACAGCTCCGGGCCTTCCACACTCGCTGCGTGCAGACGTGATTTCTGTTCCTGCCTTCTCCCGTGACAAGGAAGGGTGGTGGCCGCTAATGAGGTTTGACTTTGCGCACCACACCAGGTTCCGCTGACAAAGAGTCACAGGACAGCGTGAAGAAGCGCCGGAGGCTGTGGGGCTGCTGTGTTCACATCTGTATAAATCAACATGATGCGGACTCAGAGCCTTGGATCACTTCAAATGATCTCTCCATCCACCATGAGCGAGGCGATTATAATTTTTTAAATGGCAATGCTTGTGAGAAGACGTTATCGTCTTAACAAAGCAAATGCTTTCTCCTATTTCCTCTGCATCAAAAAAAGAAGGAAAAAAAAGCATTTGTTGGTGACGACAATTAGACTCTCAGTTCATAAAGGCGAGGTGACACAGATCAAATAATGCAGATGAAATTCTTAGTTGTACAAGCTGGGAAGGATACCTCTTTGGAGTTTTGAACACGCACAGAAATTCATGATCTGTATTCCAAATAACTAAACTACGTTTGGTAACTTATTTGGGGCTCCCCTCCCACCCCCAGATGCAGGAAAAGTATTAAAAGAATGGTACAGAAATACCTATAAAATAATGAGCAATAGTTATTAAATTCAATCATTCCTTATGAGAATGAATAACGTATACGAATGTTAAGTGAGGCATATTATACAGGTTTGAGAAGGTATTTGTAGGAAAGCAGGCTGGTAGATTCTGGATCAGATGCCTTCACGTGAACTCAGGTCAACACCGCACTCACTGACACTTCCTAGGAAAGAGGACAGCGGAGGAAATAAAGGACCCCAGGGGCTCTCTGGGTGGTGACGATCACTTACCTTTAAGTGTCACCCAGTACTGTTTCCATTTCCTCCGAGCCACCAGCTCCAGCTTCCTTTCCTTCTGCAGAGTGACGAGGGGTTTGAAGAAGAGCCACCCGGCTTTGCGCACCACCCCCTGTTCCTTCTCAAAGAGCAGGTCCAGTTGCTCCAAAGAGCTGAGCGAATCGCTGCTGGATTCGGCGGTCTCTGTGGACGTTTCGAGGTTCTCCGTGTTGGTCCTGCTCATTTCCAGCTCTCGCATGAAATTCTCATAAATGTTCTGTTGGAGGGGATCGCTGCCGATCGCGTGAGCGGATTCGCTTCTGTGGGACAGGATCTGAGCCGAGCCCCCTGACCACAGGGATGCAGATGCCTGGGAGGGCCCCTGCACGTCCACATTCAGCCCATCCGAGCGACTGTCAAAGTAGTCACTGCCCTCCTTGGATCTCGGCTCCTGTGAGCAACACAGATGACCACCCGTCAGAGGTTACATATGACCAAAGCACCCCTTCCCCAATACGGCATACGTGTTAATAGTGTGGTTTGCTAATATTACTGCTGCAAAGCAAGATTCTTTTTTTTTTTTTCTAATGCATCTTTAACCATCAAGTCTGCAAATCAGAAAGAATTATAGAAACAGTATTGCTCAACCCAACGTATAGCCTGTGGAATCAATGCTTAAAAAACGTAAACCAAATAACCCTGACTGTCCTAAATCGAACCCACAGTTAGCATCAAACAATGAACTAGTATATTCAAAACACACTAGCGAAGATTTCTGGACTGACACTTCTTTGCTAATTGAGAATCAGTATCTTCCGGGAAAGAATTCATGTTCTTGCAGTCTTGTTTTTCTTCTGGATCACTTTTAAGCTAAATTAGACAAGCACTAGTTCCAGACTCAAGGAGGGTGTGGTTTATACAAACTTTTCTTCCCCTCCCCACAGTGAACAGTCTCAGCTTCTCACCCCCTTCCAAGGTCTAGACACTGAGATCTCTAGCATCGTATTTTCCCTCTTTGGACAGTGAAAACCACGCACCTGGGGTTCCTTATCCACAAAGGGTAGTGGTTACCAACTGTAGCTTTTACTTTGTAACAAATATTTTTTCCTTTGGAATTCTTTCATGAAAGGAATGTACTATTAATTCATTCACATTGTTTTATTTGAACACCTATTTTAAGCACTGGCAATACCAAAGCATGATTCTTTAATACTTATTCTGCCGCAAAATCAGACACAGGCAGTTCTAAATAAAATTAATATTTATCCTAATAACTGCTACCCCCCTTAGGACAACATGCACTGAACAGTGAATTGGCCACGTACAGAGATGAAAACACCAAGGCTTCCTCTAACGTCTAGATGAGAAGTCTAGACATTCAAGAAGAATAACCTGCACAGAGGCCATTCATTGGTCAGTAGCAGTAAGGAAATTTTCCAGCAGAAAGTGAGCTAGTTTATGACTTAAAAGACACTGACATTCCAAACTTACAGCTTAAATTAAGGTAACTCTGCAGAGAGACTCTAATACTCATCTACTCAGAGGCCAGTGGGTTTTCCTTTTCCATTAAAATAAAAAGGAGGGAAAACAGGATCAAGGACCATTGACTAAAGACCTTATTTTGAATATTCCCCTGTGTGGAAGGGCTTTCTTTTCAGAAACTTCATCCAGAAATCGAGTCGCAGTTAGTTGCTATCTTTTGCAGGAAAATCATCAATAGAAAAGTGCTTCTAAACACCCAAGGGCTACAGTAAACTGAGCCCCAAACATAGCTGTTAGTAATGAAAATATTATCTTCCACTCTGTTTATACTACGCCCCGTAATCAGATTTACTTACACACTGATGCTTATGCAAGAACAGAGCAAATAAGCCAGCTGTGGTGAGTCACTTGGACAGGAAACTTTCAACATAGTTTAAGGGTTTTTTTTTTTTTTTCAATTGTCACTTTGTTGCTCTTCAAAAGTTCTTAGGAGATGAAGGAATACTTCTCATTTAGCTAGTATTGACATTATTTCAGCTATAAATAGGAGTCTCTGACTCACAGCCCCAAAACACTGGGATTGCCTCTGGTACCCAGCTAGAGCTATAGTGGGCTGTTTCAAACCAAGCAGAGCCCTGCCAGAGAAAGGCATCAAGTGGCAAACTTAAATGTAACCTGCCAGTACTCCTGACACTGTTCCTCATAAGAGGGAGACTTAGAGTCAGAGCGCTGACTTTTAAATGTTCAACTGGAGCAATGCAAGACAAATTTTCCTCCTTGACAAATGGAGGAAGATTGCATTTTAGCATCCATAACTGATTATTATACATAGACATGAACTTTCCTGGTCTCTAATAAATTTGTAAAGCTTCGCATCTAGAATCCTAATAGCTAGTGACTCATTTTCAGGCTAATAGGAAGGAAGGAAGGAAGGAAGGAGAGGGAGGGAGGGAGGACAGTTCCTAAATAGTCACAGCTGGATTTCCTGATCACTGTGTTATGGGTGTGAAACTAAGGTGCTATGTTGGACATGTACATAAAGAAGTCTGATTTCCATTTCCACCCCCACTGGATAATCGTAAACAATGGATAACGTAACGATGACAAGAGCACTACAGCAAAGAGTAGAGAGGAATTCAAGAGATGTCACTAAATTCCTTTGGAGCTAAAGGAAAACTCTTATCACCATTCCTCACTCTCTAGGAAAAAGTACCAAATTTACTATGTCATTCTTCGTATGCTATTGTCCTTTTCACAGTAACGGCCACTGGTCCTCTGCAGAAATTCCCTGTGACTGTGTATACCTCAAAGGGCAGTGAGAGCCTAAAATTAAGATGGTCAGAAAGCCGGAGTCTCTGTGTCCTGAATCTCCTCTTAAGAAACTCTGCAGCAGTAGTCACTGCTACCCCTCAAATATATCTGGTCCTCCCCTAGGGTACACGGCAGGACCATTCCCTACTCCCCACCCCCCTCCCTTGGAGTTAGGCAAGGCCACGTGACTTGCTTTGGGCAATAAATGCAAACAGAAGTGAAACGTGTCACCCCTGAGTGGGAGCTTCAAAAGCCAACACACGGTTCTTTCTCCCTCTGCCACAGAGGCTTGCGGTATGCCAGATGGTAACTGCTCTGTGGACCTGGGGTGCCAGAGAGGAACAATGCCGACCAGAGTTGCAGCTTGAATGAGACAAAGACTTGGCTTGCGCTAAACCTCAGAGAACTGCGGGCTTTTTGTTACCTCCGCATAACCTAGCCCACCCTGACTGACAGAATGGAAAGTTTACCCAGGACAGGAGCAAGGCCTCACAGGTCTCAGCAAGGCTGCATTAATGTGAATAGTTTACCAGCATCAAACACATGCCCTTCTACAGCACATGTGTGTTCCCTCCCCCTCCCTCTAGCTTTGAATAGTGTGATATTCTTTCTCAGCTATGTAAGTTTTTCCACTGATTCATCTGCTTTCAGGCTCTAACTCCCCAGAGTGGTTGAAAACCCTATAAAAAAAAGGACTGCTCTTTTTACGTCACTTTTTTCTACAAAGTCAAAACAAATATGTCTACCCATCACAGGAAGATTTTCCAAGCCTAAGCCCTGCTGGCATACAGAAGTCTGCGTGTGTACGAGGATAAGCACTTGGTCCTTACTATAGTTACTGTCACGAACTTTGCCCCTGTGCACTGACTACATTTTTTAAGGATCCAAACTTTGTCTTCACGTTCAACTGTAAAAGAAAAGCAAAGGCCAGGGCTTCCCTGGTGGCGCAGTGGTTCAGAGTCCGCCTGCCGATGCAGGGGACACGGGTTTGTGCCCCGGTCCGGGAAGATCCCACATGCCGTGGAGCGGCTGGGCCCGTGAGCCGTGGCCGCTGAGCCTGCGCGTCCGGGGCCTGTGCTCCGCAACGGGAGAGGCCACAGCAGTGAGAGGCCCGCGTACCGCAAAAAAAAAAAACAAAGGCCAGAGTTCCCTGGTGGCCTGGTGACTCGGGTTCAATCCCTAGTCAGGGAACTGAGATCCCAGAAGCTGCACGGTGCAGCCAAACAAAAAAAAAGAACAAAAAAGCAAAGGCATAGCCAACGGAAGTGGCATACTTACCAAAAAAGTACATTTTGCTCACCTTTATAAATTATCAAAGTTTGACACAAGCAAAACTCAAAAGCTGCCTTCCTAGGCCACTTTTCAAAAATACAAGATAGGTTATTATCTTAATATTCAGCAACCCCAAAGTAATTACTAGTGGCTATCAACAGTACCTTGGCCATGTGGCTATCAACAGTACCTTGGCCATGTGGCTAGGTGGAAAACACACACCTTTGAGCTTTAGCAGAAGTGGCTTTGGCCCTGGCTTCTCCCCTAATGAGCCATGTGTCTTCAAACTCCTTGAATATTAGTTTCTTCATTTTAAAATTAGAGGGAGTCCTTTCTAGCTTTCAAATTCAGATTCTTTGATCGTAACCAGTCTGTTCTTAAACTTCACAGGCTTACAGATCATCCAGTTAAATCTTTGGATGATACAGACTTGAAGGAGGTTCACTTCCCAGGGTGGCTGGGCAGTGAGGTCCTGCATGGGGCAGAATGTGGTCAATTCACAGTGGCAAAGGGTCTGCTTTGGACCTGAATGGAAACGGAATGAGACACAGCAGAGCCGGGTGTAAGCCAGGCCACAAGCACAGATGAGAAACATGCAAATAAGAGATATGGAGGAACAGGCTTAAGGGCCACAGCAGACGAGAGCTGAACACTAGTCGACAACACAACACTTGCATCAAAAAGACGGGAAAGCTGTCTGTGTGGGACTGCAGCTCCCCAGAAAGTAGGAGTTCTCTCTCCAATTACTCTTGACTGCTATCTGTTGTTTGGGAAATGGCAGCTGAGAAAAAAAGGTCAAATAAATCTCTACTACAGCACTTAGCAGTTTAGCATGAAGAAGTAACAAGTAAGGAGGGAGGAAATGACTATATTCAGGGGTATGAAGAGTTCTGTAATAGGACAACAGTCATCTATTCTTCATCTCTGTGTAGAGGAGGAGAAAAGGGCACAAAAGTACAATCTGGGGGCAGGGGGCACGCACCTTATACATAAGAAGGAAATAACTAATGGTAAATATCATAGATCTGAAACAATCTGCTCAGGGAAGTTATTTTCTATCCCTAAAGCTCTATGCAACTTTATAAGTATATATCTATCTAGGATGGTTTAAATGCAATTCTACTAGAGACAAACTGGTCACTCAAATTTCCTTTAACAATCTGACTTACATTGAGTTAAAAAAACAAAACAAAACACTTTCTCCCTTCCATAAATGATTAAAAGTAAAAACAAACAAAGAGCAAGCAACTGAAAACCTAGAAATCCCGTTACCTAAGAAGGCAAACTATTGCTTTCCTTCCTGATGTCGAAGTCATTTTGTTTCCCCCATTCAAACTTTATATGCCCATTAAAAGGGTTACTATCATCATCATGATTCTTATTTTCTCAACATCATCATACGTTTGCTATTCCACGTACTTAGGTCAAGATGTTTTCAGAACTGTTAGCTGCCCCATGAGGAGGTGGTGAGATTATACATATAGATAGATCACCCACATTTTTTCCCCCCGATGTACCAACTGAACAACAGGAATTTTAATTTCTCCAAAGTAATATCGAGCTCAGCAAGGCTACTCATCCAAAAATGACAACGATCTCTCTCTCCTCCTTTCTGTTTAGGCTTTAACAATGAGCTCTAGCAAAATACTCAGATAACCAATTCATTGGGGGAGTCTCTCCAACACTGTCTTTTCTAAGAACCGTTTGGCCAGGTCTTGGGATGCGGCCTGTGGGGTTCATACTGGAGTCTAGGAGACGAGACTGGACAGAATCCGGGAGACTGAAGTCGAGGGTTAAGAGTGAAAATGCACATCTGAAGCAAAAGGAAAGAAAGAAAACACACACGCACATATACCTGCAAATAAGATATGCCATGGCTTAGGCTAACTCTTCACTCTCACGAGTTCATTCAAGCCTCAGGACACGCTCTGCAGTAGCTTCTGCTAACTTCCCCATTTTGCAGATAGAAAACAGAAGAGCATCTTTCCTGGCGCTCCAAGCCTGACTCACCTGGAGTCTTCTTTTCTTTCTGGAGAGGCTTCCCGTCCAGTCGCTGATGCGGCGCATCCTGGCTTTCAGGGTGTCCTTCTTGGAGGGCTCCTCGCTCAGGGCCCTGGACTTGCGGCAGGGAAGGGTGAAGGAGGCGAACTGCCCGGGCTCCCCGCGCTCCACGCGGGCCGGCACGTCTATGTCAGAGGCGAAGGAGACGCGGGCGCTGAGGCTGGCGCGCGTGCCCATGTAGTCGTCGGAGAGCCGCAGGGCCACGGGGGCCAGGCTCCCCAGGGTGGCGTCCGGGTAGGGTTCCCGGAGGGACGAGAGAGAGGCGCTTTGGCTGAAAGGCTTTGGAGCATCCCTGGGCGGGAAGCCGGCGTGGAGGCCGGGCTCGGGCTCCGGTGTGCCGGGCGCCGCGAAGGAGCCCTCGGCCTCGCTGACCTCGCCGGCCGGGCCCCAGGGCGAGTCGTACCAGGAGGACTCGGAGCT
>NW_020173666.1:9452291-9454539 GCF_003031525.2 Neophocaena asiaeorientalis asiaeorientalis | reverse complement strand
TAGCGCAGGAGCTGCACGGGGCCGCCCGAGGCCCCCGGGGACGCGGCGCTGTGCTGGCCTCCGCTGTGGAATTCCACCCGGAGGCACCCGTCCAGCTTGCCCAGTGTCTTGATAAGCACCCTGGGGCTCTTGCGGTCCTCGCCGGGAGGGGTGGACGCGACGCTCTCGTCCCTGCCGTAGCAGTTGAGAAGGTGCCCATTGCAGTCCCTCGAGGCCGCGTGGTTATCCGCCGGTGGGTGCCCGACGTAGTGGAAGCCGTTCTCGGGGGAGAAAGCAGCATCGTTGCCCTGGAAAGCCGATCCCGAGGCATTTGTCCTGTGCTTGGAGTAGGCACTGCCTTTGGAGACTTTACACGAGGGGCCACCCGGTCGGGATGCATAAGGCTGATTGCTCTTGAAGTGAGAAAGGCAGCTTCGGGCCAGCGACCTGGACTTGTACCCGGCTCCGCTGCTTCCGTGACCCCATCCGTGCAATGACTTGTCATCCTTTGCATGAAGGCCACGGATTTTCAGGGAGCAAGGCTTTTGCTTAGCACCAGTAATAGTATTGCTATGATTTTTAGATCCTTGAAGGGTGTACTGACTCTCGGAGTTCCCCATTTTAACCTAAATTAAGAACAGTAGCATTGGTAAGACTCACGAGCTAAATTACCATCCACTATGACAGAACTTTCTAAAAATACGTTCTTCACATGACAAAGGAACCAAGCAACTTCTTTCTGAACCTGACACAACTCAAGAGACGTAGGGACAAGAGTGACGTACGGAATTGGTTCTCCTCCTAAAATGCAGGTCACCAGCCAGATAAACAGTACTGCCCGCTCCTGTGCTGGTGATTTTAAGCGCACAATCTCTTGTCTGATGTTAATTCAGAAACTCAACAGGCATAGGAATCAGCTTAAAACAAGAGACCTCCTATGGACTTGGTATTGGGAGGTTTTGAACCAATGATTCTTGAAGAGAAAAATGAGGGGAAAATATCTTTACTCTGTCACTCCAATATAATGATTTTTCAGTGACCACACAGATATATTTTCATTATACATAAGCTACTGGAAGAGTTCATACCATACCCCAATATAAGTGATTCCTGCTGAAAAATGACCACATTTGTAATAACATGACTCTGGGTATCATACTATGTTGGAGCTTTTCATGTACCACACAGAATAGGATATCAAAAAGGATAAGGCCTAGAAGTTCTCAAAAACTAAACTGAGATGGAAAAAAGGGGAGGAAAATACAAGCTCTCATTTGGGACAGAAAAACATTTTAATGAACCATCTCTAGAGCTTTTCTAAAGACTTTAAGGGTTCTCACTTTAGGACCTGATGACAGAAAAAAGTCTGAAGCTGACTTGTTAGAATGTGGGTATTAAAAAAAAAACCTGCTAGATTCTTTCAATTCCCTTTAAAACCCCAATTTGCTTAAGGAGTCTATTAGTTAAGTCAAATTCAAGGTGAAACTTGATCCAAACCTCCCCCCTGCACCCCACCCTCAGTTTTTTATTTTAACCAGTATATCACTGTTTGAGGCAAGTTGGAGGTGATGCTTCCACTCATGTCTCCAAATATATGTAGTAGGCTTTTCATTTTAATTCTTTTGTACCTAAGAATGTACAGCCACAAAATTCAAAAGGGCTGATGTTTCTTTGGTGACAATTATCAAACACAGTTTAAAACGCAAATAATGGGAACAAATAATTAAACCTTTACTAATCCCCTAAATCACAGTCATGCAACTAGACATGAACCGCAGCTCCCATGAGCAGGATTTACCTGTAGTCTGGTCTGTGCGCTGAGGGAGATTAATGGTCAGTCGACTTGACAGGGTCCTGGGAGCAAGGCAGCATGGTTAGCAAGTGAGAGGAATGAGTCCATGAAATGATCCTGAAAAGCAGAAACAGGAGTAAAGTCTGTCAAGCGTTTAACACCCATTAAAGGAAGGTTTCATGTAAGTTACCTGAAGAAACAACAGGTGCCCAGAATCCCTGTCAAAACAATAAATGGAATGTCTGTGAGCAGCCTGATGCCTTTGTTTCAGGGGAGAGCAGGTGAAAGTGCTGCCCTGAGTCATGGCTCATCTGTCACCACTGCTAGGAAAACAACTCACAGAAGCACCGTCCTGGTATGGTGAGAACAGGTCCCTGTTCCCCATTTGACGAAGCAGCAAAAACAAAACCCAAAATGCAGAGTCACAGGGAAACAGCCCTTGGCTAAAATAATGCGTGTCAGGGAGGCAGACCCGGT
>NW_020173666.1:9451884-9452140 GCF_003031525.2 Neophocaena asiaeorientalis asiaeorientalis | reverse complement strand
GGTGCTGCCATCTGGCTGTGCTCATTGCCGGACACAAAGCCTTTATTTCCGCCACAGACAGAGCGAGCAGAGCAGTGAGGGGCCACTAGTGACTTTTTTCCTCTTAAAATTTTTATTTGTAATTGTGGTACAACACATGTAACATTTACCATCTGAACCAATTTCAAGTGTACAGACAGTAATGCGAAGCACGTTCACATCGTTACGCAGTCCGTCTCCAGAATGCTTTTCATCTTGCAAAACTAAATCTCCTACA
>NW_020173666.1:9436097-9450867 GCF_003031525.2 Neophocaena asiaeorientalis asiaeorientalis | reverse complement strand
TCTCCCCCCTCCCCCCCACCCCTTGTAACAACCATTCTATTTTCTGTCTATGAATCTGATAGCTCCAGGCACATTATGGAAGTGGAATCATACAGGATTTGTTGTTTGTGACTGGCATATTTCACTTAGCATAATGTCTTCGAGGCTCATCTGTGTTGCAGCATGCATCAGAATTTCCTCCCTTTTTAAGGCTGAATAATATTTCATTGTATGTGTACACAATTCGTTTATCCATTCATCTGTAAATGGATACCTAGAGACTGCTTTCTACCTCTTGGCCACTGTGAATGCTGCTGCTGTGAACATAGGTATACAAATAACTCTTCAATACTCTGCTTTTACTTCCTTTGGGTATATACCCAGAAATGGAATTGCTGGATCATATGGTAATTCTAGTTTTCATTTTTCAAGGAGCCACCATACTGTTTCCCATAGCAGCGGCACCATTTTACATTCCCACCAACAGTTCACAGACTTCTAATTTCTTTACATCTTCACCAATACTTGTGATTTTCTATTTGTTTTATATAGTGGCCATCCTACAGTAATGAGATGATATCTTACTGTGGTTTTGATTTGCATTTCCCTAATGATTAGTGATGTTGAGCATTTTTTCATGGTATATTAGCCACTTGTATAGCTTCTTTGGAGGGTTCGATGGTGACTTTTAAAGTTCATGAAGCACTAGCACGGGAACTAAGTATGTCCAGTGAGGCCAAAGACACAAGTCTATCTGGGACGATCCACACACACACATTTTAAATTGAAAAAAACATATTTTAATGTCAAAGATTTCCCACTTAGGCATCAGCAGGAGATCTAACAGCCTTTATAAAGACTGAGACCAGCATCTAACTAGCAAGGTCTGAAATGGTACCTACTACATTACTGACCACACCTTCCCGTGGGCAGCTCTCCCAAACATCTAAAAGGCAGAAGAGCCACTGGTCGAGCTGCCACTAAAAAGTGGCCCCCGTGATACCTCTGACACGGGAGCTAGAACACAAGAACCCCACCTTTTGAAACTTCAAAACCTGCGTTGTCTGTCTTTTCTCAGCTACACTCTTTTAACACAGGAACTAAAAGTGGCCAGAGAAGCTCCCAGCTGCTGGGGCTGAGACCTCACACAATAAGCTGAGGGGCGTGAGCCTTTGTGTTTGTGTACTTTCATCAAGACCAAGGTCTAGTGATGACCCACAGGTGAAAGTCTCCTGGGCGGCTCTTTGTCAGGCCCTTCTGATCCCAGATCACGTGCCCAAAGACGAGCACACAGCACTGGCTTAAGGCCCCCAACCCAGAGCGGCATAAAGCTGCCGCTGAGAGAGGGTCCCGCTGGGTCAGCTGCTCAAGGACACACAAAGACAGGGGTTCAAAGGTGCAGAATGGCTCAGGGCTGTAAGTTTATGCCCCAGCAGCAGATTGTAACCTCAACTTGTCTTACTCCTTGTGAAGTTAAATAGCTTAATTTTAAATTTCATGTCCTATTTTAAAACACATAGCCCTGAACCCTGTCCTTTCTGAGGTGCTGTCCATTAAGGCCTGCAACTTTGGGGCTCACAGAAGCATTTAATAAACACCTGTTGAATTGAATGAAAGCAATTTCACCTGTTAGAAGGTTGATCTGGGCACAAACTAAGAGCAGGAATCATCCCAACAGGATCTGGCTGAAAGACTGATGTATTAATCCATGGGGCGATGTCTCAATAATTAACACAGTACTGCCTGGAGAAAAGCCAAAAGGCAGACACAACATGCAATGTGACACGTGGACGATGCTGACCAGCTGTTCAACATCCCTAGTCAATCAATCCCACAGAAGGAAAACAGCCTTAAACTGTAGCAAGAAGAATTTATCTAATATTTATGAGGAATTTATTGACAGAGAAGGGTAATCTCTGAGGGAAACTTTAGATCTGTCCCTGAGGAGTTTGGCAAATTGAACTGCTATGTATCTGTCATACTTCAGCTGTGATTTTTTTGTCTGAAAGCAAGAGAATAAACAGGTCAGGTTTTCTGCAAGCCTGACTCTCTGAACTTTTACTAAGGGAATTTTATGGTATTCAAGTTAAAAAAAAATGTTTATTGATAGAAAGCAGGCTGACAATATCAAAATGACAGATTTCCTGTGAAATTTTTTAAAAAGAAAAGAAATAGCTAAAAGCCCCCAATAGGAAAAAGCATGCACACTGGTACACTAACCTCCAGTAATACATACCAGGTACACTAACGTACAACAAGGCCCACGGCTGACCCAGAGAAAATGTACGTGCGTTACTCAGGGATAAATGAAAGGGTGCTAAGACTGGGTGGACTTCACAAATATTCTATGCTGTGTATATACTTTTTTACAATTATTTTTTATTTAGTGAATAATTATAATAAAATATTGGAATTTTAAAAAATTGATCACCATCTCCTGAACCTAAAAACAACCCTTGTCTTTTGTTTTCTACATTCCCTTCCGATCCCCAATCTAATGAATGTGCTATGTAGCTTTTTAAGCTAAAATCACAAACAAGAATGGAAGTTTTTTTCCTTTTTTTTTTTTAAATTCAAGTATAGTTGATTTACACTGTTGTGTTAGTTTCAGGTGTACAGCAAAGTGATTCATATACATATGATTCAGTTATATATATATGTATTTATATGTATTATATATATATATCTCACATATACATTCTTTTTCAGATTCTTTTCCCTTATTCTTTATTACAGAATGTTGAGTATAGTTCCCTGTGCTATACAGTAGGTCCTTGTTATCTATTTTATATATAGTACTGTGTATATGTTAATCCCAAACTCCTAATTTAAACTTTTTAAAATTGCAATCAATTACCACCCCAGAAATGTCCAGCAATGTGGAGGAATTCCACAAATACGTCATCAGAATCCCAGGAGCCACTGTGACCTACTGAACCTCACAGGAGGAAACTTTTAGGAGGAAATTCAAGATTTACCTTTTCTTCACTTGCCTTGAGCTTGGCCTTGAACTGATGTGTCAGACTGGCAAATTCTCTGCTTCCACATAATATAGAGTTCAGAGCAAAGGAAACTAAAATCCTCCAACTCTGCTTGGTCTCCGCCTGTGCCGGCTGCCCAGATGGAGCAACTACAGGGAAATCAGAGACAACCCGAGCACGCCAGATGGGGCTGTGCGGAGGGCTGGGGGCTGACTGGTGATGGCAAGCAGAACGGAGGCGTGGGGACACGGAACAAAAGCCAGACTTACGCCTTGGCGAGGCAGTTAAGGGGAGCTCAACAAGATAGCAACAAGGCTTCTCACGTAATTTTAGAAAGATTTTTATACTGAAAGAGGAGCCTCATCACTGGACAAGACAAACATTTCAGATAGTGATAAGAGCTGGAAAAAAGATAAGAAAAGGACTAACCATTAATCATAACAATATCTGCTTGGTTCCCTTTACTGAGGGGTGGGAGGCTGAGGGGAGCTTCACTCATTAAGGAGACAAATCTCAGAATCCTTGTCTGGTTTGTGTCACAGAACTTGGGTTTAAGACCTGCTTCCAGCTCTTAAATAACATGTGAGTTTTGGGTCGAACTACTTACGCTTTCTGAATCTCTTTTTCCCCATTTGCAACTTGAGGATAAAAATATCTGTCCTACCTACTTCATGGATAGGGAATCAAGTGTGGAAATATATGTGAAACAACCTAAAAAACTGTGAAACACAAATATACAGTACTATTATTAATTTTTAGTGATAAATTTAACTTGGTGTACTATGATATCAGATCTTATAACAGTCTGCTGTTTCACTTTATTAACTATTAATCAGTACATTATTACATATGTTTATTATATAAATTTGGAACTTTCCAAGTTCCATTGTTAGCACTGATTTTGATCAATTCCCCAATAGTTAGAGCATATAAAACTATCTAACTTGCCACACATGTGTCAAATGTCAACAGAAACAATGACACAAATCACGTACTTGTATTATTACATGCTAGAAAGTGTAGAAATGTAACCTAAGTGTTCACTGAACAGCTGGCGAATCTCAGCCACGGCGATGTTGGTCCCCAGGGGACATTTGGCAATATCTAGAAACATTTTTGGTTGTCACGCTGGGGCACTGGCATCGAGCAGGTAGAGTTCAGAGGTGCTAAAGATCTTACAATGCACAGGACACAGTCCCCACAATAAATAATTACTTGACTCCATATGTCATTAGTGTTGAGGCTGAGAAACCCCGCCTTAAAATGTTACTGCCTGTCTCAGTAAAAACACTAAAATACAAGAACAAGTATGCCGAAAAATCTAAAACCAAAGCATTCAAACTCTGTCAAGGACCCAAACTTACAAACTCTGTAAATACAGCCTGAAGCTGCTTCTCCCATCTTGCCTCAAGGAAGCGCACTCCAAATGCACGGATACCCGGACTCGAAGGAGCTCATTTCTAATCATAAGAAAACATGAACCCAATTTGTATGAAGAGGCAGGAGAAAGGAACATCTGGTCTCCATAGGAATAGTGCTGAGGGAGCGTAACCCTTATAAATAAAGTGGGCAGAAAGCGGGCTGCTGCTAAAGGCGTCAAAAGCTAAGTGTCCATTGTGGAGCCCCATTGGGTCTATTTCAATTCAGCAGGATTCCTTCCAAATGCATATTAACAGATGAAAAGACAAACCAATCTGCAGCAAGGGATGCCTAACAGGACCTCAGTCGACAAACACGGCTGGTATTCAGCAGGGGAAAAGCAATAAATTCCACAGAGACAATAGGCCAGCTTTCTGCATAGCACATCACCTTAGTAAGCCAATTTCTCACAAGCAGGGTCTCAGCACTCACACCTGTTTTCATAAAAAAAAAAAACCTTTAACATCTGCAGCATTGCTTACAGAAGTGTTTGTCCAAGGGTTCATGATGCATTGTTGGCTCATGAAATTCATTTAATGATTTAATACCAGTATTTTCAAAGGAACAGAATAGAATAGGAATGGAGCAGAGACTATAATAAAATAGAAAATAGAGAATTGTATCCCAATAATGGTAAAAATTGTTCTATGACATTAGATTTTTTTGTGTGCTTGTATGTTTGCCTGTATACTGGGTGGTGAAGTAAAATTATATCTCCTTGAGTAATGGTCTGAAAAAAGAACTTGAAAACAATGACTTATAAAACCGCAAGTAGCAGTTTCATCAGAATGGCACATCCATTCTAATAAGACCCAAGGACAACCCAAGTCTAGAGAGTCTTGAAACATCCAAAAAATCATCACCCAAGGCAAACACTTCAGCTAGAAAGAAGAAGAGCGAGAGAGAAAAGGACTCTCCGTCACTGATGTGCAGTTCTGGGCACCACATGTGACGTCCCCACCCTTCTGCAGGCTACAGATTAAGAGGAACTTTCCTTGGACATTCAGACCCTTCCTATGAAAGTTAAAAATGACCCCATAAAGAAGTCAGCCAAAGAACTGAGTCTTGAGGATGTGTGAGATTCTGCTAGATGGAGAAAGGAAAGGACATTCCAAGGAATAGAAAATGGCACATCCAAAGACACGGGCGCTCCAGGACCCCTTGCTGAATCCGTATGTGACTGAATCAACAAGTGAACTAAGCAGAGAAAGCCCCCAGCTTGCTCAGGAAAGGTGACAAGGGCAGCAGGGACTGAGCACAAGTGTCAGGGATAACGTTGAGAGAGACGAGGAGGAAGAGGTAAGAGGGGAAGGAGGGATGAGGGAGAGGAGGCTGGGGGAGACCTTGCCTGTCCCTGCCCATCACCTTCACGCCCTCCCCACTGTCCCCAGGAGCACCACACATGAGCCATCTCCTAGGGACACTCTGGGACACCATCTGGGAAGGAGTCCACAGTAATCAGTAGCTCGAAGCCCAGCGTGGGAGGCAGCGTTGGCAAAAGAAGAAAATGTCCTTAGTGTTCGCAGAAACTTGGGAACTGATGTGAAATAAGAGTTCCACTCACCAACTCAACTTGAATTTCCGCAGACCCGCCTATACATCCACCTGTGTGCTGGGCACTGGAGAGAAACAAGAGTGATATATGATCTGATCCCTTCCCCAGAGGGCCTTATCAGCTTGTGTAGGAAGGGGGAGCAATGATTAACAGGAAACATTTGCAGAATCAATAAGCGAGTTTACAACAACTTTAACAGCATTGAGTTTATGAGAGACGTGGTGAGACCAACAGTCCCACAAATATTACTGGTATGTTTCTGGAATGTCAGTGAGTTGAGAGGCCCAGCTACCTCTGAGCCATCACAGAAACTGAAAATATTTCAGGGGTTTTTAAAAAATCAACTTTTCAATAAAAATTACAGAACTAACATAGTCTAAAATAAAACCATCCATGTAAAGATAAAACTTTTTTTTCTTTCAAAAATTATCAAAATGCATCTCATACATTTTCATCCCTGCTCTTTCTAACACAGTAGCATGGAATTTTTTTTTTTTTTTTTAAGAATCAGATGTTGGGATTCCCCTGGTGGCACAGTGGTTAAGAATCCGCCTGCCAATGCAGGGAACACAGGTTCGAGCCCTGGTCCGGGAAGACCCACAAGCCGCAGAGCAACTAAGCCCGTGCGCCACAACTACTGAGCCTGCACTCAAGAGCCACAGCTACCGAGCCCATGTGCCACAACTACTGAAGCTCGTGTGCTTAGAGCCCACGCTCCGCAACAAGAGAAGCCACCGCAATGAGAAGCCTGCGCACCGCAACGAAGAGTAGCCCCGGCTCGCCGCAACTAGAGAAAGCCCGCGCACAGCAACAAAGACCCAACACAGGCAAAAATAAATTAATTCATTAAATAAAAATAAATTTATTTTTAAAAATCGCTGACCTTAAATATATATATATATATCAAATGTTGAGTCCCACTCTGCATTTTCTCCCAAGTGTTCTTCAAGTCTCATCCACAATTTGGCCAACAGCCTGGTCTCTACAGACCTTATACTGCTTTGGTGACGGCTGGAACCAAAGATGCACAAGATTCAAAATGGTCAGCATGACTTTTAAATAACCCTCTTTTGTAACTTGGGATTCAAAATGGTTTGCATGACTTTTAAATAACCTCTCTTTTTTAACTTTTAGGAACATGAGCCATTCTACAACAAGCGAGTTCAGACATGGGTAGGCACCTCCCAAGCTTCACACCAAGATGAAAACAGAAGACCATGCATCGGAATGCCAGGCTATAACCACATGGCTTCTCACTGGCTCGGAGACCTGTCCGTAAGGCACGTACTTCAGTAAATCAGAAGCAGGCATTGCACTCCTAAACCTCAGTCGTGTTCTGTGAACAAAATATACCGTGGTCATTGTACCAGGCTATTCTTAGCAAAGTATTTCTTCATTATATACTGTTCCATTTAAGTTAAAAAATGAACAGGCTTAAAGCACACATTTTTCCCCTCATTTAAACAGGGGCTTTCCTCACCCTCATAAATGTGTACTATTTTCCTTCCATTCAGCTTGTAGCCTGATTGAAGCCTTCATTTCTATAGGTCTACGTCTTAAAGCCACAATATAAGTTGTTCTTGGGCCTGAAGGTAAAATTAAACCAATCACTGCTGAACTTTTCCATAAATCATACATTATTCAAAATAAACCTGATTAGATTTTAGCTAGTAACTTTACAGAAACTTTCAGGGGAAAAAAAAAAGGATAGCATTAGTACGTATAGTTTAAGTTTCATAATTTACAGGAATTGAAAAGTTTTGATACCTCAAGTAGATGGGCATGCAGAGAGACAGGGAAGGATTTAATATGTCCTGAGATGCTGTGTGCCAGGGCTACCCAGGGCACAAGAACCCCAAGAGCTTAGCTAATCATCCCTGTTTTGTAGAAACGGAAATGTTAGCCTCCAGGGATTAAATAATTTGACCAAGATCCCAAAGGGGCAAAGGTAGAAATCCAACCTGCATTTCTTTAATTTTTTAAAAAATATATGTATTTACATCAATACAATTTTAAATGTTTCTGTACTTTTTAAACCTGAAAACATCTCGTATCTTTTTTTAAAAAGTACCATCTAACTTTCAGCTTCCTCCTTCAGAAGAATGATTGGGATCCATGCCCCTTTCATAAATACCTTTCCCTAGCGGTATCCGTTCTCCAAGCAGCAAAGGCTTCCACAGCTGGGGATGGGAACATGATAAAATGAAAAACTGCAATTTTAAGTTAACTAAGGAGCTGGAAGTTTAAAATGTAGTTATTCTATTCTGCTGCTTTGCAACAACATTGCACAAATGAGAGCTTTTTTTCTTGATAGTTTAAGCTACGTGGTCATTATTCTAAGTTCTTGATAGTTTAAGCTACATGGTCATTATTCTAAGTATCAAGACCATAGAATAACCAAGGGGAATCTTCCTGAAGTTTCCATTTCATCTAATGCTAAGTAATTTAAACACTGTTGCCATAATAAAGAAACATAGATCACAAAGTAAAATATAAAATTTACATTTTGAGATAAAACATAGGAAGTCAATGATATTTAGCATTTACATTAGGTTGCTTTAGCTACCTCACCAGGTATCCTAAGTAGGATATACTTCCATTGAATAACGTGATAAATGTTTCCTGAGCAACTAGTCTGTGCTAGAACTGTTCTGGGCCCTGGGATATAGCAATAAATACACCTTCCCCCCTCCAAAAAAAAAAATTCCTTTCATGGAGCTTATATTATAGTGGGGAGACTGAACGATAAACCAAGAAGGTAAGTAAATTATATATTAGAAGGTGATTGAGTACTTTAGCGAAAAAATACAGGGGCAAGGGGGAAATAGGCAATGTCGGGAGAGGGGAGCTATAGGTCTAGAAAGCGGAGCAGAGAAGTCCTCATGACTGGTGACATTCAAGCAAGGACTTGCTGGAGGGGAGAACATGCGGATTCTGGGGAAAGAAAGAGCCTCTGAAGCAGAGGACAGAAGGTGCAAATGCCCAGATTGGTGGACAGGCAGGAAGTCAGCTCGGCTAGAGCAGGAGCCGTCAGAGGGGACAAGGAACCAGAGGGCGCAGCCCGAAGGGACATTGTAAGGGCTCTGGCTTTCACACTGAGATGGCAAGTCATGACTAGAGGGCTGTGAATAGAGACGGCTCATCATGGGGCATATTTCAAGAGGACCCCTGCAGCTGCCCTGAGGATCTGGACTGCTGGCAGCAAGGAGGAAGCCAGGGCCTGTTGGGCTGGGAGGGTAATTCACATGAGAGGTGATGTGGGTGGGACTCAGGTGGGAGGGTTAGGAGTCTGGAGACAGGTGAAGGGAGAGCCAACAGGAATCTCAGGTTGTTGGGAGTGAGCGGTGACAGGTCAAGGACGACACCGCGATCCTCAGACTAAGCCACCGGGAGAATGGGAAGGGCAGAGCAGAGCGGGCCTGGGAGGAAGAGAATGGGGTGGGGTCTGCTTTTGTCAGGTGGGAGATGCCCACTGGACATCAAGGTGGCAACGCTGAGTAGACACTGGGGTTTAGGAGCCTAGAGTTCCAGGGAGAGATGGGCCTGAGGTACAAATTTTCTATCACCCACGTGAAGATGGTATTTAAAACATACACTGGATGAGCCCCCCGAGGGAATAAGTAAACAAGGGGAAGAAAAGAGGCTCAAAGAGGCCCGGCAGTGCTCCAACGCCAAGAGGCCAAGAAATAAGCAGAAACAGGAATAGCAGTCGGTCAGTGGATCCAATTAAGAGGAAACCAAGAAAATATGTTGCTGACAAAGCCCACTGAAAAAAGGCTTTTCAGAGAGGAGATCATAAGCAAGTACCAAATGCTTCTGGTAGTTCACGTAACAAGGACTGAGAACAGAGCCCTGGACCCAGCACCGTGCAGGCTACCGGTGAACTTGACCGGAGCAGAGTCCAGGTGGAGGAAGCCGGGCTGGAGTGAGTCTGAGGGCCATGAAATTGAAGATGGTGAATAGAGACAACTCGTCAAGGAGTTTTACTGTAAAGAAGGGAGAATCAGGCAGTAGGAATCTAAAAGAAGTTTGTGTGTGTGTGTGTGTGTGTGTGTGTGTCTGTGTCTGTAAATCCGAGAATTGGATGTGGCAGGAGAGAGAGGGGAAATTCTGGTGTTGTCCTTTATTAGCCAAAGGGGAAGGAGGCTTCTCCCCAAGCCTGTTCATGCACCAGAGGGGGAACTGGCCCTAGAGCCACGACGCTCTATTAGACAAACTTCAGAAAAACATCTGAGAACTAATAATAAACACATGAGGTAAGGCACCAGGACAAAAGTGTATCAACTCTAGTAAGGAACTTTTTGGCAAATTATTTCTCACTGTGCCTTCTTATAATTTCCACTTTTTTTCCTCTCCAGGTCACATGTAGGGTAGAAAAAGTAAGTCAAGGTTTTTGCTATGTTCCGGTTACTTCTGGGTTTGGGAGTTGTTTTGTATTTAACTTTTGATTAATTTGTGATCAATTGTCAATGGAATATATATGTATATACATATATGTGACTCTGTGTGTGTGTCTGTGTTCCATGAATGGGGGTACACTTTTCATGAAGCTCTTTACTCTCTATTACCTTTTGATATCTTGGTTTTTCTTGGCTTATGTCTGTCTGTGAACAATGCTGCCTTTCACTTGTCACTCTACCTTTCAGGGGTGGCTACAGATGACTGGAAAACAAATCTATTTTCATTCTCTCCACTCAGAGTTTCTTTTCATTGGCTTTAAATGGTATGGACATTTAGCTTTTGTCTTTCCCAGCCCATACACTCCGCATCTCTTTAGCCCTTCACATCTCAGCAATCCTACTCAATTCTGCAACTAGAGATGTGTCAAGGTCAAGTACAAAAACAGGATGGGGATTAAAATTTCTTTCCAGTGTTGTCCTAAAGATACCCAGGATTTCTAAACCTTTATTTAAGTTTTAGGAACACCCTGGACCAACTTCATCCCAACACTACCTGCAGCACTTATCACATCCCTTTCCGAGAACAAAATGATTACTTAGTCTATCACTTTATATGTAAAGTTTATTTTTCCAAAAGGGCCTTACATTACCTTGGCACCAAAGCTAAAGTCCATCTGCTGTCTTCTGTTCCCTTCCAGAGCCTCTCTCGTCAGGCACAGAACTAATGAAAACGTCAGTCTTCTATTAGAGTGGGATCATGGGGAAAAAAACCTCTCAATATAAGGCCACAAAGAGGGACAGATTGACAGATGAAGTCTAGCCAAAGCTGGCTTATCATACAGGTTAACACATGGGCACCTAACTCTCTCTCTGGCAATAGTCAATGGGAATGATGACCATCGGCTGAGTGTACAGCTCTGAACTTCATTAAGATCCAAGAAAAACAAAAGTCTTTGTCTTGTCTCTGACTAGAGCTTTAGGCCTGTCTGGTTTGGTAAGTAAGTAAGTATGTAAGTCAATGAAAGGAAGGAAGGAAGGAAGGGAGGGAGAGAGAGAGGGAGGGAGGGACAGAGGAAAACGGGTACGTATGTGTCAATTTATATCAGAGGGGCTTCCCTGGTGGCGCAGTGGCTGAGAGTCCGCCTGCCGATGCAGGGGACACGGGTTCGTGCCCCGGTCCGGGAGGATCCCACATGCCGCGGAGCGGCTGGGCCCATGGGCCACGGCCACTGAGCCTGCGCGTCCGGAGCCTGTGCTCCGCAACGGGAGAGGCCACAACAGTGAGAGGCCCGCGTACCGCAAAAAAAAAAAAAAGATAAATCAGAATGAGCCAAAGTATTCCCAATTAAAGAGACAGGTAGTGTAGGGAAAGACCAACAAGATAACTGGTATCACATCCCAGCTCAGCAGCCAACCATCTTGGTAACTTTGGACGTGCCATTTCATTTCTGTAGGTTTTCAGTTTTCCCATTTGAAAGATTGCCTCAGGTCCCTTTTCAACTCTACAATACTACAGACTATAAATAGCTGACAATAGAGTGTACAATGTATTCCTGGGATACTGACATTAACACCTCCTAGCATTTGGAAGTCCATCTGAGATAGAACTGAATAATCAAAAGACACTCAACCCACCATTACTAAAATTCAAACTGTTATAAACACAATGTTTAGAACCTTTCTGTGTCAACAGCCAGAAATTCAGGTTTGTCAACTACTATTATTTCTTTTCCCTGTCTCTAATATTATTGCTATTTATTTTGAGTCCATACCTTTATCTAATTTTTTTTAGTTTCTCCAGTAAAACCATTTTATCTTGTTCCTTATTTAAGGAACACAATTTCAAATGACAAATGCAAATGATTATTTATTTATTTATACTTATTATTACTCCCCTTTTAAGGGATCTCACTAATGGGGTTTATTATCTTTATGTAAATGAGTCTTACAACCTGGGCTAAACCTGAAAGCACAGACAGACACAGAAAGGGGCCCTGTTAGGTATTTAAGGAGTGTGAGCTTTTCCCTCCAGGCTTCTCTCTGTGTTGTTTCCACATTCATTCGATAGCTGTTGAATAGGAAGAGGTTGTAGGGACCCTACGCTAACTTTATACTTCTGGAAAAGGGAATATGGCTCTTCTCGAACACAGTCTTGGACCACCAAGACAGAATCATCTGCTCTACTTAGTGGTTAAGTGAAGAACCACTTCAGAAGGATAATCTCTTGGCAAGGAGCCCAGCCCTTATCTCGCACTTCTAGGCCTCCTAGATCAGGCCTGGGGTAAGGAGAAGGCTTTGCAAGTCATTCCCTCTGCACTAAAGTATTGAAAGAAAGGTGTTATCTACTTGCATTCAAAACACCATGTCAGTATGGAGTGGAGTCAGAAGGTTCTTCAACAGACTTCAGTTTCTGTCTACAAGCTCTGGTGAAAATCAAAGCGGCTGACATGTGTTAATGCAACTACACAAGAAGACAGGTGGGGCTTGCTCTGTCCCTGCTCTACGTGGCTGCTGGCTCTGTCACAGCAGCGATTTCTACTTTCAAAGGAAGAGCAAGAATAAAACACTACCAGCATTTCTATTAATTCTAACCTACCTGGACAGCACTCACATTCCTCCATCCCTAAAAGACATTTCTGTAAAGGAAGACACACATTGAAGAGGCACACACATCACCCACCTTAAAATAACTCATAACCTCATTCAGCTGAAAGTAAGTACAAAATTTAGAATCCCTAAGTAAGACGGAGGGCCACAGTGAAACGCTGAGACGTGTTAGGGAAAACTCTAGCAGCTGTTCTTCAGTACACTTACTTTCCAGAAATTCTATAAATAATCTTCCAAGTTACAATGACTGCAAGAAAGCTTCCTATTTCTGTCTCTCCACCTACCAGTTTTCCGAGAATTACATGCTTGGCCAAATTAACATAAAGCTGAGGGAAATGCTCTGCCAGCCGGGTCCCTCAATCCTTGCTGATAAACTCGGGTGCTCAGACAGACGCCTAATGAATGAGACGCCCCTGAGGGGTTATAACATGAATCAATCATCCTACTGATGAAGGATTCCCTTTCTTTCTCAGAAAGCTGGAGACAAAAGTTAAGGATAAACGTGAATAAAGAGTGAACATCAAATTACAAGCCGAAACTCTTAAACCAAGGAGCTCACTCAGCTCAAAAGTAAGGCCTGAGCAAGTTACATAATGAGCAGGAAACTATAAAATACAATCTCTGCGCACATTTTCATTTCCCTTCGTGCCCTGAAAGAATTAACTGGTAAAGATAAGGTCATAGTCATCAGTGCTTTCACATGGTCAGACTGAGAAATGGCACTTTCCTGAGATAGCAGGAAAAATAAATCCATACAACATATACCATCAGCTTTGGGAGAGAGTTAATTAGTTAAAACGGGATGGGCAGCTGTGATAAATCACTAATAGGTGTGTGAAAGCATACAGACACTCAGCGTGAAAGGGACTGTTCCCCCATGCACACCAATGTGGGCAGCCCAAGTACAAAATAATGTGAAACAAAATTCAGCACACGATGACGTTACCAAAAGGAACGTTTCAAGAAACACAGATATCTCACATATAACACGAAGTCTCAACTGCAAAAGGGGGAAAATAAACTTTTATACCCTTACCTTTGCCAGAACTTTGGATGTAGCCAGTTCTTCTCAGGCTCTTTTAATTAGTCCACCAAGTTTCCCAGAGTCAAGGTCTACATACACATCCGTGGACTCCCTCTTCTTCCTGCCCATGGTAAGGCAGGAAACAACGTCTAACACTTCAAATGCTCGGCCGTTGAGAGCTAAAAACAGATCCTGTGCAATGCTGGATATATTTTCGTCTGCTAGCTACACACCCTCATCATGTTCAATTTTTTCCATTGGTGGGGGAGTATGATGCAGACTTAACCAGAAAGTGGTTTTCCATGGGCTGCCGGCAGTGATTAGGCAGGACAGCCTGCCATCAGGGCCTCGGAGCGGGGCTCGCCCATGACTGCGCTGCTGTTGGCCTCACATTCCAGAGTTACCACCAAAGTTCCATAGGAACGCGGCTCCAGAGTTTGCTGAATAAAGGTTTACTCACTTGAAGGGAACCTCAGCTGTTTTTTTAAGCCTTTTCAGCAGGAAGAATACACACCTACCATCCTTGTGTTTCGAGCGGTAGTAAACATTCTATCTCCAAAACCACAGCTGGAATGTGACGGTCGTAAAAACCCTGCCTCAAGAGCAGCCCTTCAAAATAACTTTGTGATTTGCAAAATAGCCGGTGTTATACTTACTCTGTGTGCCTTGCTGGAGTTACTTCGTTTTTCAGTGAAGTAGCAGTGCCCTACAGTGCCCTACGCTGGAAGTCCCTGTTATCTCAAAAGGGTCACTATTTTCTCAAAAATTAACATTGAATTGTTAAAAAAAAAAAAAAAAAAAAAAA